>NC_084770.1:18787500-19087500 GCF_028858725.1 Colius striatus | reverse complement strand
CCTCAACCAAATAATGTAGCAGATTTTTGTCTGCTTTATCCAGATTACCAGAGAAGCGTCATTTCACTGTCCTAACCATTTACTGGGGTCTTTCCTCTAACTAAACTAACTCTGGTCATGCTCATCAATCCAAGAGTAGGCTACCTGTTCTAGAGTGCTTAGAAATTACGAGTTTATTGTATCCTTGCTGCTGAACTTAAAGGAGCCTCAGGCAAGCATGTTTATCAGTGTGTTCTCTGCCACTCCTGAAAGTGGTTCAGGTTCAGTGACCAAGTCACCTTCTTGATAACAGCCTGCCTGTGCACAGGGTGGATTAAAGGTGTTCAACTTGCTGCATGTGTACATTTCAGTCTGGTAGGTATGTTGATGGGAATTTTGACCAGATAAAAACTTTGTTGCAGTTATTTCTGCCCCCCACCCCCAAATAGCGCTGGTTGCTAGCACCAACTGAAACAAATCCCATCTGAATTAGGTTTTTATGGAAAGATTAGTCTCAAGGCTCAAACATTTTGAAGAATAGTGTTGTAAATGGCTTTCCCCCTCCCTCTGAGCTGTATCTCTGAAATCCTTTGTTTAAAGGACTGAAACCCTGAGTCACCTGTTCCACTTTAAGGTTCAGCAAATACCAAGACAATGGGTCAGGATTGTAGCTTAACATATTTAAAACACTAGGTTAAATAAATATTGATTGTAACAAGAAACACCCATTCTGTCCAATAGTAAAGTAGTAGATTTTAGTTCTATGCAATCACAGTGTTGTAAGGACATATACGTGTTTTAAAGATTTTGATTATGTAGGTGTTTTGAAACTTTAATGAAAAATATTCTGCAGATTTTCTAGTGGATTAGGGGGAATGTTCCAAACATTGAAAGTACCTTCAAAAAGAGACCTGTGATGCTTCACCACAATGACAGGGAAGGAAGACTGAGAGGATATACTTAGAATGAAAATTACTGTTAATAACAAAATAGTTATTAAAGAGCAAGCAAAAGCAGTTACATATTCGACATTTTTGCAATGTTTTGTTCTTTGGCTTCTGCTGGTATAATGTATCACATTTCTTTGTGTTTAATATCTGCTTCATGGTTATTTGGGCATTTGAATCTTAATTTTTGAAGATTAAATGTCAAGTAGCTGATAATAAAAAGCTCCTAGAGCCTGACTTTGCTGTAGGAAGGGAACATAACATGCTAATGTTTTACTAATAATACTTCGATATTTTTTAGGGGGCTGCAGCAGGGATGGGTTTTATTTTAGTGATATATATTAGGTGTTAGAGGTGATGATCAAATCCCACATACTTCAGTATAATTTCTGAAATTTCTTTTTCTCTTGGTCAGGGACATCATGATAACATATTTTGAACCTTCCATCTCATTCGAGGGACTGTGCAATGAAGTTCGAGACATGTGCTCCTTTGACAATGAACAGCTTTTCACCATGAAATGGATTGATGAGGAAGGTAAATCGATGCTTGGTTCATAGCCTTATAACAAATATTTGATCAGTGTGTTCTATCAGTCTGTCTCTCCCCTTTCATCTTTTCCTTTCCCTCTGCTTTCATAAGATAAAACATACTTCATAGGTGTGTTTTTAGAAACAGTAAATCTAACTAGTTATCCAGTGCCTTTGTAAGTATATCTAAATGGAAAGGTCACTGTTTTAAACAAGTTAGTGTGGAGAGCTCCTTTTTTTAACAGAATAAGTATATTACAACTGTGATTACCAAAATACTGATTCAATCTTTGCATTTATTACAAATGGAATGCAAAGTATTTCCTTATAGTACTGAAGAAGTGCATGGTTTCCTTAAAGTCTTAATCTTTGACAGTTAAATTACACTTAGAGGATACAAATTAGTATTTATCTGCCATATTGGTACAATTTTATAGATGAGTTGTATGTGAAACCAACTGTATGTACACAACAGTAATTTTTTGAAAAGGTTATTTGTAGCTCCTGTTTTCTTTGTGGAATTGATGTATTCTACATGTAGGTTTTGAGTGACTCCAAAGAGATGTCTGAATTATGAAATAGCTGTTGAGGTATTTTAGCATGCCAAGTACTTGATGCAGTACATAAAAGGCCATAATGTGTGGTGATTTGTTGACTGTGATTAGTATTTGTATGTGATTATTAACATAAATGGTGCACATAGAATGGTTTCCTCCCCCTCTCACAGCATTCCCATTCAAAATTGGGTGAGTGCCAGTTTATTCACAGCTCAAAGCTTAACGTGGACCAAAGCTTGTTTTTCAAAGTGCTATTTGGGCAAGTGTGTTGAAGATGATGTGATCTTGGGAATCTGAGCAGACTTGCTTTCCTTTCTCAACACTTTCCTTCCTCTCATCATTCCCAAGTTATTTACACCAGGCAGATGCAGTAAAATGAACAATGTTTATGATCAGTATTTATTTCCTAGTGAACTTGCTGTTTTGTTTGATCTTTGGAGGATAACACTTTTCACTGAAGAGGGAAAGTCAGTCATAGTAACAAGTACATATCTTTTTAATGAAACATTTGTAGAAAATTTTGTGTGGATTCAGTGGTTTCCTGAAGGAATAGTTCTGCCTCAGTTTCTGCTCTTTGAGACATTTTTTTTGAGAAAAGGAATTCTGCAGTTTGACTAAATTTTTCTCATATATTCACCCAGGATTTTTCCCAAGCAATTTATGTGCTTTAATCTTTGACTTCCAGTTTCTTGTCAGTAGGGAACAAGTTAGTCTGGTGATGTAGGGTGTGCTTAAACCTCTCTTTTAAAAAAAGGGTTTAATTCAACTGGAAAATAGAATTAACTTGAACTGATTGTAGAGAAATTCCTGGTTTATCTATATAAGGTCAGTCCGTCTTACCTCTCTGTCTTGTGAAATGTATTATAGGAGGAAACTAGCCTTGTGTTTGTGTTCAGTCTGCTGTTTCTTGCTATATAATTCGAAAGTAAACAGTTTCCTCACACATGCTCTCAGCTTTCTTTACATGGCTACAAAATTCTCACTCTGATATTGTTGGAAGAGTATTTGTAGCTCATGTCTTTTATATACCTAGTCACCACTAAAAGCACTTGGTGGCTTAAGACTTCTGTTATCCCTTTTTAGATTTTAAATTGAAATGGTGAGTCTGAGAGCAGTGTTGCAGAGGATCAGTTATGTGCTGTTGCCACTGCCAGCTAAGTTGTGATTGCCAATAAAAAAATGTGAATCAGATTTAATTTGAAACTTCCTATAAATGTCTAGAAACCTTCCCAATTTGAAGCCCTGTCTATGTCTTGAGAGCTTCCTTTGCTT
The DNA here is from genome assembly GCF_028858725.1 of Colius striatus. NCBI lineage: Eukaryota > Metazoa > Chordata > Aves > Coliiformes > Coliidae > Colius > Colius striatus. The sequence continues at coordinate 19,084,215 of NC_084770.1, read as the reverse complement.
CTGTTAAAGGGAAACACAAAACTGTTTCAGGTAGGTATCAAAAAAATGAAGAAAAACTGGTTTGTTGATTCACGTAGTGAGTCTGAATAAATACAGTTGTTCGTTTCCTCTTGGTGCTGTGCACTCTGTGAGTTTGTGCGGTGTGTAGGCAGTTTGATGTCCAGGTAGGCTGACTGTAGGGGAAAGGTAGCATGGTGAAAAAAAAACTACAGCTGATTTAGAAGAATAGTTTTGGAGCTTATGTTGTGCAGAAAGAGTGAAGACAGAATGCTGCAAATGGACATTTTCTATTTGTTACTAATGCTGTGGCAATAGAAAATAATGGGTACATTAGAAACAAAGCAAATGAACTGGGAGAATTTTTGTAGGGTGAGTTTTCAGTGGCCTGTGCCTGCCAGCTGCATGATTCTACTGAAAAGCCTCAGCAATGCCTGTATTCATTTTGATACAGTACAAACCAAAAACCAAACAGTTAATAGACTGTTGCTAGTTAACTTTCCAATCACGACCTTCGCCGAAGGCCAAACTGTTCAGCTGAGTTGAAAATTGTTCTACCTTCAGTTAAGTTACAACCAGTTTACCACTTAGGGGTGGGGAAAGTAGTATTTCTATTAAAAATTGGTAATGTTATATGGCAATAGACATGCTTCAGGGGGTTTTGGCTGGAAAGAAGCTTGTTCTGTTCATGCGCTGGAGTATGAGCAGGTGGAGACAAATCCCATGTTCTCACACAGAACATCTGCTGTAGGTGGAAGGAGAAAAAGTAATTCTGGTTATTAGTTCAATATTTTTTCTTTGGGGCTGTTCTGACTCAGATTCAACATTTCTTTAAAAATGTTTCAGTTACGGTATTATTTGGAACATGGTTTCTTCTTTCAGGAATATATTTTATTATAAGGTTACTAATCTGCCCCAGACACTGAAGAAAATTTGTTGTATGACTGTTCTTTATAGCAGTTTATTGCTATAAAGTCTTTCAGTCTTTATAGCAGTTTCCAAGCTCTGACAGGCACAGGAGTTCAATTAAAATATCAGATGAGATCTTTAGATGAATCTTGAGAAAGAGGTAAAGTACAGGCTATGCATCTGAAGGAGCATGAAACAAGGCTAGAATTCAAGGGATTCAGGATCAGGTAAAAGGAGGACAGCAGATCTCTGGCTTGATGTCCTTTGTTCTTCACTCCACCTCTGTCCCTAGATTTTAAACCTACCTATATGCCAAAATTGCCCTGGTGTAATTAAAGTGTTGTTTGAAGATTCTGAAATACCTTTGTGGATACGTGTTATTTTTTTCTAGAAACATAAAGTAAATATCTACAAAGAGGCCTGAGTCTGTCTTCAATGAGTATTTCTGAAACAGATTTGTTAAAGCAACCCATGCAGTCACCAGTGGAAATTAGTGCCAAATGCTTGTATGACAATCTGCTCTAGATCAAATAGTCAACAAAAGCTGCAACTGTTTTATAAAAAGGGGAACTACCCCCCAACCCAACAACTAACACTTTGATGTCCTTTCTTTAAGGGATTTTACTTCAAATATTCCTGTTGAAAATGTTATCTAAAAATGGGGTGTTTTCACTTGGGTTACAAGATTTGTCCAATAACTTGGTTGAGGTTTGAGGAAAGACTAGAGGCCTAACTCCTTTTACACCTCCTGGTTAAAGTCTTGGCAATACTGAAGCAGCTGTGAAAACACAATTGACTCAGTTCTAATGAAAAATACACAACATAAAAGAGAATCCTAGAAGAATTTTAAGTGTAGGAAGATAACCTGCACCTGCTGTACTGAAATGATGTGTAACCGTGCTTGTAGGAGCCCAGACAAATGTTGTTTTGTGATTATGATCTGTTTGACTCTTGAGAATACCTTGTATTTTTGTTTTCCCTGAAGACATTCAATACAACTGTATTTTCACTCTGAACAGTGTTAAAAGTAAATACTTGAAAATATTCTGTTTAGCCACAATAATTATCTTGGAACTGACTGTGAGGGAACTGGTTCTGTACCTTCAACAATTGGGTTGAGTTTTGTATTGCTCTCTTCTTTCTACAGGAGATCCATGTACAGTTTCTTCTCAGCTGGAGTTAGAAGAGGCCTTTCGGTTGTATGAACTAAACAAGGATTCAGAGCTTCTAATTCATGGTATGGTGAAGTTTACTGCATTCCTTCTCACATTTGTACCTGCAAATAAGTGGAATTTTTAGCTAGCATTGTCTGTGGCTTTTGCACAGCTTCCTCAAAGCTTCTTGGTGACTTTCAGTCAAGAGGATGCTGAAGACCACACAGCATGCTTCAGCTGTCAGCACTTTGTCAATGTTCTTTAAGTGAAAGGAGGAAAAAATGCTGTTGATTTATTAATCAAAGACAACCCCTGTCTCATTCATCCCAGGTGCCTTTGTATGCTTGCTGGCAACAAATGGTAGAAGATACATAGTAGGATGTCCTGTGCTGTGTTACTGACAAGTGCTGTAGAGCAGCACCTTTATTAGAGAAAAAAGGTGATGAGCTCCATTTGTGATGCCAGACGAGTCAAAAGTTTGACTTTTCTGTAATTAGATACTTCAGAACAGTTTTGAACCCGTTTGTGTATTATTCAGGTTTTATTTCCGGGTTATGTGCCTGTTTTGGTAGCTTCTGTAGGAAGTTTGTAATACCTTTTTACAAGTAAAAAGATATATTTCAATATAATAGAGGTTGCAAGAGAAAAGCAGAGGACCACTGTAAAGACTGTTAGACTACAACTTCTTAACATGGTCCTTCTCTAAAAGGATGCAAAAAAATCTAGTTTAGCATCAGCTCATTTGGAGGAGACAGCTTTTCAGCTTCCTATGAAGACTTGTTAAAGTGGAAGAAGAATGAAGTCTGTTTATATATTTCACTGTTTCTGCATATACTATTCAATGTGCTTTTTAATATGCCCTTTCTTCATTTATTTTTGTGGTTTATAAGCTTGTGATTAAACCAGCAGCTGGACTTTTTGCTGACAGTTACTGAAGCTGAATAAACTGTGGAAATGGGCTAATGTAGACAAGATCATATGTAGCTATTAAGACACTGTAACATAGTACATTTATAGTCAATAATTCCAAATATTGACAGTGATTATTGATCAGTCATGTGAGAGACACAATATTTTCTCCAGCTGTTTTCTTTAGGAAATAGATGGTTCTGTATTTTGCTTATATTTCTCATGTTATGTCCAGCAAAAGGGGTTTGTAGCAGCTTCTCAGCTCGCTTTTACACAAAGCTTTGTTAAAGCAGTCTGTGCTGTCTTCCTAAATGGTTTAATTCATTTCAGAAGAGTTGTGTTTAACCCAAAGATTTCTTTTCTATCTGAAATAAAAAATAATCAGAAGTTAATATCTTTCTTGCAGTATTTCCGTGTGTACCAGAGCGGCCTGGTATGCCTTGTCCAGGAGAAGACAGTAAGTAGGCATTTCAGTTGAGAAGTACAGAAAACTAGTAATTGAGACTTCCTGTTTTAGAAGGTTGGGATATCCTGTGGTTTGGCATCCTGCACTTATGAGTATTAATAATGCAAATCCCTACAAATGAAATATTTAAAAGGAATAGAAATTCTTGCTAAATTTAAATGTTGTTTGTCACTTCTGAATCGCTGATTAATAAGCATTTCACATTCCTGTTAACTATCCATGTCACTCTACTTTCCTTGCTTTTGGCTCTTCTATTGTGACAGTTTTTTATCCTACTCCTGTCTTTTTGGTAGCTGCCAGATTTCTGGCTGACAAATGTGAACAAAGGCTTGTAACCAGTGGTAACCAATGATAATGACTTGTCGTATCATCATTTAGGGATCTGTACTTAATTCATTTTAAATTCATGTTTAGGTACTATCAGGAATATTTGAAAGCCTCCAAGTTACGTTAGCTAGTGTATTAGACATTGAAGAGGTAATTTTCCTTCTGCCTTAAAGCTTTATAGAGAGCTTGTGTATGTTATGCACACACACATCTGTCAACTCGATATCCAAGTCTCTGACAAATGTAAATGTGCATTTTTACAAGTGAGCTTTGACAGTATGGGTAATGCTGCTTTGTGGAAGAAATGAGGCTCTGGACTACATCAGAAATAGATTTGCAACTTGATCTAGTTTTGTATGTTCTGATACTCACTACTGATTCTTGACATGCCTCTAATAATAAAAAAAATATAAAAGAAAACTCCCAAAACCAGTGGCAGTTGTGGATCTAAACCACTGGAGGATTTGTTCAAACAATCCTTTAAATCAGGACATGCTTCTGAAATTCACCTTCTTTCCTCCTTCCTTTTCCCCACAGCTCCTCCCCAAGTTTAGGTAAGGTAGATGCATACTTTGCACACAAGTGTTTGTATTGTTTTGGCAGTTTTCCTTCTCTTGACTAACTGTTGCTTAAATTTAACTTTGGAGAAGCAGAATTAACTTTGAGTTGATTGAGATATTCTATCCAAAGCTGAGATAATGAAATAGATGCTTAGAACATTACTCTGTGTTGCTGTAATGTGCTGGAGTGAAACTTTACACTGCAAATCACTCTTCACAGAAAGATCCATGAGAAGATGTTGTAGTTCTGTGTTTATATTTTTATGGCTATAATGATATGTTTTTCCTCTTAGAATCCATTTATCGCCGAGGCGCCCGCCGGTGGCGAAAGCTCTATTGTGCAAATGGTCACACTTTCCAAGCCAAACGATTTAACAGGGTGAGACTCTTGTTGGGTACAGGGATGTCTTATTTTATAATTACAATGTCACTGCCTTGAAAAATCACAAGGTAGTTCTGATCTCACTTTTGTTGTCTGTCTATAGCATGTAGACTTTTGGTAATCCTGTATTTTCAGGAAATGTAACCATTATTAAGTTATTGGGGACTTAAAATAGAAAAACAAAAAAATTGGTTGCAATTCCCTTTCTGTGTTCTCTGACAGCATGATATCAATTATGTGATTGCTCCCCTGTTTCCTTAAAGTATTCGTGGAGGGCAGACTTCAACACTCTCATCAGATGACTGTGAGCTGAAAGTACACTTCAAGTTCTGGGAGTAAAAAGGTCTGAACCAGCTTATGGTGCACAGACTTTGACTTTTAAACAAAAGCCCACTTACGAGTTCATGTAATCAACTGAAAGTTACAAACCACTTGCAGTATATTTTGAAGAAGCAACGGTCAAATATAATTAGCTAAGGACCAAGAAGGCTGGCTGCTGTATTTAGAGAAAGCAACAGCAAAATACAAACCCAAGATGTTTGAAGAAGCCAGGGTCCTTGATGGCTTCAACAATCTTTCCATCTTTTCTAAGCTTTAGTGTATTATGTGCTTCATGCTTGAGATTTGTCTCCACTAAATTTCATCTTGAGCATCTTTCATATCTAACTTCTGTGCTTTTTTTTTTTGAATTTTTTTGTACCTTTTCCTGGCCAAAGGCTGTCAAGGCACCATGGGTCAGTCGCTGTCACTCTTGCTTTCATAGGCATCCTGTTTCCACGGATCTCTTGAGTTGTTTAGTGAATGTTTTTCAGTGAGTGGTGATCTCTGTGTTTCCTGTTATCTGATAGTTGAATCTGTTGAAGCTTTTGCTCTCCTACCTTCTTCTGTACAAATGTGAGGACTCATCTACACGGAGAGATGATGAGATACATAGCAAATTAGCTTGGTCACAGCAGCCAGCTGATTCAGCTGCAGTGCTGGAGCAGGCTAGTGCCTGAGTTGTGTGTTGCAGAAGAGGCTGGCTGTGCCTGCACCTTGCTGTGTAAATGCACATTTTCTGTCCAACAGTTGCTGCTTATTGTTCAGTTGTAGTTTTTGAGATTCTCTGTATTTTATCTGCCTGTTCATTGTTAAAGTTTTCAGATAACTCATGGTATAGTGTCAAGTTCAGTCTGGAATTCTGATCTCCTCCATTTTTTGTTAAAAACTATTCAATCACATCTTCTTTATTGTGTAGTTTTGCTCTCTAATTGGTTTTGTTGATTTTTGTCATTCTAGAGAGCTCACTGTGCCATCTGCTCTGACCGAATATGGGGTCTAGGTCGCCAGGGATATAAATGCATCAACTGCAAACTCCTTGTTCACAAGAAGTGTCACAAACTTGTCAATAGCGAATGTGGCCGTCATACGCTACAACCAGTAAGTAAAACCTAACTGGAAAGTTGTCTTGAAAATAAACCAACCCACCAACACTCCCTATTACATACTAATGGTTTTCAAACTGCAGTCTGCAAATAAATGCAGTAGGTGAAACATTCTTTATGGTTACTGTGAGACTTTGCAAGAAGATTTGGGGCTCACTTAGCAGAATGGCAGTTCATTGGCAAGACAGGAGTCTGATGGTCACATCTGATATTTTTTCCTGTGTCAGATGGAAACATGTAAGTGATATTTATCTCGTCCTCTGCTCTGTTGTTACCTAGTGCAGAAATATATATATGCACTCACTGTTTTACATCTTCAAAGTGAAGTAGGGGTAAAGAAACTTCTCTAAGTATCTCTTAGGTTATTGGTTTCTTTCCCACTTTGTAGAAAAGAGATGAAGTGCAGAAGTTTTGATATTTCTCCCAAGAAATTCAATCACCTTTAGTTTTTAAGTCCCTAGAAAAATTTACATGATTACTGCACCTGGTTTAATCTTAAAACCAGACAGCTACAAGTCAACGTTTTGTAAATTTACTATATGTACTGCTAAAGTAGTTGAGCTTTTTTGTCTTATTTCTCACCTCCTATACTACTTTTCTCTGATGTATTAGGTTGTCACTTGAACAACTTCTGAAAATGTGTCATAGCTTCTGGAAAATAGGTAGAATAAGGACAACAGTGGTTTATTGCTTATGGGTTAGAGTAGAACTGTCTATGGATTACATAGAGTAGTAGCTATGTTGACTAATCAAGTTAAAAAGTATCTAGATTATATTTCTTGGAGATTATTTTAGAGACAATTAAAAAAATAAATGATGTCCCCCACACTTGGATTATCTGCTACAAAAAATCCTGTGCATATTTGCAGGAACCAATAATGCCTATGGATCCATCATCAGTGCATCCGGATAATATAGAATCAGGTAAGATCAAGGTTAATTTTTTTCTTTAAATTACCCTAAGTTCCTGAAAAATGAACTTTAGACTTTAAAATGAAACTGAATAACTTAAAGAAAGGCATTTCAAATTCTTTCACTTAATTTTGAATAATAAAAGGAAAATAAGACAGCTTCTTAATGCTGAAGGGGTATAAATACGGAAAAATGAGGCATTTTTATGTCTTACAAGTTTAGGAAACTTGGTTAAAAAGGAAGAATTTAGGCTGTCAGTTACATTTCTCCGTCAGTAAGCTGTGTACTTAAAATGCTCTGATCAAACAGAACAAACCCTTTACAGAATTAGCAGGGTGTCTGCTGAATCTGTAACAAACAAGTCAGAGTGATAGTCCTAATGTTTGAATTTGGATATTCTATGATGACATACATGAGGATCAGTTTAAAAAACCAAACAAACCACTGTTCTGCACAGGATTCCGTCTGTGTGGAGTCTGAAGAGACCTCCAAATGTAATTACAGGGTTTTATGTTAGCCATAATCAATTATTAATGCAATCTTGCAAAAGAACTGTTCTTGTTTGAAAAAAAAAAACCCAGAGCAACAAAAGCAGTTGAACCCAACAGTTTTGAATAGTTGCAATAGATGCATTTAAACTGTGTGTGTCTCTGAATGAGTTCTTGTGTCAAAATTCTGTTGTGTCATATGGGTCTAAATAGTTTTTCTTGGCCCTCTAGTGATTCCATACAATCCCTCAAGTCATGAGAGCTTGGACCACGTTGGTGAAGAAAAAGAGGTAAAGTGTTTTACCCATGCTAACTGTATTCAGAGATCTTGCAGCCTTTCTGTCTCAAGATTTCAGTAATTCTGTTTGTCACAATCTGAAAGCTAGTACATAAGGCACACTAGGGTTTCTCACCCAGGCCTCTACAGGTATGGCTTGCAAGCTTTATTTTGAACCTTGAGTTTGGATGGCCTCTAGATTTAGAAGCTATTCTGTTTCTGATCTGTCAGTTCCCTTCTGAGGGAGTGGGGAAAACCCCTCACATTCTTTTCCAAGACAATGCAGTTTTACGAATAACAAATATTGAGTCTGTTGTTTCTATCAATTTTGCTGTTCTACTTGAAATGCTGACTTTTGCAGTTGTTCAAATTGACAAGCCTGCTTACTGATTGCCAAGTATGCTTTTTTTATCAATAGGCCATGAGCATTAGAGAAAGTGGCAAAGGTTCCTCCAGTCTGGGTCTTCAGGATTTTGATTTGCTCCGAGTTATAGGAAGAGGCAGCTATGCTAAAGTGCTGCTCGTTCGATTGAAGAAAACAGAACGCATTTATGCAATGAAAGTGGTGAAGAAAGAGCTCGTCAATGATGATGAGGTAGGCAAGCTTTTTATCAACAACTCAGGCAACTCTTCCAGAGAGCTTCAGCTTGTACCCAGGGACGCGGGAGCCAGGCTTCTGAGTCTGCAACATTAACTAGAAATTATACATGTGGTTTCTTGTACACACTACACCACAAAAGGTTCACAAGACACATCAATGACTTTGAGGGTCATCGTTGACAGACTGGTACTCACAGCTGCCCTCCTGTGTCAGTGGTTTCTGTCAAGAGCCTCATTGCCTCTGTTGTCAGTGCCTCCTGTTATAGTCAACGCTGTCTGCAACAGTGCTCTTGCAGAATTCAAGTTGTTAAGCTGGGCTTGCTTGACTGTTTTAGAGCAGTATTCCATCTCTCTCCTATTACATTTGCTTGCTGGGCTGAAAAAGAAATGGGTGGAGTTTGGTTTTCATATGTTCACATTGGGCAAGGAGTGTCACATACACCTCACAATGTTATTTCAACTGCTCTTTAAGTTGTCCTCCATCTTAACTAATTTTGTAGCTTATGTGCAGTGAAGACAAATGGAAACTTTTCAGAAATTTCAATTTTAAACTGCTAAACATCCCTTGCTGCTGAAGATATCCCTTGTGTTTCTTCAGGCTGCTCTGAAAAGACTTGAGTGACTGTGATTTGCTCTCCAAGAGCTTTTACATTTGTTTCTCAGCCTACCATTGGTTTCTTCTGCATTTTTTGATGCTACTTTACGTTTGTCTGTGCCAGTTTATAAATTAGTTTTTCCACATTCCCACGTGCAGTTACACAATGAGACTAAAAGTAAAGTATGGGACACTCAAGGTGGAATTGTCTGTCTGCACATTGGAATTAAATATATCATATTCATACAGTATTTCATTTCTTGCAAGTAAAATGAGGATGGAAGAACATTTGAATATACTCAACCTAAGTGCAGCAGTCCTTTTCTGAATGTTGCTTTCCTTCAACAGGATATTGATTGGGTTCAGACAGAGAAACATGTCTTTGAACAGGCTTCAAATCATCCCTTTCTTGTTGGATTACACTCTTGCTTCCAGACAGAAAGCAGGTAAAGGTCATAAGTTGGTAGTCATATTCAAAGCATTTCACACTATTAGACACTTCAAAGGCCTGTTTAAAGCATAAAGTGTTAGGTAGGTAGTGAAAGTCAATGTACTATGAGTCATTGTAGCATTTTATGAGTGAAATGGCCATGTTCGTCATAGAATCATAGAATGGTAGGGGTTGGAAGGGACCTTTAGAGATCATGTAGTCCAACCCCCCTGCAGAAGCAGATTCACCTAGATCAGATCGCATAGGAACATGGCCAGGTGGGTCTTGAAGGCCTCTAAGGAAGAAGACTCCACAACCCTCTGGGCAGCCTGTTACACTACTCACAGTATTTTACCTTCATAGTAAAATAGTTTTTTAAGCTTTTCAGATTAGGAAGATGCAAAAGAATGTAAGATACTGGTAGGTCTGATGGGAAGGATTCTGGACAGGAAGAGAGGTACAGCAAGCAGAAAAAAAGTTAAGAATACACGGTAGGAGACAACCTAGAATGGGAGGTTAGAAAGGTTTAAGGAGACAGAAATCAGAAATAGAAAAAATGAGGGAATTTATCTCACTTTTGCATGGACTGTCTGAAGATGAGTCTCTGAGCAAGACTTGGAAAACAGCACCTGAATTTTAAAAAGGGAAACAGAGTAAGAGGTGAAAATTACTCTTTTCCTGTGTGTTTGCATATAGAAGAGGTCACAGTAGATGAACAAATTGCTATTCTATACAGTAATAATTTCCAGTATATATAAACCACAGTTATTATGTACTTAACATCCTTACTGTTTGAAAAGGTGACAAGCTAGTGACGTGGAAAAAAAGTGTTTGTAATATACTAATCATAAACAAAGGCGATTGAAGGAGTGGGGAAGGAAAATGGGAAGCAACTGCTTTTCCTCATTTATGTATAGAAACTGATGTGAATCTGTTGATATAGTTACATATGTAATAATGACAAGCAGTAGCTGGAATAGATAGGAGCGTGGGAAGGATTGCTTGTGATTCCATTATTGCTAAAGGAAAGTCTGGAGAAACTTTGTATATTTGGTTTTTATTCAAACAGAGGGAAAAAGGTGAAACCAAGCATATTACCAGAGAGATAGGAGTAGTCAAATTGGCATTGTTTGATAACAGACCTGGAGCATCTCAAGCCTCTTTCAGCCGTGTATACAATAATTTTTACCAGACTCCTGTGTGTTTCAGGTTGTTCTTTGTTATAGAGTATGTAAATGGAGGAGATCTAATGTTTCATATGCAGAGGCAGAGGAAGCTGCCCGAGGAGCATGCCAGGTATGTGTAACTTCAGATTTCTTGCATCAAAACAATTGATTTTCTGGCAGCACTGTAGTGCAGAGATTATGCCAGTGAGCTAGAAAATCCTCCCCGGATGTTAAGGATGGAAGAAATGTGAAACTGTGTTCTCACTTAAATGCTGCATGCTACCATCTTTTTTGCTTCAAGGAACTGAAAAATTAACTACCTGCCTACCTGTTACATGCAATACAAGGTGATATTCAGTGTTTTTTGAGTGGAGAGTTGAGGAACAGTGTCATGTTCAGCATTTACTCCTTTTAGCTCATTATCATATTTAGAGGTATCAAAGGGATGTTCACTGTAATATTAATTTCAAGGTTAATGAAGCAATGATCCCCCTTTGGGCATTGTGGCCTTGCTGAAACTGTTTGGAAGTTGTCTGTCTACTCAGTCCTGAGGTCTATAGCCAAAATATAACTGTCTTGCTGCCTTAAGGCTCCCTACTTCAGATAAGTGGCATCGGCACTTTTAAATACTTCTAACCCTTTGCTTGCAGTTCCCTAACTATACATCGCTCAACTGAAAGCCCAAATCATACATGTATGAAATAGTAAATGAGGATAGGGATTTGGATCTATAAATGAGGAGAGGTAGAAGTCTGAGGAGGGGTCTATAAATAAGAAATCTCTGGAGTCTGAGATCATAATGATATTAATGTGTTTCTCTTAAAAGAACTACTACCAGCTGTCAAGGCAAATGTTGAATTCTTGGTGCATATGCTTTATCTCAGATGGTGATATGAAAGGGATGATTTCAGTAGACATTAATACTAATTAAAAATATTTTGAATTGACTGGATAGAAATGTTTGCACGATTATAAACAACATATCCATCTCTCTGATGAAAAATAACAGAAAACATGGGATTATATTTAGAAAAGTATCATACTACTGAGACTATGTTGTGGTGGTTTGGGTTTTGGTTACTTGAGTAATCAATATATCTTTCTACACCAGGTTTTATTCTGCTGAAATCAGTCTAGCATTGAACTACTTGCATGAACGAGGGATAATCTACAGAGATTTAAAACTAGATAATGTGCTACTAGATTCTGAAGGGCACATTAAACTCACAGATTACGGCATGTGCAAGGTAAGCTCTAGTTCCTTGCTAAGCAGTGAAAGCAACAATTAAGGATTTGTCATAGTAAACAGATGCAGAGACTTTTAAATTCAGAATTTCAAGGTATTCATTTATAATCAGTGCAGATAGGCTGTATACTCACTTGTGCAAATGGAGAAAAGAAAATGCCAAAGGGTACAGCCTACGTATATATACACACACACACTGTCTATTTTTATAGAACTGCTATATCAACTTGACTGGGAGGGGTAGGTTGAAATAGTCAAGACAGCTTGATTTCAAAAAGAGCAAGAGATTGAAGTATATTAGTCACTCTTAGCTCTGTTTGGATTCTGTGACACTTCCCATTTTCTCTAGAAAAACTTTGCCACTACAAAGACACTGGAGCCCAGGTTTGACTTTGCCATGGAATTGCCATTATGTTGATCTATCAGACCATTTTAAATGCTATAATTGTCGTGAAGCAATTGAAAGGCTTAAAATAGTATGGTTTGGAAAGGGCCTTGGGAAGTCTAATCCACTCTCCTGCTCAAAGCAGGGTGAGCTATCAGATCAGGCCGTGTTACTAAGGGCTTTATTCAGTTTGGTCTTGAAGACTTCCAAGAGTAAAGTTTAGCTTACAACTACTTCTAAGGTTTTAGCTAGTCATCACTGGGTATGTGCCATCCTCTTCAGACTCTAGATGTAATCTACTTGTGTTTCTCCTGAAACAAGTAGTGTTTTATATTGATTTACGTACAGATTAAGCATAGTTTTACTAAACCAGAAGCAGTTTATTCAGGACAGTCAATTCAAAACTTAACTTCTTAGTAGGGGATTGGGAAGTGAGATCTTTGACCAATTGTATTTTCTCTCATTTTTTTTCCTTAAGGAGGGTCTGAGGCCTGGTGACACAACCAGCACATTCTGTGGGACTCCAAACTATATTGCACCTGAAATTCTCCGGGGAGAGGACTATGGTAAATTGAATTTTTCCCTGCTATTGTAGAACTTTCACCTTGTCTCTTACTGGAGTTGTTTAGCAGTAAAAAGTATAAATCTGTTACACCTGTGATCAGTCTTAGCATCTTGTCTGAAAAAGTAAATTAACTCTTCAAAGGAGGAGCAGAAAACATCTTACCAAGTAAGTGAGATACCCTGCCTTCCACACTTTAAGTTCTTTTAATCAGGCTTGAAGAATAGCTTGAGTCTTCAAAATGTATTATTTTTTATAACTGTTTTAACAGTTTTGAATTGTGTTCAGTTTTGGAGCTTTATATTTGTTAGCAATTATAGTATTAGATGAGTGCATTGCAAAGAGCCTAGATAGCAGACATCCCTTTCATAAATCTCAGTGTTAAAAAGGAAATTGTTATGCAATTGCTTGTTCAGGAAGCGGACAAGATTATTGAAGCAAGAGACAGAAAAGAATACAGAAGCCTTGCTCTGTGTGTTTCCTATTACTTAGCCTTTCTTGCTGAGCTTCCAGTACTGTGCCAAGCAGATCTTTGGTCTGTGTTCTTCCCTTAAGATTTTAACAAGTCTGACAATTAGTTCATATTGTTAAAGACTCTTTATCGGTCCCAGACTAGCTACTGGGATTCTTTTTCTGTAGCAGTAAACAGTAGAATCAGTATGCTTAGCTGCATAAATTACTGTCTTGCTGCTATTAGGAATGCCATACTTCCCCCTTGTCCTTATCCCCTTCCACGGATAACGCACTATTGGTTAGTAATGACTAGACTTAAATATTACCAAAACCATAGCCAAGGTCCCAACAACCACCTTTAAACTTGTTGTGTTTCCTTTTCTTTGTACAGCATCCCTTCCTGTTGAGCACATCATGAACCAAGTGATGTCTAGTACAGTTACTACCTCTCCTTTGTTCAGATAATCAGAAAGAATGGCATTACTTACACCTTTGAACTCATTCTTTCTTCTCACATCTGTCTATGGCCCCAAAAGCATGTTGGCATTTTTTACTCCTAAATATCTTCAGTGATGTTTTCGCTTTTTGATTCTAGGCTTCAGTGTAGACTGGTGGGCACTCGGGGTACTCATGTTTGAGATGATGGCAGGCCGCTCACCCTTTGATATTGTTGGGAGTTCTGACAATCCAGATCAGAACACAGAAGATTACCTTTTCCAAGGTGAGTACCACAGCCTTCCTACACCTTAGTGCTCTGTTTCTACTCACCTTTAGCTGTAAAGATGCAAAGGCTGATACGAACCTTGTTTTCTTGCAGTCATTTTGGAAAAACAGATCCGGATTCCCCGATCCCTCTCTGTTAAAGCAGCAGGTGTTCTGAAGAGTTTCCTTAATAAGGTAGGAGATAAAGGGGACACTTTTAAGACTCCTCAAGAGCAGCTGTATTGCTTTGGGTTTTTTTTAAATCTGTAGACAAATGATTGTATAGCAGACATACTTTATCTGCCATGTACAGAAACAGGAATTTCTGTGGGCCTGGGAGACTCATTCTAGATACTTGTCTTAAAATGTGTAGCTCTGGATTCTCAGGCTGGGATCACGAGTAAATTTCAAATTGAAAGGCTTAGAAATGCTCAGAGTGATTTTTTTAACCTGTGGAATTGGATAAACTTACCAGATTTGTTTTGGTTCTTAAAAAGAAGCTTAGCAGATCACTGAGCTAGCTGCTGATGGGGCACACAGAGGCAGAGTAGGCTCACTGTTTGCTAGTAGCTGACTTGCCTGAGAGACAAAAGGTACATACGTGATAGCAGACTAGTCTGAGCCACGGGCTGACCTTCATTTAGTTACATGAAGGGAGAAAATGGTGCAGGAGAAACCAGATTTAGTTAAATTATTCAAAGAAAGTAATACTGTTAGAGAGCACTGCTTTTGTTGCAGCTTCTGGGGAGCGTGTGCATGTGTGCGTACATGTACATGGAGATGGAACTGTCATGTTAAAATCAACGTTCTTTCCACCATGTTTATCAATAACCTGCAGTTACCACCCCAATGTGATCACCTGGCATAGCCTGCTATCAAATTCACTTACAATCTAACCAAATTTACTCTGAAACATATGATATATGTAAACAGGTCTAAGTACTGTGGTTCTTTGACACATTCTTACCTGTTTCACAAAGCAAATTGGAAGTTTCCAAAATAAATAACCTCTTTAGTGTCCCTTGTAACTCTTGGTTTGTTTCTCTCGGGATTTGTAGCTTTTGTGCTCCTATGTAGGGAGTGGCACCTCCTTAGAAATATTTCCTTCTTCATACAGGATCCGAAGGAACGTTTAGGCTGCCATCCTCAAACAGGATTTGCAGACATCCAGGGACATCCCTTCTTTCGCAATGTTGATTGGGATCTGGTATGTGGATTGCTACTGGCTTGGCTTATTTTCTTTGTATGCACTGATGGCTTTGATTTGTTTGGAGTATGACAGATGATATAAAAACTTAAACCTTAAGCTTTTAGCTCATAATATACAATGGTGACAATTATAGTGACAGAATCTTTTAACCTTTTTATACACTGTAAGTACAGCAGATTAACAGAATGATTGTAGAATGTCTACAAAAGTAATGTAATATTAACTTCCAGCCCTGTTTAAAAGTAATTTGATAGTCTGTAGGTCATTTTTGGTGTCACTAAGTGCATTTATTTTTAGATGGAGCAAAAACAAGTGGTGCCTCCATTTAAACCAAATATATCTGGAGAATTTGGTCTGGATAACTTTGATTCTCAATTCACCAATGAACCTGTGCAGCTCACTCCAGATGATGAGTAAGTAATGGAGAATTTAAGAAGTTCTATTAAGTCAGTGAAGGAGCTCTAAACCTTCATTTAATAGTTGTAGTACATAGAGTATATGTAAAGCAGTAAATAACATTTTCTTGTGTTAGTTTGGAGAAGATTCTCTTATGTCCTCCTGGTGTAGACTTAATGTGTCAGTATTGTACTCTGGCATGGTGTAAAAATGGGCTAACAGTGGAGAAAGCTGCTGTAAAGAATCTTAGTTTAGGGAAAGATGGATGAGTGGTTTTTTTACAGGTTTTAGTGGTATCACCTGCAAGAAATGAACGTGTGAAGGAAAAGCCCTGTTTCATCAAGTAGTTTACTTTTGCATTATTTTAACCCGTGACATTTCTAGAATGTTGGGTTTAGATTGAATTTCTCGTGGGTGTTCTGAACAAGAGAAGATGCTTTGTTTGGCTTGCTTAGGTATTTTAAGTTGTTAGTAGTCAAGTGTGACTACCCTGACTGAAAAGCCTTGATAAAATGCATGTAAAGGCATTTGATTTTTGGTAGTGGCTTAGTGCTTCCTTACTCCTGAGGTGCCCTAATTTGGTGGGGGGAAGGGCCTTTCTAGTTGGACTGAGACACTGCTGTTTGCATTTTAGGATTTTTCTAGGGTTTTGTATGATGTTCTTGAAGTGTATAAACACAGACAGTGAATATTAAATGTTACCTATGCACTTTAATTAGGTCTGCAACTGAAGTTCCTTCTCAATCCATTTGTAAATCATTATGGACAAATACAGTTTAGAAAAGCTGTTCATGCAGGTGCAGTATCTATTGCATCTTAATGTTTTCATTTTTTTACAACATGGAATGTTTTGAGGAAGTTTAAAAACTGCAGACCTTGCAGATTCCTTTGTGGGAATAATATGTCCATGGGAGCAGCCCAGCCACTACTTCTGAGTGGTTTTGTGTTTTGTTGCCATTATAGGGGCCTAAATATCCCCCAGTGGTAACTGCAAGGATAGAGAAGGTACAGAAGAGAGAAGGGAAATGTTCTCAATTGCCATCCAGGGTACAGGTCTACATTTTAAGACACACTATAGATTTATATTGTTACATTTTAATTTTGCTGAACTAATGACTGTATTTTTAACCTTAACAGTGATATTGTGAAGAAGATTGACCAGTCTGAATTTGAAGGCTTTGAATATATAAATCCTCTTTTGATGTCAGCTGAGGAATGTGTCTGAATTCTCCATTTCTGAACTGTGCCAATTGCTACTCTGTTTCTGCATGGATAAAGATCTCTTCATTTGGATGCACTTGCATAAAAAGAGTAACTGAACACCACCTTATCCTTGCCACCTAGTGTGAATTACTAATTTTCTTTTTGTATAAATTGTCACCCAGGACAGTTGTTAACACTTGGAACCTCGGGCTGCCAGACTGAAAATACTTAAACCTTCCCTAGTCTTGCCAAACTTGAATTTCAACCTAGAAATTGGTCTCTGGGGCTCCTGGCTAAACAATGGGCCTGGCTATATCACCTGCCAATACAGCATTCTGATAAAGGAAAGTTTTCTTACAGCTTTAAGAATATAAATTGCATTAGGAGATGTAATAAAATACCATTAAAGGACTTCCAATTTTTTCAGCAAGACAGGTAAGACCGTATGACTTTTGTAGTTCTAAGTCTCTTCTCTCTAAACATCTCATTTCCCTGTTCTTCTGGACTTAGAAGTTATTGCCCTTGAGATTGGAATGACAGCAAGGGGAGCAGGTTTTTAAACAGAATAGGTCAGGAATGGCTGCTTTCATGGTGTGTGATGGTCCTGTCTAAAAGGAGATTATTAACTTAATGTGAAAGTCTTTGCTCTGAAATGATACCCCAGGAATTGTACGCTGATACTCAGAGTGCCTTTCTGAGGCTCTTTCAGTGAGTGTTGTACCTGGTACGTACAGGTTAAATAAATAGAATTCAATTACTACTTTAAAAATTAAAATCAATAGTGTAATTTAGCAATAATGGGCAGCTAATATTGATGGATGTAGAACCTCATACTCTTATTTATTGCTTCTACACTGGTTGTCTTAACTCTATCAGAACTGCACACGTTACAGCTATGGCCTAGGTAAGGGCACTTGTTTCCTTTCTTTTTTTAATCTTACTGCCATACTGTTGTAAATGTATTCAACTTTGTCAGTGGAAAAAGCACATCAAGGAAAAAGATAAGTGCTGTCCACAATGACTCCCTTAACTTTTCCACTTAGATGTGGTTTGTAATCACAAACAAACTTTACGTGTTGGTAGTAAAGTTAATAGAAAAGCAATTGGAGTAAATTGAAAGACCAATTCAAACTAGGACTTTTGGGAGTGTAATTATGACATTTCGTGTTAGTAAACAGTGTAATATGCAGCACAATTCTTATTTTTAATGTTTAAGGAATAGTTTTGAATGTCTTAGGCTCAAGAAATGCCAAATGTACCACTTCTGTTTCTTAATTATTTTAGGGAAAAGGGATTAAGAGACATTGAAGAAAATCTGTTACATGAATTAAGAGCTGAAAGGCAAGCTAAGCATTACTGAAGGTAGATCTGTAAGCACAAGTTAGCAAACATTATCTGAAGCTTTTATTAAGACTTCTGCTTGGTCAGTGTCTACTTGAAAATCCTTGTATGACAACACTAAATTCATAGCACAAATCTTATGATGTATGTTTCTTCACTTACATGTTGGTCTCGAGGAGAAAGATTGCACAAGTACACAGTAGTGTCATGACACAGTGTTGAGTTCCTATTTTCTTTGCAACATAAATAGGAAACTCTTAAATTCTGGGATGAGTTTTCAGAACTGGGAGGTGATTGGAGGGGCATTAGTTTCAGGGAAGCATTGAACCTCCACACTGTTAAAAATCAGGTTCCCTTAAACTCAAGTTGTGTGTTTTCAAATGTAAAATGTCGGAGCAAGCCTTTTTTTAAAGAGCAGCTAATGACTTCACATTTAGTCCATGTCAGATGAGCTGTATGCAGTTGTTGTGACTGTTAGCTTCTGACTTGTACACTCACATGACTAGTTTAGGCATCAGGACTTAACCTCCAAATGTAACGTTAATTAGTTAAAGCAAACAAGAAAAGCCTTGTCTCTGTAGTGGGTTAATTTCATATGGAGTATTAAGTGAAATGACTCTTTCTTCCTTTGTAAGGAAGGGTGTTTCTGTGATTCATTACAGAAGAGTAGTGGAGTAAAACACTTGTCTTTTGTGCTTAAAGCAAAAGTTATTTTCTTTTTTAATAATGTCACAGAAAAGATATCTTTTCTATTTATGTATCTAACGTTATGAATGTTGCTAAGTGACAAACATCTTAAATGACTGCAAATCCATTTTCAAACTTTCGTTTTTTCCAAAGTGCCATGATATCAACAGTTCTTTTTTGTTGTTAAGCATGTAGCAATTGTCATATTCAGAAGGGACAGGGGGTATAAACAATCCCCTGCAGTAGGCTTTGTCTTTTGGAGAAAGTGTCTGCATCAAAAGCATGATGTATTTATGTGGAGTGACCTCCTTTTTGTATGCAAGTTGGATTCTCATGGGTGCTCTGCTAGTTAATATTGTCACTACTGTTTTCCTGGTTTGTATGGAATATGGTCTTGAATGTTGTTGTATAATCATTCCCTTTATTTGTGCACACTTTTTACTTTAAATAAAACATTTGTATTAGGCCTCTGTGTGTTAACATCTAAAATACTGCAAAGTGCAGGGCTTTGTGTGGGGTTGTCATCTCACCGTTAATTCTCCAAATATCACAGGATTGTTCTAACCTTGTAATGTCTTCTAGAAGACAGTGCTGGGATAGGCCACAGCACCCTAAGCACCACCTCCCTCTGCCTGTGTTCCCTCAGCATGGCTTAGAACAGAGATCCCTCTCATGTGCCTCACTGGCTTTGTGTTCAATGTGCCCTGTGGACCAAAAGCATCCTTGCACGTTGTGTCTTTCATTTCAACACCAGCAGAAGTAAGGAGCAAGGCTTCAGTCAACTGTGGGAGCACAGCAAGCTTCAAGTAAAACATAAAATGCAATTCTAGATCGCTTGTCCAAGGACTTCTTTCAGAGAGATTTCTAAGATGTCATCTCAACTGCTGGAGCCTGGGGGCCTGGAGTTTGGCAAACGCTCTCATCTGCTGTGCTTATTTCTGCATGGTTTCTTTCTTTGTTTCTTTAACTCCTCCTCTGCATTCTCTTAGATTTCTGACACAGAGGGCAAGGTTGCTTACCTTATACTCTGCTACAGAGGCAGTATTTTAAAATACCTGTATTTCAGTATCTGTATATTCCCGTTTTAAAAGAGATTCCCTCTTAAGATTTGGCTTGTTATTAAGAGTACATATCAGCAGTCCTTGGCAAATGCTGCAGATGGTTGCATATCTTAAATGCTTAACCTCCCCCCACGCATGCTTCTTGTTTCTGTTCAGTTTGGTGGCCAACTGCTCTCGCCTCAGTCTGAGCAATTGTTTATGTTAAGGTACTCTATAAAAGAAATTAATAGCTTGTATGATCTATATATATATATACTTGATGTCTTAGCTGCTAAGCATGCATCCTTGCCTCATGATGGATGGCATCAGGAGTATAAGCAAGAAAGGTATCTGAAATTGCCTGCAGATTAATGGTGTTTTCCTGGGACAAGGGAGTTGGGGGTTGGAGCCCCTTTCAGAGAAAGGGAATTCTGCTATATCTTGCATGTTCGAGAACAGTTCTGTTAGGGTTTATTTTAAGACTTTTTTTCCTGCTTATGGTAAAGGGATCTGAACTGCTTGCTTGAAATGTGTGATCTTACCATTTAATCACCAATGATTAAAGGCAGAGAAGCATGTACCTCCTGGATCTGTTTGGCTCTTGGGGGAGGTGGGCTTTCTCAGGCAGAAATAGAAGCAGAAATCTGTTGTGTCCGCATTTGACTTCAAAGCTTGAACAAGGCATCTGGGCTTATACCCCTCTTGTGCTGGATGGTGAAGCATGGAGCCGAACTGATGAATTTTGCCCATGACTTTAGCTGTAGAAACTAAGTCAGTTCTAAAGACACTGTGTAACTGAAACTCAGCTTGGGATCTTCAATAGCTGTCATGTTTACCACAGAACTGTTTCCAAAGTAACTTGCCCTGTGAGATGCAGCGTGTGCTGAAGTCCATCAGCTTTCTCTGCTGTACCTGATTACGGCTCTTACAGTGTCTCCAACTGAATCTCATCTGTGTTGCTTCATCTGGCAGAGCAGGTTTCACAGCAGTGCTCTTACCATTACAAATTGCCACTTAAGTGATGTTTTTTTTCTTTAAAAAGCACAAGCTAATATTTTCAGAGAAGAGAATGCTCAGTTTTTGTTCTTCAGTCAGGTTTCAGTTGTGCTCTTCAGCATCTTCAGACACTTTACATGGAAACAGGTTTTTGAAAAAATGCTACTTTCTGTAGGAAACCTTTGTTCATAAATACGCTACTTGAGCCTTTCTTGTAAAACTGACAAAGTTCCTCACATGTATAGCAGTTTGATGAACAACTCTGTTAACCAGCTCAACTGAAAGATTTTGTCTTAATGTGGTGTTTGGCACTTCAGTATTTTTATTTGCATTTAGAAATGCAGATCAGTTTGTCCCTTTTGTGTGTGAGTAGAAGAGGCATCGACTCCAGGATCTGTCAGAGGCGGCCTGCAGGGAATTTCAAGAGGCACATATGTGAGTACGATGGGTCTGACTCTGGTGTTTTTTAAAACACGTTTTGTTTTGCTGTGTGATGTTTTTGTAGGTCTGGTTTTGAGTGTCCCCTGCTTGGTATTTTAGAAAGCTAGGAAATATCTTTCCTTACTTTCTAGGGAGCCACTTGGTTTCCCATATTTCTCTCTCTTTTTTTCCCATTTTAACTGAAAAGGAAACTTTCATAGTCAAGGTTTACTTGGAAAATAAACAAAGTAACAACTGATTTTCCTTTGAGGTAACTTAGCCTTTACAGGATTTTTGTCTTAACCCTTCTGCCACAGTGTTCAGCCTAAGGTGTTGAAACCAAAGAGTGAAGGTGCTGTTTGTGACTTGCTTTTTAAGACAGCCTTAAATGTTCACTTTGTAAGCTTCCCAAGAGCTTCAGTACTCCTTGAAAACTGAGGGGTGTTAATAAAAGACAGATTCCTCCTGTGCTCTGTCTGTTCAATTTAGTACCACTTGCAAAGATCTGTAACTTGGCTTTCAGTTGCACAGTGTCTTTTAGAAGTGCTTTTCACGGTCTGCAGTAGAAGTTGTAGGCAGAGTTAACATCTTTTTTTAGACAGTCCTCTACCTACAAACTTTGTCGTACATGGCCTGATTATTGTAGCTCTATAGCAACACTATCATTACAGCACAATAGTTACCAGAATTTCCAACCTGAAATGGAAAATGTGCAGCAGAACTTGAAAAACCCAAATTAAACAATGCCCCACTGCATTCCTAAGCATCCATGACATCAGTCTGTCTAATAAAAGATGGAATATCTGCCCACATGCGTTGCTTTCCTTACAGCTGCAGATCACTCCAGCTCTGCCAGTAGGAATCTTGCAAGATCTTGTGTTTTCTTCAGCAAATTTGAAATGGAAATGTGACATAGTGTGTTTATACTGATTAGTGTTTGAAGAGTATTGTTTTAATTGGATCTTGTAGAGGGTGGAGAAGTCAGGACTGTCCACAACATCTGGACAACCCTCTTGCAGGTCCATGTCTTTTCAGGGTCAGCTCCAAAAGCTGCTACGTTCAGAGATCTTTTTTTACTCTGCTATACAATGATGGCTTTAAACCTTTTATCTGCTGAAATGAGTGCAGAGTGTTAGTATTCTTCACAAACATGTTTACACTTACATAAAGCCTATGTCTTGCCATACCCTTATGCTTTTTATTGCAGAAAAAATGAAGTAATTAAAGAATTTAAGCACAAATGCAGTTTTGCATGCTCTCCAGCCCTTTCCTCGGTCACCATGCACAAAAGCAGTTTACACTTTTGCATGAGGCTCATGATTGACAACTGCTTTGCCTGGTACTGTTTGCTTAACTAAATGGAGGAAAAATACCAACATTTGTAAAATGTGTCTGCAGAATCATTACATGCTGCACTCTTTTCTAAGGCTGCAACTGCTGCAGCAGCAGTGGATGGAGCAGCCAGAGCGAGACAAAGCTTGCACTGTGTAATGGTGTTGCTGCAGGGTAAAGAATAGCATTTCTGAAAAGCACCAGCATACTGCTGCACAATGCTGAGATCCATTTAAATGTGCTGAGGACACTTCCCTGCTTTGCAAAGCACAGCCAGTCTGGAAATAAAACTGCATATTGAGGCAGAATCACCAATATTAACAACTGTGTGCTGCTCAATCCGACCAAATGCTGTTGGGTGCAAAGATGAGCCAAGGGTGGGTCTATGATCCAACATCCATGACATTTCCTTCAATACACAAATCCTGTTTGTGGTGAACCTCAAGGGTGCAGAGGGTGTTGGTCTTGGTCTTGGTCTTCAGCTCATTAAAACCAAATAATGCCTAGAGCCTGATGGTTTTATACCTGTATGTTTCAGCTGTGCTTCTGCTGCTGGGGAGGAGTTACGTGGAGGTTTACATCCTTTAACAAAACTGGTACCCCTTTATTTACAGCAAAGCCCTCTGCCTCAGGGTGCTGCAGAATGGCAACAGTAAAGCAGTGATCCTTGTTACGACATTTTCCACTGACTATAAAAATTGAGGTTGTGCTTGCTTTCAGTTTTACAATTTCTTTATCTGAATTCTTTAATAATGGAAAGGTCAAGTGGTTTTCTGTAGGTTTTAAAAAATAGGACAACATTGTTGTCTCTTGTCATCACAGAGTCAGTATTAAAAGCCCAGGCAACACTATACAGTTATTCTAACCCTTATTCTTCTACTCAAACTCTCACAATGTATTAGTTTTGCAATATAAAGCACCAGGGGCCCCAAAGCTTTCACTAGGTGCTGTGTAAACATAGAGTAGGATAGCTCTTACCTACAGCTGAGACCACCCAGGTTAGCAACACAGGCAAAACCTGCACACAAAATAACATCAGTAATCCCAGATCCCCCCCTTTCGCAGCCCTCATCAGAAGGAAAGGTAGGTGATGTTGCAGATATTGCAGCTGATGTGGTGTTTTAAAGTTAAGAGGTGACGCACAGCAGCTTTGCAGCCCTTCTCAAGGGCCCCTCCATCAGGAAGCCCCGCCAGCCCACGGGAAATCTGGGTGTATCAAAGGTGCCAAATTGAGGATTAAAGCGTATCAAGCCCCTCTGTTGATCAACTGCTCTGCAGCGAGGCAGGTTTTGTTTGCTCTCTGCTAATCCTTCTGGCTTGGCATTAGAAGATGACATGGTAGGGAGCCCGTTTACCATGGGCAGAGCCGACTGGTGTTAAGCGGTGCCTGGTGGCACTGGCTGCCCCCTTTTCGTGTGCTGTGCTTTTATACTCTGTTGCAGCAGAACACGTTAACTGTACTGGATGAAAGGCAACAGCAAATTTGATAGTGCCTTAATCTCAGCTGGAGTGTTGTCTTTACAAAGAAGATGTAAACCAAAAACCTTTAGGCTTCTTGCAAACAGAAGAAACTTGTAACACATAAACTAGTTGTATAAACACTAAGCAATCCCTGAAGCTTCTTTCCCCTTCCAGCAACAAGCCTGAAGCAGGAGAAGCCCCTCATATAAATGCCTCTCTGCAGCGTTGATGGCATTGCTTCACAGACAGGCTCCATGACTGTGCTTGACACTTCCTCCTGCTCTTCAGCATCTCCTCCA
Organism: Colius striatus; assembly: GCF_028858725.1. Classification (NCBI taxonomy): domain Eukaryota; kingdom Metazoa; phylum Chordata; class Aves; order Coliiformes; family Coliidae; genus Colius; species Colius striatus. Next base: position 19,059,886 of record NC_084770.1, on the reverse strand, counting down.
GCCAAGTGCTGCAGGGTGAGCCCAGGACTGGAAGGAGAGGTCTGTAACTGCGGGACAGACACCGTCACCCTCCCCCACTATCCCCATGTCTCCCAGTCCTTCAGTAGTGGGGTGTCAGAGCTGAGCCCACTACTGTCAGGACCCTCACTGAGGTCGTTGAGGAACCTGCCCTGGGAGACAGACAATCGCCCAGGGAGGCTTGTTGAGGGACAGTCACTGAGGGAGGGACCCTCGCTGAGGGGGAGTCACTCTCGCTGAGGGCTGCCGGCCTGACAGCTCCGTGTCAGAGCGGGGCCTGCTCCCTCGCCTCGAGCCGCTGCCCGCGCTCCCGCTGGGCTGCTGCTTTTTTTGCCACGGCAGCTCTCCCCCCACTCCCGCTCCCCGCCCCAGATGCCGCCCCGGCCCTCCGCGCCTCGCCGGCCCCAACAGCGGCGCCGCCCGGGCGCCCTCTCGGGCTCTACCGGCGGGAAGGCTGCGCGGGGCTGGGTCTGACCCGGGCGGGCTGAGGGCAGGTGGCGGCAGGACAAGCAGAAATAACACGGCGAGGGGTTTTTTTTTTCCCCTGTGGGTTTTTACTCCCACCTCCTTTTCCTGTCGGCGGCGGGGGGAGCGTTTCCCGGCGCTGAGGCCGGCGGCGGGGGGGAGGGGAGAGGCGGCCGCCGCCGCTGGTGCCCCAGACGGTGGGCGGGGCTGCGGCGGCGGTGCGCGCCGCCGGCGGGTTCGTGCCCGCGCGCCGCCGCCGCCGTCTCCGCCGCCGTCTCCGTCTCCGCCGCCGACTCCGTCTCCGCAGTGAGGTCACGGGTGGGCGGTGCGTGCGCGGCGCCTGTTCCGCTCCCCGGGCGGCCCGAGCCCCAGCGGCGCCGGGTGAGGAGCCGGGAGAGTTACCGGGGGGAAGGCGGAGGGGAGGGGGCGCGGCCGGGCCCGTGGTGGGGGAGGGGCGGGAGCGCCTGAGGGGGATGGGGCTGAGCCGGGGGGAGGGGCGCGCCGTCCCCGCGGGGAGGGAGCGGCGGCGGCGGCAGCGGCGGCGGGGAGAGGCTGGGCAGGAGGAGGAGGGGGACCGCGGGAGCGGCGGGGAGAGCGGGACGGGGGGCACCGAGGCGGCGACGCGGCGCAGGTAGAGCGGCGGGGCGCGCCGCCGGGGAGGCGAGCAGGGCCGGTGGGGTGAGAGTGGCGGCGGGGTAGGGGGGGGAGCTCTGCCCGGAGCCCTGCCGGCGGGGCTGAGGTGACTCACAGCGCCGGGGGAGGGAGGGAGGGAGAGAGGAGGGTGCGAGCGGCGGCGTGCGGAGTCCCGGGCCCTTCCGGGAAGGGTTTAGGGGGCGAGGGGCCGGCTCCCGGGCGGGGGGGGGAGATGGAGGGCAGCTGCCGTCCGTCCGGAGCCGCCGGCCTGCGCGGTGCCGCCCCGCTCCCCGGCCGGGTGCCGCGCTCCGGGAGTTGTCTGCTGCCGCCGCCGGCACCCGTCTGCCAGCGCTCCACAGGAGAGCTCTCTGCGCGCCCATGTTTCCTAATTAATTGGGAAACGAACCCCTCCTTGCGCAGGGCTGACCTCCCTCTCTTTTCACAGGTTATAGGGAAAGCCTGGCCGGGACCCTGTGTTACCCAAGGCATGAACTTGGCCGATGGCCTGGATCGTACCTCTTTTACTAATAAGTCGGGGTGGGAAAATTCTGACGCACAGCAGTGACATCTGGGCGAAAGGTGACTCTGTAGGGACGTTTGGGTTTTGCCGGCGGTCTGGATCAGCCTTTTAATTTGGCGATTTATTTGTGACCTGCCATAGTAACTCTCGTGGTGGTTGTGAAGTCATAAAGTTGGCAGCACAGAAAAGCAAGCCCTGAAAAGATTGTGTTTGATCTCCCAAGGACTGAAAGTGCTGAATGAAATTTTTATACGATTTAAACTCCGTTTTGGATCAGCGTTCTTCAAACGTTTTTCTATTTTAATATTTAAATAGAGACTTATTTGAAAAGACTGCGGGTCTTTTTTAAAGGAGAAAAACTGAACAAGAATGGACACTTTTGCTTCAGCGCATCGTTTTTTACTAAATTGCTGTACAATGCTACTGTGTCAAGTAGTGGGCAAAGTATGAAGAGAAGCTTTTTGTATACACACTGCAGAGGTGGTTTTATGTTAGAAAACTGCACAAGTAACTATAAGAGAAACATTTGTGCAACCCCTCCATTATTAATATTACGGTATTACATGTGCAATGGGTTACAGTTTTTACTGTTGGAGACTGAAGTAGTAACATTTTGGTGAAAGTGTTTTGAGCGCAGAACCGCTCAAAATTGCTTTTAGTATGAACAAGCAGGAAAATGCCCATTCAAGGCTTATTTAATTAGAGTCCTGGTGTTTAGCAATGGAAAGCCCACAAATAAACTTCCCCCTAGGTCTAGTTTCAGACCAAAAAAGGAGCGGGATCCAAGAGGATGGGAGCCCTCCGCTAAAAAAAGCAATGACAGAAACGCATGTAAATAGCAAAGCACGAGTTGTAATGAATAAATTGCCAACAATAAAGAAGGAAAACTTGGATGAATATGATGAAACTCCTGTGGAGGCTGATGGAGAAACCACCAAGCCAAACAGCACTTCCCTATCTGAGTCTTTGAATTTAAATCCAGGTCTGAAGCACACGTTGGCACAGTTTCACTTGAGCAGCCAGAGTTCACTGGGTGGACCGGCAGCTTTTTCAGCTCGCTATTCCCAGGAGAGTATGTCTCCCACTGTCTTCTTGCCTCTTCCATCACCACAAATACTTTCGGGTCCGTTACTCATTCCTCCAGACAGCTCCACGGAACTCACCCAGACCATACTGGAGGGAGAATCTATCTCCTGTTTTAAAGTCGGTGGAGAGAAAAGACTCTGCCTGCCTCAGGTGTTGAATTCAGTTCTCCGAGACTTCTCGTTGCAGCAAATCAATACGGTTTGTGACGAACTGTACATCTACTGCTCAAGGTGCACTTCTGACCAGCTTCATATTCTGAAGGTTTTGGGAATTCTTCCATTCAACGCTCCCTCCTGTGGGCTCATCACGCTGACCGATGCTCAGAGGCTATGCAATGCTTTACTGCGACCTCGCACTTTTCCACAAAATGGCAGTTTTCTCCCTGGTAAGAACACCTTGGACCAACTGAAAGAGACTGGCAGTGCCTTCGAAGTAGAGCATGAATGCCTGGGCAAGTGCCAGGGGCTGTTTGCACCCCAGTTCTACCTTGCGCCAGATGACCCCTGTATCCAGTGTTTGGAGTGCTACGGAATGTTCTCACCGCAGACGTTTGTGATGCATTCACACAGATCCCCGGACAAGAGGACGTGCCACTGGGGGTTTGAATCGGCCAAGTGGCACTGCTACCTGCACATTAACCAAAAATACCTGGGAACGGCGGAGGAGCGGGAGGTGAAGCATCTCCTGAAGGAAATGAAGGAGAAATTTAGCGAGAAAAATCAGAAACGAACTCGGTCCAAAGTAAGTTCACCTGCTTCTGTAAAACTCCCAAACCTCTTTCCGCTCACACATAAATACTTGCTTTGGAAGCGTGTTGCTTGCCTCTTGTAAAGGGGAGTGCTTGTCAAATCAAGCCTAGACTAAATTTGTGAGAGCTTCACCATGGAAATGCATTTCTCATTAAAAGGTGCAGTCATTTCTTTCCTCTTTGATGCTGTAAGCAGCTTTGTTGGAGCTGCTTTGGCTTTGTTGGTTCTTGTTCTGTTTAAAGGTACGCAGCCTCTGGAAAATTCAGAGCTATTGTGGGAATTTTCAGTCTCCCATTTGACCTTCGAGTATGTTTTTACGCAGTGTGTGTTGCAGCAGCTGAGGAAAGCAGAAAGGAGCTTGAAAGTCAAGTGTTGGAGATTAATTCTTTCTTTGTTATTTTCACTCCAGCAGACGTGTGTGGTGACACACGTGTATGGTGACCTGGCTCCATAACCACTCATTTTGAGTGTAGGGCAATGGTGCATCAATAAGTTGCTATTTAGAAGCCCAAAGTCTGCTTGCTCGGCAGTTGCTTGCTGTTTAAACCAGTATAGAGAAATATGCCAAAAAGAGGGGGTTTGAAGCAGCCCCAGTAACAAGCTGTAGGCCGGTTTCTTGACAATGGTTAATAATAGATGTTGTATTTTTTCCTAAAATACTGCTGCAAGTCTGTGCTGTGCTTCAAAAAGATTTGATTTTTCCCCCAGAGAGCTTCTACTTTAAACAATAAGACAAACACCAGCTAAATATTGAACATCATAGATGTTTCCATTCATAGAAGGTAAAATTTTGGGTGTATCATTTAAACTGAAGAGATTTTTTTAATGGTTCCTGCCCCTATGTTTCTTTTCAATGTATTTGACACATTTATATGCCTGTTTAGTGGCTACTGGTTTGATTATTTTTGCCTCTTGGATGTTTTGTGGTGGATTTCAAAGTAGCAGCAAGAGCTGTCTGGATGGTTAAGGCCCAAAAGGTGCCCTTGAAGCTGACACCTTTCAGCAGAAGCTCTGCAGAGTTAGTGTTGCAGAAGGGCTTCCTGCAGTAACAGGTACCTATGAAGTTGTGCCAGCCTACACTAAGGAGTTTCAGCAGAAAATTTCCATGAGAGTCTGCAGTATGGCATGATGCTTCCATGTGCCTAATTAGTTGATGATGCAGGTAAGCTCATAGGAGGGAGACTTGGCTTTTCATCTGATAAAGACCTGGCAGTCTTTACGCTTGCAATGCCGGTGTGGGTAATGAGCCATTGGTGAATGCATCAGTGGAAGTAGTCTTCCATATTCATACCTATCTATAATCATAGAATCACAGAATGGTAGGGTTGAGGGGACCTTTAGAGATCATCTAGTCCAACCCGTCTGCAGAAGCAGCTCCACCTAGATCAGGTCAGACAGGAACGTGTCCAGGTGGGTTTTAAAGACCTCCAGAGAGGAGCTTGCACACTCTCCCTGGGCAACCTGGGCCAGGGCTCCCTCCCCTCAACAGTAAAATAGTTTCCATTTTCACAGTAGCAGATTTCAGACCCTGAGATCTTTGAGTTTCATGTGTACAGGTGAAAATAACAGCTGAAATGAGCAGTAACAGTAAATTTGGATTGGACAGCTGCAAGTGAAATGCAAAAACTTTCTGGAGTCTTCCATTGCAGACCAGTGTAGTTCTTTCTTACAAAGCAGCATATGAAATTGGAATGAGAGAGAAACTGGAACAAAGGTGAAATGCTGGGAGGGAGTTAGTTTTTGGGTTTCTTTAATCTCATAGATATTCATCTGGAAAATACAGAAGATCAGAAGTGTTTCATAGGGGAATGCTGAAACACAGCCTCTGTTTTTTTGTCCTGGGAAAGCTTGGGCTGCTTCATTTGTCTTTTCTTTCCCTTGTTCCTGTGGTGTGAAGGAGGTATTAGGCACGACATGCAGACATTACCTTTTCTTACAGCCCTCAGAGAATTTCTTTGGAGGATGTTCTGTTTGCTGTTCTGTCCCTTCCTACCACATTTGCTAGGTCAGTCCTCAGAAGTGCTGGTGCATCTTTGAGGTTATCTTGGAGGGCCCAGGAAGAACAGTTGCCTTTGGCTAAGCCCTCATTCTTCCAGTAATAATAAACAATTAATTAAATCCCATACTCTTTTGAGCATCCTAGATCCTTGCCTTGCCTTTGTCTTTAGCATTTTACTCTGGGTTTACTCACCTCACAGTGCAAGTGTGCTTTTGCTTTCACTATTTTAAGAGCAGCCAATGTAGGCCCTGGCCTGCTGTACTCACAAGGTTAATCCCTTTCTGTTCTTTGTGCTGATAAGAAAGCTGTAAGCCGTGTATTTGCTTGTCACCGAGTTTCTCATTTTCTGTGGAGTTCTGTTCTCTGCAGTGTAACATCCACCTGCTCTTCATGGGCACAGCTGTCACTGAGGCTCTGCTGATCTCTGCGCCATCACAGCCTCATTCCATTTGACTTTGCGACAGTTTCCATTAATTACTCTGCACTAAAACTTCTGTCTTCCTTCTCAAACCAATTCTTCCAGTTCATCCCCACGCATGAGGAAGGACTTGCACTGTGGGGAATTAGCATTTCTTCTTATTATTTCTATAAATCCCATCCTTGCTAAGACAACTGGCTTCATGGTTAGGCTGACACCACTACTTGTGTGTGTATATATATATAAAGAACAGCTTTGTAGAGTGAGCTTTAGAATAGAAAGAAAACAATTTTTCCATGCAGCCCTTTCAAACAGTTCAGGTAGAAGTAATTAATTTCTAAGTTTACTTGGATTTTGTGTGTATAGAATTATTTAAGGGTGATGAAGTGCTCATGTATGTATTGAAGTAAATGCGTTATCTCCACTTCATGAATGTGGATGCTGCGGAAGGAACCGTGTTCAAAGAAGGCTCTGTGTTTATTTACAGTAGCCTTTCCTTTTCTTTCCTAAGTAGAAATGATGTAAATTAAAAGTTATGTAATTGGTTTGGAAAATGCACACTAATGGGTAGACAGTGCAGTTGGTTAAAAGCTGATTACTGAGCGCTGGCTGTAATTTGAGTAGATGTACGTCATTTAAATTATTAGAATGATCTGAATAAGTAGAAAAAAAAACGGACAGTTGTCAGGATGAGGCTGGTCTTTTTTTCTAGACATTATTTGCTGTATTTCAAATGTTTCTTATTTTTAAAGGCTTGATTATGACTTTTCTGGAGTTTGTACTCTCCCTCCTTTCTGTTTTGAGGAACTGCAGGGGTAGAGTTAAACTTCAGTTTCATTGTGAGAGCTGAATTTAGTGGGCTGGAAGTTTCAGCCAGAATATTGAGATGGGATTTGGTATGTCTCATGATCAAGTAGCACTTGATGCTGCAGACCTTTGTACAAGGCACATGTGTGTAATTGGGTGCTGTCTTTATTGCCAGAGATCAAGTTCTGTGACAGTTTATTTCAGAGTGTGTAAACAGAAACATCTCTGATAACGTATCTTGTGCTCACGAAATTGTGAGTGTTTTAGAATGCTAGGTGAAGCTTTTTGGTACAGTAGGATTTTTATTGGTTTTTTTTTAGCTTTATAGGCCTTTTCTTTTTAAATTGATGAAGTTCCCAGAGGCACCAGCTCTGACTGGAGAGGTGTTAAGTTTCTTTGTAGCAGCCTGTATGGTGCTGCGCTTTGGGTTTGTGGTTAGAGCAGCGTTGGTAACACACCCGTGTCTTGACTGCTGCTTGGCTCCTGCAGCAGGTAGGCTGAGAGCGAGCAAGAGACTGGCAGGGGCCAAAGAGATTCTCTGTGTCCTTGATAATGTCATGCTCAGCAACAAAAACTGGGATAGAAGGAGAAGAAAGGGGATTTGGGCGCTTGAGGTGGATGTTGCTGGAAGGCTGGCTGGGCATCAGTGTGCCTGAGGGAGGTGGTGAGTGATGTCCTTTACTTCATTTCTTTGTGTTTTTTTTCCTTCACCTAGTAAACCGTCTTTATCTTCACCCAGGAGCTTTCTTGCTTCTGTCCACCCTATTTTGTACCCTTTTATTTGGGGTAGTGATTAGGGAGCAGCCGTTGTGGGTGCTTGGCTGCTGGCTGGGGTCAACCAACCACACCTTGCCCCAGAACCTGCTTGCCAAAGCTATTTTAATACAATCAAATTAAGAACCAATTTCTTAGCTATGAGTTATGTTTAACTACGTGACAAGACACCTTTCACTTGAAGTTAATAGTAGCTTTGCAGTGGAGCACTAAGTGTCACCAGTAACTTTGAAGAGCAATTACTAAACCATTTTTTGAGACAAACAGAACAAGAATTGCCATCCAAATGCAAAATGCACACGAGTTTTTTAAGGTGATGTATTCAGATGATGCACCTGAATTGGTTTGATTTGTTACTGCAAAGAGAACGGAGTTGTCATGTTACTGCAGCAGCTTTGTCTGCTTCTGCAGTACAAATTGGTGACAGCCAAAGAGAGCTCTGTCTCTGCAACACCAGTAGAGCTCTCAGGTTTTATTTTGTAATGAAGTTTCTGTCAGGTGCTTACCATGATGTGGATACTTTATTGCAAAAGACTCCTACAACCCTTTGGGAATCCGAGCTTCTGCTTTCTGTTTCTCCCAGCCGTTCTTAGCACACTCCTGGCAGAGTTCTGGAAACTCAGCAAAGCTTTTGTGTAGGTTTTTAGAGAGATTTTCTTTTAATTTCATTGCAACTTTGCCCATAATGAGAAACTGGAGACTGAAGGAACTTCTGTAGCTTGCATCTCTGCAACAGACACCCCATTTCCCAGTCCCCCAGTTTCTCTGGTGTGTGTGTGCATATTAATGGTGTAAATGCCATCCCACTGAGGAATGTTTATGCACATGTAAATAACATCTACCTATCTTCCAGTTACCAATTTATTTTCTTTTCTTTAGGCAGAGTCACAGCGGAGCCTGGAATTACCACAGTGGTATCCTGTTATAAAGCAAGAAGCAGAAACCGATCCTCAGCCACCCTCCCTTTTCCATCCCAGGTAACTGAACTTCTGTTCATAAGCAATATATGTACAAAGTATTTAAGTGCTTTCACCTATTTAAAGATAAGTCATACTGAAAAAAAAAGTACTTGCAACCTGAACTGATGGGGAAAACTCTCAGGAATAACTGAACCTCAACTTTTTGTGCATTTCTTAGTGTAACTATTAATGAGCTGCTTATGAATGGTTTTTAGTGCATGACTCCATCTGTGGAGTGTTCTTCAGTAGGCAATACAATTGCAATGTACTTACAATTTCCCTTTTCAGAGTAGAAATGATAGAAGGTAGTTTTTCATGTTTCATACTATAACACAGTGCACATGGAAAGCTGTTTACCATGAGTGCCACTCCGTTTCCTTTCAAAAACACTTGTAAAAGGTGTTTGAAGGCTTTCTACCACACTGGAACAATGGCTATAGCTGAACTGTCTGTTGATTAGTTTTCTGGTTGCAGAAACCAAGCACATTTCCTTAGCACAGTACACAGTTTGTCATCTGTGTCAAGGAGGGAAGCAGTTTTTCTCACCGTTGCTCCCCGTGTGGTTACGCGTTTACCGTACGGGGAGGGGTGAGGTCAGACCTTTTTAGCCAGCAGCATGCATCAAAGCAACACACATGTATCAAGCCAGTTCCCATGCACACACAAATTGGGGGACTTCCATCATGGTCCCCCAGTTTGCTGTTTCTCTTGGTGCCTTCTTTCTGAGCTAGGAGAAAGGAAAGTGTTGAAAACAGCAGTGTTAACTCCAGCATCGTGGCGCTGATGATCTTGGTGCTGGCCTTCACACATTTGTTACTCTTTTTCTTCTATACTAGACAGAAGCTGAGTGGCCTGGTTAGGGCAGTACAAAAGGATGCTCCCAGGACTCCAGGAGCTGTGGAAATCCAGATGGATCGCTCAATAGATGTGGGAAGGTCAGGCCAGCGTTGATCTTAGCACATAGCTTTGCTATTTAAAGAGTGATAGGCGCATTTCCACGACACTGATCACTTCCCCCACCCTCCGTTGTTAATATAAGGATTATGGAAATGCTAGAGAGCCTGGATTCAGTGGCATTCTAATTTCCCTCTTTGCATTTAAGTGAAGACTTCGTATGATTTTCTGTATGATCTTTTTAATCAGCCATGTTTAGAAAATCCTCTTGTTTGATAGCCTCAAATCTTATCTAGATAATCTACTCAGTAAAGTGGCTTGCTAAGATTTCCTTTTACATAGGGAAAAAGGGTGTACTTATTTTTCATTGAAGCTTTTACAGTTTGAAACCACATTAAACTTACTGCTCTCTCAGTCAGCATTTATTATGCCTTACCTTTCATTCTTCATTTTGCTGTTCTGCTGTTTCAGTTACTACCTTTATATGTGTGATAAAGTGGTTGCCCCAAATGTATCTCTTGCATCACAATATAAGGATGTTGCAAAAACAGCAGTCAAAGCTTCAGAAGCAGTTAAATCTTCACCTGGGCAGTCAGAGAAGAAGCTCAGTAGTGGAAAGCACAAAAAACCTGCCTCTTATCCAGAGCTTTCTCTTGAAGAACAGGAGAAAATTGACTTGAAAACTGATGTGGAGCAACATAAACGTTTAGGTGAGTAGTGAAAATTACACTGAAGTCTCTTCAATTTTGGAAAGCTCAACACTTAGCTAGTGTTTTGTGATGCCACTTCAGAGTTCCAAAAATTCTGTTGACTTTTTGTCCTGGTTTCAGTTGGGGTAGAGTTAATTTTTCTTCCTGGTAGCTGCTACAGGGCTGTATCTTGGGTTTATGCTGAAGAGAATGTTGGTAACATAGGGATATTTGGCTGATTGCTGAGCAGTGCTTGCACAGCATCAAGGCTGTTTCTGCTTCTCACCATGTCATGCCAGTGTGCTATGGGTGGAGGGAGGCTCGTGTATGCACAAGAAACTGGGAGGGAGCATGGCCAGGACAGCTGACCTGAACTAGCCAAAGGGCTACTCCATGCTCAGTGTATGAACTGGAGGGGTTGGCTGCAAAGGGCAGATCGCTGCTGGGGCATCAGTCAGTGGCTGCTGAGCAGCTACATTGGGCATCACTTTCCTTTTGCTTGGGTTTTGTCTCTTTTAATTGCTATTACTGTACTTTGTTCCTCTTACTGATACTGTATTTTGTTTTAATTTAGTTATTATGCTTGTTCTTATCTTACCCCACAAGTCTCAAAGGTGTTTTCTGATTCCCCTCCACATCCTCTGGAAGGTGTGGAGAGAGGGAGCGAGCGAGTGGCTGCGTGGGGCCCCATTACCAGCTAGGCTGGAACCACCACACCTTTTCAATCATCTTCAGTGTTCTTTGCATTTTTTTTTCATTCTGGAAGTTTCATTTTCTGTGGTTATTATGCTCTGTTCTTCTTTTCTCTATAGATCCATCTGTGTCAACTCGTTCTGCAAGAGGTGGAAAATCTGAACGTGTTTCTTCCAAAATCACCAGAGACTGTAGCCGATTCGAGGCAGGTAACGATGTGAGAACCTTGTATCCTGCTCTCATGAAGGACATCACCTGTGAAGATGACAAGGGAAGGATCATGGAAGAAGTAATGAAAACCTACATCAGGCAGCAAGAAAAGCTGAATACTATTTTGCGGAGGAAACAGCAGCTTCAAGTGGTACGGTGCCAATCTGAGAGCGTTTTGCTTTTGACGTCAGAAAACTGGTGTTAGCTTGTTGGTTCTGCAGGTTACATCCATTCAGAAACACCAAAACACACAGATCATGTACCCCCTAGCCTGAATCCAAATGTTCCTTATGTTCATCAGGTTTGGGTGCACTAATAACTGGTGTCTTTTCGGTTTGCCACTACTGTGTTCAAGCAGCTCCTTTTATTTTACCCAAATGAAAACTACTTATTTCAATTGAAAATGTTTTACAAACATTAAAGTGTTTTGACAAGTGTAGTTGAAGTCCTCTAAAATGTCTCAGTTTTCAGGATTTTAAAGATGCAGACATCAGTATTCTAGGAATGACCTGTATAAATACAAATATACCTGACACTGCCCTGTATAGAAAAAGAATCCCTCCTTCCAGTTTCTATCTGGTAAGCTGTTGTTTTCAGGGGAATTTTGTAGTCCTTTTTCATAATGGATGACAGCTGGTTTTCACTTGTGATTTTGCCTCATTTCTGTTCTCTGAATTGAGGGTAAATACTGTTGCTGCTTCTCGTATTCATAGACCAGGCCTAATAGCTTATTTAATGTTAAGTTCAGAATCTGGGAGCTCAGATAGAGCCCTAGAGCTGATGCTTTGACGTTGTCCTGCTCTTGGAGGTAAAGCTTGAAGATAAGTAATTTAAAAATAAAATAAAAAGACTTTAAAAGTATCAAACTGGTAGTGGAAAAAAATCAAACACACTTCTTCTGTTTTCTGATGATGTGAATCGGTGTTGCTGCTTTCTGAGGTTCACTGCTGGAAGCTGTGAATCTGTTTCTGGAAGCTCCAGGTGCTTGGAAGTACAAATAATTTCTTAAGTGTTTGCTAGAGAATTCCAGGCTGTCATTGATGAGCAGATAAATGCCATTATCAGGCTGTTGTTTCCACTAGGTAAATGTGCTCTTCTTGGTCTCATTGTTTCCATTCAAATTCATGTTTTTTACTTTTCTGGTCTTAGAACCAAGGTGTATGTGATCCTGGTTTTTCTTGACAGGAAGTGGAAATGTTAAGCAACTCTAAAGCTATGAAGGAACTAACTGAAGAGCAGCAGAATTTACAAAAAGAACTTGAATGTTTGCAGACAGAGCATGCTCAAAGAATGGAAGAGTTTTATTTTGAGCAGAGAGACTTGGAGAAGAAACTGGACCAAGTAATGAAGCAAAAGTGTAGCTGTGACTCCAATTTAGAAAAAGACAAAGAAGCTGAATATGCAGCACAGGTGAGAAGGGGAAGTCAGTTTCAAACCAAGCAGTATTTAGTGTATCAGGAAATTGTGAAGCTATTGCTCAGCCACTTTTAAGTTTTCATCTTTTCCGTGTGTTCTGATAGCATAGACAGATACTGACAGAGGTCACAGTAACAGCAATATTCATTTCCTTGTTCCTTGATTGAAACTGAGGTAGAATGCAACTGACAGAAACAAATGATGTTGTTTATGCAATACTAATCTTAAACATGAGGTCTGTTACATCCTCAGTTAAAACAAGTCATATTCTTAATGTACATTGGCTTGCCCCAGGTACAGAATTAAACATTCTCATTTTAGTTACAGAAATAAACCGTTCTTCTTTTTTTGTCCTTTTATGTTAAAAAAAATCTAAACCTCTCACCCACCTTTTATCAGGTTAGTAGCACAGCTTGCTGCTCTTTCTGTTCCTTGGTGGTAGAATCTTCTGCACTATCTGATGAGCCCCTTTCTGTGCCTTATCAAAGTGGTCAAGAGTTCACTTGGAAATGTCTCCTCTTCATTCCTGGTTCATATGTCAAAACCTATGGAGACTTTCTTTTTTCTTTCACTTTCCTTTTACTCCTTTGTGTTGGGGATTATTCATGCTATTCAGTGGAAAAATGTAGTTAGTGCCAAAGGGAGCCTTGCAGTGCCCTCTTTCAAAATCATCTGCAGTTATAATTAAATGTAAAGTCATGTTTTTTGTACCTTGTCACCGAAAACTAGTCTTCACGGAGTTTTTTTGAAGTAAACAAAACCTAAACCTTAAGCTCAGTGAAACTTTGTGGTCATTTGATGATAGCTGTGCATATTTCCTGTTCTTGGTGTCTCAAGCTAAGAAACAGGCAGTACTTGAGAGACAGGTTTTGGTATTTTTGGGGAGTAGGGCAGAGACTAGCATCGTAAATCCTTCTCATGAATTTAATTTCATGACATCCCACTCCAGATTCCTAGCTGTTGCTGCCAGAAGTAATCCTCTCTGACTAAGGCCTGATTTGCTAAACATCTGGTACAAGCCCTGTTACTGCAAGTAACAACGTGTTCTAATTCATGAAGATAATCATGTGTAGCGTGTTTTATATGGCTTGTGTAGCTTACTTGCCTTAGAGAGTGAGAAACATTGATTGTTCCCCAAGGAAACTGGTTCATTGTTTCTTTTGAAATGAGACTTTGAAAACTAAGCATGTTCCTTGCATGAAAGTTTACTCTGTTATTACCTGTGTGGTAAAACTATTTGCAAGATATAATTTGAACCTTTTTCTCCATTCATCACATCTTACAGTAGATATTGGACCCTAGATTCCAAGCAGTTGTCAGAAGTACCCAGGTTAAACAGAGGTCCTGGCAACAGGTAACTTCCCCAAGCTGTGTATACAGCATTTGAAACCTCTTAACCTGGTGTCTTCCTGAAGCAGTTGCCCAGGCTGCCCTTCCTCTCAGAACTGTGAACTGGGAGGAACCCTTTTTGTACATGAAGCAAAAGGAATAGTTGGGCATTTGCTGCTTGCTTGAATGTCAGTTCTTTCTAGACCCAACTCAAAATGCACTAAGTGTCTTCTCCCCCTTTCTGACTTTTTAATTGAGTTGTCTAGTTTAATTGCTGCTTCACCCTGTCAGTCACAATAGGGCAGCATAACCGGTACTGGAACCTTTCCTTAGAGCTGGAAGTCAAAACTCCACCAGAGATGTGCTTCTGTCGTACTTGCTGCAACATGCAGGCAGTGGACATCATCATACTGCAGCAGCTCACTGAATCAAAGGAGTCAGAAGGCTTGTATTAACAGCCTGTTGCTGTCTAAGAACTGCTTAAACATTTCTGATGAGACAAAGAACTGTTTAAGTATTTCCAGTTATACAAGTGGAGATGGAAGGAATGTGGTGTTTCTCTCAAATCAGCACAGCAGTTCCTTTGCCAGCGTGTTTTATACCAATACACAAGCACCAGTGACCCTGTGTGCCCCCGCTTCTGTCGCTTTGTGAGCTGCCTTCCTCATTTTCAGTGAGATCTGTGCTTGGATTGGATAGATACCTGTCATAAAGGCAGGTGGATGAGGTTTTTTCTTCACATTCAGTGAGATCTTTTTCTAAGATGTAATTATGTAAATCAGTGGTAGAGTAGACAACTGGTTTCTGTCCCCTCTCTGTTTTAACTGCTGGTGTGGTATACCTGTAAGTAATGTGACAGTAACTTTCCCACACTTGAGAAAATCATCAGATGATTCCAGATCTCACTGTAAATAAGTTTTGGTGACACTCTAGCAAGTCTGAGTGTAACTCTGCTGCAAAGATGAAAACATCATTTAATTTCTGTGTTTAAACAGAAAATATTTCACACAACAATTTAGGTGGACTCAAGTTTCTCTTTGAAACCACACATAAATAAATGGCACAGGTGGTTGTGTTGAAGATCTTCTGACTTTCTCACAATTCTGTTTCATTTACACTAAAGGATATCAGAAAACAATGTTGGTGGTTTTGTTTGTTCTAGAAATGCATTCAGGCTTTGAAATGAAGAAGTAATATTTTGCCAGGTAAGAGAAATGAACCTGGGAAATTAAGAAGTGCTATTTATTCTGGGATTAGTGAGACATCTGATGCAGACATTATCTTCCTGCCAGATCATATGTATTACTGACGTGGTCTGGTGTGACAGTTCATATAACTGCAATTGATATGTACTTAAAAGTTACACTTTCCTGGCTTTTTTTTAATTACAGTGTGATGTTCATGCAACTTTGCATATTGATGTCATCTGCTAATGGTGTAGTATGTAACTCTTTATGATAGTAGAAGACAAACTGATGAGTACTCATGATCTGAAATAGTTTAATGCACAGGGTGAGCACCAGTGGCATCTTGAAGTGAACAGCTGATCTTTTACAAATCAGTCTGCTAAAATTTGCTCAGCTTCTCTGTTTCTTCTCTTTTACAGCTGGCAGAATTGAGACAGAGATTGGATCATGCAGAGGCAGATCGACAAGAGCTTCAGGATGAACTGAGACAAGAACGAGAGGCAAGGGAAAAGTTAGAGATGATGATAAAGGAATTGAAGCTACAAATCCTGAAATCTTCCAAAAATGGGAAAGGAAAATAGAAATTGGAAGGGGAAGTGTGACTGTGTCCTTCGAACAGGGTGTTCTGGTTTTGAGTGAATTGTGAGCGGTTTCTGTGTGGTGAGAACAATTATTCTCTACGGATTCCTATTTCCCAGACAAGTCCAGATGAAGCTATACATAGATATAAATAAACAGAGATAGATGGGTGTACATTTTTAGATTTTCCTAACCAATGAAAATCTGATTTATTTGTACTGGTGTTTTTCTTGAACAGTTTAAAATACGACACTCTTGCTACAGAGTGACCAGTTTCTGTCTATTTCTAATGCAGTCTTGAGGACTGTATCCCTTTTAACATTGTCTGTTAATATATATGTGTTGATCTGTATTTTGCTATCAGTTGCACATCCAGTTATAAAAGTACATTAAAAACATTCTGAATTCTTCCAGATGGAAAAATAGCTGGGGTTTCAGTGAGAATTGTGTTTTCTCAAACTGGGGAAAGTAAAGGCAGTCAGGCAATACTCAAAACTTCAAAACTGCCACAGTGATAGACAGCTGATCATCAAAAATGAGTTTTTCCCCTAATTTCATTGTGTGAAGTCAAGGTGATGTGTCAGTATTTTCTAATTAACAAGTCATTATCAGTCTAACGAGTTTTAGAGCCAGCATTTGCTTGCTGGACTGGAAGAAGAAAATGTTAGGGCTTTTTTTTTTTTTGGTAAATGGAAAAGAAATTCCATTTAGAATGGAATCTGGACATTAAAAATTCACATATTTTCTTTTGCTTTCTTCTGTGTAGTAGATATGAAAGAAACATTGATCAAGGGCTTAAAGGTGGGGCTTTTCCTTCTAGAAACTGAGAAAACTTGACTTCACTGCTGTTCAGATACCAAGAAAAACAATATTTATTAAGAAAGGGAAGTATTAGTTTCTTTAATACCCTGAGCCTCCATGCTTTGAGCTTCTTGACAGCTTGTGGGTTTTTTCTTTCTTTACATAGAACAGGCCTTAACTGACGTGGCTATAATAGCTTAAATAATACAATTCTGAGAAATGGCACTTTGAAAATCTTTTTGATAAGTCTCTGTATTGGAATGGCATGGTAATGTTACCATGAAGTAAGAAATATAGCATGTTCCTTAAGCTGTAACTTTGGAAGATGTGTAATTGTACAGAATGACCGTTTTATGTGTATATATAATGTTTGAGTACTTCAGAAGTCTGGTTCCTGGTGGATTAAACGCATGACTACAGAGTTGGGTGAAGAAATACTGGTTTTGCACTTCTCTCCAAAAAGTTTGGTACAGCTGACAGATGTCAGCTGATTATGTCAGTGACTAAGAATATTTTAGTAGTTTTAGTATTTCACTGCATAGTTTAACCTGTGCATTAGCTTCTGGCTATAAGGTACTTGGGTTAACTATTCTCTTAACAATCAGTGAGTTTGGGTTGGAACCACTAGTCAAAGCCTGCATTGATTTTTTTTTTTAATCTTGCTTTTTTTTTCCTTTCCCCTGAACTAGTAAAATTTAGAACTTTGGAGTTCTTTGTTTCTCTTTTGGTGGTGTAATGAGACTGAATATGACAGAGAAAATAAAAATTGCACATATCTTTCCACTGAATTGGAAGTGAGATGGTAAATTACGTGTTGTTGAGTCAGAAGATGATTCCTTTACATCTGTGTACAATTTCATTAACGAGCTGTGTCATATTTACACTGACAATTAAAGCAAGTTAGGTGAACAAATACCAATTTTCTTTGTCAGTGTTGACTGGAAAAGAAGACTCAGGTTACATCTTCCCCTTCAACTCCATCTCCAAAAAAAACCCCCAAAAAGGAAAAAGCCTGCCTTTGCAGCATGGTTTGGAAGGACAAGAGCTGACTGTAGATGATCTGGTTGTATATGCACCACTTGTTCTAAAACCATACTGAATGTTTTGTTGTAACAACCACCAAAAGCATGGCTGTAGGGAGAGCAGGTGAGAATGTTGATAAAATATGAGTGTTAGGGAAAGGAGCTTGAAGTAGTCCAACTCCATGGACAGAAACTGTGTTGGATTAGCAAATAAAGCAGCAAGGGAAGGGGGGAAGTTTCATCCGGGTGTATTTAAAAGATCAACAGATCTGTTGCTTTTCAGTCTCAGTGTTTTGAACCAGCCTCTCTTGATTGTCAGTGTAAATAAAGGGTGTGCAGACTCAGACATTTAATACAGCTGCAGTAGCTGATTTACCACAGTATTTATAGCTTAGCTGTCGAATGTATGGAGCCCTTACGGGCTGCTGATCCTTGAATGCTGTGTGTTCTGTTTCCATTCGGGTTGTGTCCACGTTTTGTGACTTCTGCTGGAATTGCCCCTTTTGCCACTGGTTGATCTCCAGCAGCGGGGGTTGCGGTGCAGCGCTGGCAGAGCTCTGCTCCTGTGCCTCACAGCCAGCTGGTAACCAGCTTAGGCTGTAGGCTGTGGAGGTGCTGGCGGCCACAGTTTGCACTGAGGTTTTTTGCAGTTGCAAGGAGTCGAGCAGCTGGGTGAAGCTTTAGCAGCTCCAGCTGCCCATGAGGCCTCCTGATGGTTTTCAAACATCTATGTGAAAAAAGCTCATGGAACATTGGTTAAAATTACTTTAGAGGTAACTCTGTAAATACTCCATTTAGTTAATCTAAAGTTAGAATGCATTTTAAATTATTGTAATCCTCTTAAATCTTACTTCCAGGCTCTTTACATGACATAGATAATTTTCATATGTGTAGACTTAATTTTATACTGATTTGAAGTAATAATGTACACATAAATGTGCCATAGATTTTGTGTGTTCACAGCCTTTGGAAGATAGTTTTTTAGTAAATTGTAAATAATGCTGTACAAGTTCTAGAACAGATGTATGTTGCCCCTTTTTTCACTACCTTGTGCTGGTTATATGGAATGGTTTCTTTTACAGCCTGATAGAGGGCCTTGGAATGCACACGTAAGTGCCCTCACTTGAGTGCAGACTTCATGGTAGAAATGGATCCTGTCATTAGGTTCTTGCTTTCAGTCAGCATGCTCATTTTAATTATTTGATTTTCCTTCCATTATTGCTTACTCACCTTTTAGGCAGGACACCAAGCCTATAGGAAAAAGAATCCTCAAATTATCCATAATTTGGAAAGCTGCAATTATTAAACACCTTGACCAAGATCAAAGTTGCCTAGTGCACCTTTTGGAACAAAGTAAGTAAGATTCAAGGTGAATTATCTGCCTTGTTCCTGTGCTTTTTAAAAAGAGAACTTTCACATGCTCTGTGTGCTTTGATCAACAAGAAAATCTAAGAGCTTAGAGAGTAAAACCTCCCGTGATTGTGGCAGTCTGAAAGCACCCTGGTTCGTCGTGTACCCCTAGACAAAAAAGAGATTTTTAGCTAAAATCTCCAAACTCTGAAGTCTGTGTTTCAGTTTTTGTAAGGCATATCATTTAGTTTGAGTAGTTAGATTAAAGGTAGTTACGTTTCGCATCCTGAAGCTAATTTTATTCAATATTTAATATATTGGTAGCTTAGGTGTTAAATCATTTGTATATAGTAAAGGTATAATGCAATTAGTGAAGTGTAGGAACAAGTTGGGGCGGGAGCATAAAGCTACTGGTGGCCTCAAAAAGATAAGACTTGGCCCATATTTTAGAAGTCACGATGCTTTATTCATACATTCTTGGTTTATACTGGGGGAGGGGGGTAGCTAGAACGTGTGATGAGATTTTTGGAAAACTTTGGTAGCGTTAGTCATGAAATTGGCCTTGAAATGCCATCGTGGTCAGCTTCCTAGAATTCACTTGTTTGTAGAGCATATATTTTGATTGTCAGTAAAGATGACAACTTTGTGTTTTTTTCTGCACTTAATTCATGTAATCAAATCCACACAAGAGTTTTCTGCAACATGGTGAAGTCAACAGAAGACTTGGTTATTATACCTGTCGCTCTGTGCTTGCAATATTTCAGTCATGTCATTTAAGCTGTCAACAGCAGGCAGCAGGAAGCTGCCCATTTCAACTTTGGTTTTTGCTCGTTCCCTTTGTAGTGGGTGTGTTTTCATTACCGAAAGCTTGTCGAGTTTTCTGCTTTTTGCGTGTGTCTTTCCCTGAAGACACCCGTGTGTCAGCTTTTGCAAAGGCAGTTGCTGCTCAGAGTGCATGACAATTGTGTAGTGTGTCTCCATCGTTTAGAAAATCCTTCTTTTTCAGGGTTAGTGGTTCAGTTGGGAAATGCTTGAGAAAAACCACGAGTTTTAAGCACTTCATCAAGCACAGCAAACAAACAGAGTGAGATTTTCCTGTTTGAAAATTGATTAAATCCTAACAATATCAATTGCTTCTTCTCCTCTTTGAATATAGATACCTCACTTGAAGGAAAGCACAGCTGTACTGTATTTAAACTCCTAGGAAAAAATAAAGAAGTCGGGCTAAAATATTTTGTGGCCGTTACATTGCTTTCTGTGGTCAATAGAATCTGGAGTGGGTTTTCTTTTTGCGTTCTCCTGCTCACTCTGGAAAGCATTTCTTGCTGTTGAGATGCCAGTACAATGATCTCAGATTGCAGGCCGTGGCTGCAAACTGACAGCGTCTGTGTCAGCCCAAGGCGACCGGTTGAATGACTATTCTGAAACCGTGGGGAAGGCCTGTGAGAAACGACCAGTGCGTTCAACAGTTGTCAATACTTTGCCAATGATGTACAGTCTTCTTGTTAAAAAGGTTGCTGTGGTTGCATTACATGACACACAAAACTGTCCTCTACCTCACGTGAGATTTAACAGATATTTTATATGGTTTTGGGAAACAAGATGCATCTATCTGGTCACTTAGTTTACAAAATTTTGAATTCTATTTATTGAAACATGACATACTGTGCTCTTAGCTTATACCTCAATTGTGTTTTGTGCTGTTGTCCGTTTTCATGCCTTGTAAATACCTGTATAGATCGTGGGTTCAGAAACAAATAAAGAACTGTAACGTCAGAACACTTTGTCGTGTGTTTGAACTCCGGCCTCTAAACGTGGCTCTTTGGGAGGTCTGTGAGCACAGGGCTTTTCTGAGGAGGTCAGGGTCTTCATTGCTTCGATGCAGTAAATTCAAACCTAGTTACACTGGAACTAGTTAGCACTACTCCCACTACCTGCAGCAGATCCCTAGTTATCTATTGTAGCACAATCTACAGCTCTCCCTCGCCACGAGACCATTATCTAAAGCTCTTACGACTCCCGTGAAGGTGTCAACACTTAAGATTTCCGTGTGTCCTGACCTAAATATGGTGTTTCTATGTGTAAATACAACCACTTGAGTATTTGACTGGCACATCTGCCTTTGAGTTGTTCACACCTCTCCTTTAAGAGCTTAGTAATTAATGAGATAAAAGCTGCACATGCACACGTGTATAAAATGCTGAGCTTTCTGAAAGGTTACAGTCAGAGGTGAGAATTGTACTTTATTTACTGATGGAGAACACTCTCTGCAGTGACTCTTGGGGGTTCTGGATTTTTGTAAATCCGTGATTACGTTGCTTAACGTTTTTGTCTGCCATCAAGGAGCTCCAATAGCAGAAACTACAGAGTAGAAGAGAGGAAGGAGACAAGAGGGAGCTGTTCCTGTAAGCCGTGTATGAACAGGTCTTGAGCTTCCTCCATTTACAGCAACAAGCTATGTGCTGTTAATCACTTAAAAAACTTTGGATTGCAGTAAAAAATAATGCAGCTTGTACTACAAATAATGTTTTTGAGATTTTATTTTTCTAGATGGCTTTATCCATACTGAAGGTTTGGGGGTTTTTAACAGATAAGCCAGCACTGTCACATTGACACGCTGAGATTTCCTTCCCTTCAAATCAGAGCAGAAATGCTTTGCCCTTGTTTTGTATTGCTCTTGCATATAGGAAATCCTGATTATGTTTCAGTTTATTGCAAACCCTTAATGCTACCATGTCCTTGCCTGTATTTGACAGCTGTAGAGAGAAATGAGCAGTATGAACCAGGGTGAGGATGAAATTGGTAATCTTGGTGATCCCAGCCTTTAGTGTGGAAGAAAATGAACAAGTAACTGTACCATGTAAACTGGTTATTTCTGCATCCCGTGTTGCATTTCCATAGTGCTGCATTTCCAAACCAGGGAGAAGCTATTGGACTGAAAACCCTGCAAGGAAATAGCTCAAGGTGAGTCATGAAAGTCACATAGCGGATGTAAGTAAGTATGGTTAATGGCAACACATGTCATTTGTCAGAGAAAACAATGCTGAGGTTAATACTTGCCTTAAAACCTTGCATTTTAAGAATATTGCCCTAAATGTATCAGTTTAGATGTAGCTGAGAAGTCTTTGTTTCTTAATTTATTTATCTTGTGTTCACTTGCAGTGTATTAACTTGTATGCACTTGAGTATCTGTGGTGTCTATTTATATAAACACTGTCAATATAGTAAATGCTTCCTGTCCCTGTTGACATTAGTAATTCCAGCTGTGCCCTATGGGCATCAGATCCAGTGTTGCTGAACAGTTTGAGTTACTGATGTGTAAAACTTCTTGCCTGTTGAGCTGCTGCTGACAAATACATTTGTGAAGGAAGATGTGGCAGTGTAAGAAGCTTTTGTGGTTAAAAACCATGTCAATACATGACAATTTCAGGAGTATGAGTCCATTGCTTGTGAATTCCAGAATCCCAGAATGGTAGGGGTTGAGAGGGACCTCTAGAGATCATCCAGTTCAACTCCCTGCTAAAGTAAGTTCCCCTCCATCAGGTGGCACAAGAATTCATATCCTGCAGCATTTTGAAAGGTCTGGGGTTGTGCCTTAGGATGCTCCAGCACTTCCACTGTGTGAAACGCTTCTCATCTCAGCCTTGGAATGAAATGGAGCATCATGGTGTTACAAAATGTTGTAGAAAACCAAAATACTTTGAAGAGATCTTAAATATTAGCATGATTTAGGAAACATGCATGGTTTTTATACTCCAAAGGATTGCGTGGTGACAGTACTGTTAGATGACAGAGGTTAGGCTCAGTCATCCCAAAGTGATTAAGTATCCTTGTGCCTGGTATTAATAAAAGCAGTATTAAGCTGAGTGCATTTATGCAAACAGATCAGATGTTTAATTTACAAAATGCTGTAGAGCTAGATGGAAGAGATGCTCACTGGAAAAATTTAGACTGAGTCAGGGAAGGGGAGAGGTGGGAAGGTGTTTATTTGTCAGCACAGCTTCCAAATTCAGGAGGTGATGTGTGACCTGTCCAATGCAACTGCATGCTCCAAAAAGGGCAACAATACTGGTTTATCTCCTGAATAATAAATAAGCAAGAATATTGTTTGGGGAGGGTTAAATCCACCTAGAACTGAACCTTAGACAACATGAAAATGGTGGTTGGACATAGGGAACAGCATGCTCCACCTGAAGTGAAAGAATAAGCTACACAGAAAGGTGGAATCACTCTGGGAAAGTCAATGGAGGGCCAGTGGGCAGCATGGCTTCACAAACATACTAGAAACCAGGTTTAAAAAACCCACAAGGAATAACCAGCAATAGAAATCAAATGGTAAATTAACTATTTAATTTCCACTTATTAGAAAAGCTCCTCTTCAAAGATAATTTTCAGCCATTTATGCAGTAACTCCAGTGTTCAGATGAAGCTTTGACAAGCAAAAACCTGGCCCTGTGTCCTTGAATTTTCAGTCTCTGCGATGTGTGACAAGTGGAGCTGGGTTCAGTCTTCACAGAATCTTAAGGGCTGTAAGGGACCTCGAGAGATCATCCAGTGCAACTCCCCTGCCAGAGCAGCACCACCTAGAGTAGGTCACACAGGAACTCATACAGCTGGGTTTGAATGTCTCCAGAGGAGACTCCACAGCCCATCTGGGCAGCCCCTTCCAGTGCTCCCTCACCTCAATAGGGAAGAAATTCTTCCTTGTGTTTCTTTGGAACCTCTTCTGTTTCAGCTTGTACCCATTGCCCCTTGTCCTATCATTGGCCATCACTGAGAACAGCCTGGCTCCATCCTCCTGACACCCACCCTTTATGTATTTGTAACCATGAATGAGGTCACCCCTCAGTCTCCTCTTCTCCAAGCTGAAGAGCCCCAGCTCCTTCAGCCTTTCATCAGAAAGGAGATGCTTCATTCGCTCCATCATCTTTGTGGCCCTGCTCTCAACTCTCTCCAACAGCTCCCTATCCCATCCTATCCTATCCTATCCTATCCTATCCTATCCTATCCTATCCTATCCTATCCTATCCTATCCTATCCTATCCTATCCTATCCTATCCCTATTGTGCCCAGAACTGGAGCATCCTGGAATGTAGCTTCCGATACTTCTCACGCACAGCTGCGGGCAGGAGCGCGCTTCCCCGTCCCGCGCTGTGCTGCCCGGTTGCCGTGCGCTGCAAGGCGGCCCATTGCCCGCTAGTGGTCCCTGCAGGCCCGTCTCACAGCACAGACACAGCCCTCCCCAGCAGCACCGGCACCGGCACACGCACTTCTCATGGCACAGACACAGCCCTCCCCGGCACCGGCACACGCACATCTCATGGCACAGACACAGCCCTCCCCGGCTCCGGAACACGCACATCTCATGGCACAGACACAGCCCTCCCCGGCACACGCACATCTCATGGCACAGACACAGCTCTCTCGGGCAGCACCGGCACCGCCGCACGCATGGCCACCGGGTCTCATTAGGGATGTGTTGGCAGCCCATAACGTAGGCGTGTGTCCGTGAAAGTACAAAGGAAAGTCGGGACAAATGTCCCGCCTGCCTCTTCCTCCCAGTGCAGAACGGGCTGTGAAGTTGCATGAGCAGAGAACACAGTGACGTGTCTCTCGCGTTTTTGCAGTTACTGAAAACAGTAGGAAAGACCCCGGACTGATTGTGACCTTTTACTGATGAGACGATCAGCTGCCTCTCTGGAGTAACTGACCACGTTTCTTGCCCTGCCACAAAGAGGTACCAGTGTGATCATTCGTCTTCGGCTGGAAAACACTGCCTTGATTTTGAGTAGTCAGGCTGTTTGCGTTTGAATAAAGCCGTTTGGTTTGTTTTTCAAGCACGAGTGGGTGTAATCCTGCATCTCCTGCTCTCCCCACCCTCCTTCCCCTCTGACTCTCTTGATGAACTGGCAGAAGTTGGGGCTCCCCGCTCGCTCCTCCCATGCGTTATGGGGCTGGAGGCAGCTCTGACCCCTCCCAGGGAGGGAGCTGGGCAGAGGCAGAGTGTCTGCAGCCAGAGCCTGATCTGGGACCTCTTCCTCCCAACCCCCTGTCCCTGCTGCTCGCAGCTCGCAGCCGGTCCCAGCAGCCGAGGAGCTCTACGGCCGCCTCTGCTCAGCCCCCGCAGACCCTCTCCTGCCCCATTCACCTCACCAAGGGACCGACATGGTGGCCACCTGCCTGCACCTGGCTGGATTTGTCTGCAGTTTTATAGGGTGGATCGGGGTGGTTGTGGCAACGGCCACCAATGACTGGGTGGTGACCTGCGGCTACACCATCACCACCTGCAGAAAAATGGATGAGCTGGGATCTAAGGGGCTGTGGGCAGACTGCGTCATGGCCACAGGTCTCTATCACTGCAAGCCCCTCGTGGACATCCTCATTCTGCCAGGTACGTGTGCCCCGTCCTCCCCCTTCCCACAGCAGGTGAGGAGCAGAGCCGTGCTCCCAGCAGCGCAGGTCCTGCTGCCGGAGGAGTTGATGGCGAAGCTCCTCAACTTCATCAGCGCAGGGGACGTCCATTGGGTGCGCTAAAGAATCTGACTGGGGAGCTCTTAAGGCGATCCTCATTAAATTATACCTGGTTTTAATCGTCCCCAGGTGTCATGTGTCATCTGTGGCTAGTAGAGTCCAGTTAATGTTTCATCATCGCTCTCAAGCGCTCGCTGTTCCTGTCGTGTGTTGTGTCGCAGAACTTACACATCCATTGGAGCCTAGTGGAGTATTTCCAGTTTTGCTTTGAGGGGATGATGAACTACTACAAGTGTTATGATTCTGTTCCTTAAAACGATTTGGAGTATGATGAATCTTTCAGCACCCATTATTAATGCTGCCATAGCTTTTAATCTTTTGGAAGATCATCACTAGTCTTGGTGATCCTGTGCTTCCCACATGCTCTAAGGCAAGACAGGACCTTACACCACAAACAGGTGTAATTATTTAACCTATCTTCCTATTTTCTAATCATATGGTAATTTTCATCTGGTTTACTGCAAAGCAAAAATGAAGTGAGGTGTTTAAGTAGTATTAATACATCTTTTGAGCTAATGAAAGCTGCCAGTGTCTCGTGTGGCTTGTCCCTGTAAGTTTGGTTAGTGATCTTCTCTGTTTCAACCACTGTGAACCCTTCTACACTTCTTCATTCTGCTGGTTTAGATTGCACCTCCTCTAGCAAGTCAGAGATGCCTCTTCCAAAGCTGTCAGGGGAGAAACAACCATTCCTTATGGTTTTCTTTCATGCTTCTTTCTTTATTTCTTTAAGCTATTGTGAAAACAATTTCACAAGAGCTTAGAAACGTTATTCACAAACTTCTGTCTGTTACACAGCCCAGTCTGTGTCACATAGTGCTTAGCAATGCTGAATCTCTCAGGCCAGCTCCTCTTCTCCCTTTCTCTGTGTGTGTATGCTTTTATTTCAGTAAGTTTACCTTCCTTATTGCTACTGCTGTTCAATATGCTCCAGCACAAAAGACAGAGAAAAGGTTTTCCCTGAAGAAACAGTATTGAATGAAGTTTAATAAATAGGTAAACAGGTCTCCAGCAGAAACAAACCACAAAACAAGACGATTCTGCTTGTAGCCTATTTGGTAACCACAGCTTTCCATGAGAGGGAAATTTATCCTGCTGTGCCCCATAGCTGAAATGTGTTTAAAGTCTTTAATTGCCTGAGTCAAGTCTTGAAAACAAATGTGCTTGGTATTTTCATTTAATCGGGGCACAGAAACCACACTGGCCACTTCCTCTCCTTTGTTGTCTCATGTTTTGCCCTAAACTCCTCGGGTAACTTTTTTTTAGTGAAGTTTCCTCTTGAAAAAAATCGAGCAAATATTGAATATTGAGTCTGCCTTTCCAGCAACAGCAAAATCCTCATTCCTGGTGTCTTACCTCTGTGCCAGCAGGGCTTGCTTGAGGCTCCTGCTTGTATTGTTTGAGGATTCATTTTGTTAGTAAGATGGGAAAGAGAGACAGCAAACTCGCTGTGCTGAGGCTGTCCTGGGAGCTGTGGGAGGCTCATCAGGTGCTGGAGCAAATCTGACACGCTCTTTTGCATGCAAGTAATGACGTGTTTGAATTCATTTCCACCTACATTTTATGTCACATATATAATATTTACATGTAACATAATTATAATATATTAATTATATACCAATATTAAGAATTTGACACATTATTACACGCAGACCCTGACAGAGTAATACGAGTGTCACAGCCCTGCCCAGCAGGCCCACAGCCTCCATCCCCTCTTGTTCCTCACTGCCTCACGTCAGGCAGCTGCTGCAGCACAGGAACAGGTAGGAGAGGGGTGGGTATTGATGAAATGCCAGGAGATCCCTTGATGTCCATAAAGACCGAGAGGAATAATGTGACTACTTGCTCTGCAAAGTGCAATCTCTTCTCCCTAAGGGAGAGCTGTGCCAGCAGTCTCCTCTGGGACCCCACTGCCAGACTGGACTCCTGAGGGCCAGCAATGGGACGTGGCTGGGATTGCTGAGCTTGCCTCCTCCTCCCAGATTCACAGCTGGTGGTGGTGTCTCAGGGACCTGCATGTTTCAGTAACAGGCCTTCAACTATTCAGCCCTCTGGATGACTGTGGACCTCCTGTGCCCACAGCAAGTTGCTCTTTAAGACTTTAAATTCTCGTTATTTAATCAAAGCTCTCTCTATGGAAAAAAACCAAAACCCCTTTCTAGGAATTTCTCCTACTTCCCCTTCCCATGTTTCCCAGCTCTGTGCCTTGCTGGGAAGAGTTCCTGTTCCAGGAAGTGCTGTTTGTTCGTTGGAAAGTGTTGAGCCCTCACACCCCACGTTTGTGCACTGATCACTGTACCGAAATCTCACTGTCTTAA
Source organism: Colius striatus (assembly GCF_028858725.1). NCBI lineage: Eukaryota > Metazoa > Chordata > Aves > Coliiformes > Coliidae > Colius > Colius striatus. The sequence goes on along the minus strand of NC_084770.1, from coordinate 19,032,442 downwards.
GTGTTCACACAAGGGACTGTCTGCCATACTCCATGCAAACACTGGTTGATAAACAGGAGCCTTTGTCCAAAGGTCTCCTCCTCTTGAATAACCAAACTCTTCTCTTCTTGCCTTGCCAACAGGGTATGTCCAAGCGTGTCGAGCCCTGATGATCGCTGCCTCTGTCCTGGGCCTTCCCGCCATCTTCCTGCTGATCACAGTCCTGCCCTGCATCCGGATGGGCCACGAGCCCGGCGCTGCCAAGTACCGACGGTCTCAGCTGGGAGGGATCCTCATCATCCTCCTGGGTAAGGCACCCGCTGCATGGGGAGGCTCACCTCTCATTTGGGCTGGTGTGGTGTGAGCTGGCTGAGCACCTTCTCCTGAAAGCAGGATTGATTGTTCAGGCTGGGCTGCCCCTGAAGCTCTCCAGCATCCCTATGGTCTGTGGAGTGAGCAAAAGGCAGCAACTGGAGTGGGAGGACAAAGGCAAGAGGCAGGGAGAGGAGCAGGGCAGAGAGAGAAAGGCTGTGACACCCTACTGTGCCTTGTCTGATGGAGCCCCTGGCTACGGCCACTGTCTGTGGTAGCTGTTGCACACAGTGCCTATGGGCACTGGTTTTACTGGTTTGCTCTGGAAGTGATGCTGGTTTTGGAAAAGGGTCTAAAATTGCAAGCTACTTACAGGGAATGGATAACCTCTGAATTCTGCCTGAGACTCACAGCTGCAGCTGGGCTGAAGTAAGCTGAGGCATGTGGGAAGGGCAGCCTGTGGCTGGGGGAGTGCTGGTGCTGTGGGGAGGCAGCGAGGAGGCGGCATGGATGTGGGAAGGGGGCTGGCACGTCCCCTGTGCCTCCCAGCCCCCTCTAGCCAGCCTCATCTTCAGCCTCCAAGTCCCCCTGGGAATTTCTTCCTGTCCTCAGTGCCTGCAGAGGAGATTGTTTTCAGCAGCACAGACTGTGGGGCTCATTGTCCCCAATGCAACACCTGCATGTTCTTGAGGCCTCGTCATCTCAGCAACAGGCTGCGGTGCCTTGTTTTCACCCGTCTGTGTGGCAGAGGAGGAGGGGTGAGGGAAACTGGCCTCTTTGTGTGGCTTTGCTGGTCGCTGGAGGCCAGTGGTGACATCATGCCCGTCATCTTCTTCTTCTCCTCATCTTTTTTTTCAAGTGGGCACTGGCTTTAGCCACACACCCAGAGGGGCTGTCCTCTGGATACTCCTTCTTTGCAAGCAGTCACTCCACTGGTGCCTTGGTGAGCAGCAGACAGCACAAGTTAAGCTGAGACCAAGAGGCCCTTTCAATGCCTGTAGGGTTTAAGGGCATATTCCTACTGCTAAAAGTCCCCAAATCAGCTTCTGTTTAGTACATCCTGATTGTGAACAGATACATTAAAGAGCTCTTGGAACGTGGCCTTCATCCCTGTCCTACAATCTTAAGTCACCTGTTAGGGCTTGGCAAAGTGAAAGAAAAAGTGGCTCTTTCTGCCTGTGAATGACATATTAGTGCTGGAGGAGTCTGCTCTGCTGGATTTCCCCTGCCCAGGATGGGGGAGGCCTACTTTGTCACAAAGAAATGTGAGTTTTGGGGTCCAGCCAAGGAGAAGCGTGCTGTAGGTTGGCCCCATATGCGTGGCCATAGCCCTGGAGATGAGAGTGCTGCCCCTAAATCCCAAAGGGCAGCATGATAACAGGACCAGCACACACTGGCAAACAAATTGCAGTGAGAGTATTGGGTAAAGTTGCATTAGAATGAGAGAAATCCCATATCTTGCAGCGTTGCACAGGGGTTTGGGGTCTAGTGTGCCTCTTTCCCATCCTGGTCTTGCTGTGACGTGACACCAGGGAGGAGAATAGATGGAAGAGAGAAGCTGTGGTGCCCCATCAGCCAGGCCCCTCTCTGCCTCAGAACATGGATCCTGTGAGGAAAGGAAATGTGTATTTACAGAGACATTGGCAGATGGGTGCTCTTGAGTCAGATTTGGACTTTGCTGGTTTTAACCCCTGTGGGTTTTGAAGCATCTACAGATGAAGTGATTTGCTGATGTCCTGAGTGATCTGGGCTGGGAACAGCAGCCTGGTCACAATGTTTTAGTCACAATTACAATAATGCTGCTTTTATTTTTTGTCAGGTCACAAGTGATGAATAAACAAGCTCCTTTTGCTCTTGAGTTGCTTTTTTTAAACCCCAAACCAACCCATATTTATTTTTACAAACCCCAAATTTTTCCAGGTTGATCAGCCACACAGTCCCTTCTGAAGGAGAATAATGTACAGAGCTTAGAACTTTGCCATTATTAACGATCTGTTATTTGCAAAACGAGGTGTTACCATCCCAGAGCATTTAATAAGCACGAATCAGCCCTCAAAAGTCATAATACTGACTTAAAATTCATTATATCCTTGAAGTGATATGCCCTGGACTGTTCTCATTTACCTTCTGGCTGCAGAACTGTCGTTTGTGGTTTTCTCCAACCACACAGGCTCCAGCCTTTTCCTCTCAGTGCAGCCCAAATCCCAGAGCTCTGGTTAAAAGGAAGGAAACCTCCAATGCTCACCAACAGAGCTGAAATAGAGAGTGGAGATGCAATGAGGGGAGATGGCCCCATGGCGAACTTCACATATAGCTCAGGGAAGGGTCGGCCTGGTTGTGATGACAAAGGAAAACAGGGGCTGGAAAAGGAAAGAAGGGAAAAGCTGAAAACTTGCCAGGAAAACAATGGGCTCAGATATTCCATTGATTTTTCTGTCCACTGATAATAGTGCAACCTGTGTGCACACCCTCCTATCCTGCCTGCTGATGTGTTTATGTCTCTGCTTGATCCTATCTGTGCCAGAGGATTGATTTATTGCCCAAAACAACCGTCAGCAGAGGTTTGCTCTGGGCCAGGATGAAAACATTTCATATGTGAGCACTGATGGAAAAACCCTGGCCCAGCCTGTGTTGTTGATGCTAATTTGGGGGACCTCGTGCTGGTAAGCAAGCAGGCATTTTCCTAATGGAGGTGAGAGGCTCGAGACACTGGAAAACACAGACAAAAAAATATGTTACTTATGGGGAATTAATGCTGCAAAATGACCTTATTAGCTGTTGTATACTAAATAAAGAATAGTAAAGACTTTTTCTGGTCATTGCATGAGATTTACTTGTAGAAACATAGAGATCAAGATTAAAAGGTTGCTTGAGCAGAGAAAAAAGTCATCAAGGATATCTATTATTTCAGCCAAGTGCTTTGAAAGAGAAATCTGTGTGACTTTGAGTCAGCAACTCATAATAATTAAATGTAGCTGTGAAAGAAAAGTATTCTTTCTTCTGCAGAAGGCTTTTAGCTTGCTGTCAAGGAATTTGGCAGGGACTCGCTGTGCCTTGAGTTAGGGTGATCCCGCTCTGTCTCCCCCACCTTCCCCAAGCACCGCCTGTGCTGCTTCTCCACATGTGCTTCCATCTGATTGAACTCTGCCTGCAATGTAGAATACAAAGAGTAATGCAGAATTAAATGATGCTTACAATGAGTTTCAACTCGTTGGGATTCAGCTACCACCAGTCCATAGTCAGGAAGGACTTAGAAATGCTGGGACCCTGGGATATGTCCCTGTGGCTTCACAGCAATCTGGCAGGGCAAGGACAATCATCCTGAGTACTGCTGAGATGACTTTTGCAGGGCTGCCTACTGTATCTGTAAAAAGCAACAAGCTTTCCAGTATGTGCCTGTGTCCAAATGTGCCTGGGTTTTTTTTTTCCCAGCTAACACAGTGGATCTGATAGAAAACATTCCTCCTGTTTGCAGACTTTACTTTTCTGCTAGACTGTATTGCGTACAGCAGCTCTACTATCTGAAGACATTCATGTACAGGGAGAGGCAGTCTCTCGACATCAGCACGAAAGACAAAGGGGAACAGTTTCTATTCAAACACCTTTTCCATACAGGCAGCTATTTTAGTACTTGCAACTTGCCCTAAAATTCCTTGTTTGAACCCCTTGCGGTTTCTTGGTAAAATCATCTTTGTTTCTCCCCAGCTTTCCTCTGTGATGCAGCCAGGCCAAAGCTGCAGTTCACCAAGAAATATTGCAGACTATCCTTTGCACATCTTCCTGGAGGATTTACAGCCCCATCTAATCCCTGCAGAGCGATGAAATCCAGTCCTGTTTCAGGACGTTCCTCTTGCTGAGCAATGGGGTCACTGGTGGCTGATGGCAGCTGGTGGCTCTGAAGACAGAGAGGTCAAACTAACCCGTGCAAAGTCCTCGGCTCGTGTTTCACAGCTTTCTAGTATTGTCAGCATTAACATAAGGTGGTTTCACATGTAGTTGAGCCACGTTGCACAAGAGATGCCATTGTGTTAGGGTCCCTGAGAGCCCTTCTCACCCCAGTGCAAGTGTTTTCTGTGGTTATGGGGGAGGGTCTGGATAGATAAAGCTCTTATAGTCTATGGACATAGATATATATATATATATATATTTACTGTTGACAGAAAAAGAAAAGATGATTGTGTCTCTTTGGACAACAAAGAAGCTTTTTTTCCTGGGGCCCATTAGAATGCTTAGCAGATTCCCAACTGATACATTTTTGTTTTAAAGCATTAGAGGCTCAAGAGCTGTTTGCAGGACCGACCCACACGCAGGAGAAACACTGCTCTCCCCTCCCTGCCTTCTCCAACATCTCCTTCCAAAGCCGCAGGGCCCTTGCTTTGAGGAGGCCTGAAATTATTGCTGGCTTTATTAGCATCCTTCAAATGTTCTTCTCTTTTCCATAAGCAAATATTTTCTCTCACAATAACTGCAGCTATTGGGGATGGGTTTTCTGCTGTACCAGCCAGGAGCTATGGTTTGTTCTCTGCTTTAACTAAACAACTTTATTTTTAATCTCACCCCCTTTTTTCTCTTCTATCCTCTTGCAACCTTAACTTTTTGACACTGCCTCCAGATACCTTTTAACGCAGTCGGTGGAAATCTGTCACGCTGCCACGGGCCTGTTATTGTTTTGCTCTGATTCTCTGATAGCCACAAGGATGGAGTCCTGCACAGCTTGTCCCAGAGGCGAGTAAATATTGACAGATTAATTCTTCTCAGATGTACAGGCCATAAAGCAGTATTGTTTTAGGACCTGCTCCTGTGAGGTGATTAACACCATAAGCTCCTATTGCCCTGAGTGCATGTGGGGACTTTGCAGGCTGGGGTTAGGACCCTTAGTGAGGGGAGTGAGTGTGACCTCGTGTAGCATGAGGAGAAGGCTCTGAAGACAAAATGCAGGGCACAGGTTTTTTTCCCTGCTTGGAGCAAACCATGCATGTGTGCTGCATGCCAAAACCACTGTGGTCCCTAGCTTGGCTGCCTGCAAAACTTTGCTGTCCTGAGGGTATCTCCTTCACATGTCAACTGCCCAGAAGTCCTCACGGCACCGCCACGGCAGCTTTCCTGCTTTCTGTGGAGAGAAACTATGCAATTTCAAGCAAAATCTTGAAGTCCTCAGTCATTTTCTGTCCTGCTCCAGACTCTGGATAAAATACTGTTTCCCCTTCAGATGAGGTCTGATTTTTCTTCAATTCAATAGGTTTCTGGACAGCCTTACTGAGTTTCTCCCCATCACTTAATGTAGAGGAATTTTCCACAGGGAAGTGGAATCTGCTTTCCAGAGTTGAGAGACATTTCCTCTCCATAAAAAACCCCACCAGTGCTGTACTGCTACTTCTTTTGTCCCTGCCCATTTTCTGCCTGTGTTTTATGAACTGTACTTTGTCTTGCTAAGTGCTGGGATATTTTGTTAAAACTGATGTGACCATTCAGCGGAGCAGCTGCAGTGGTGCTGATTGACACAGGCTGAGGATGTAGCGTGTGAGTTCATGCAGAAGTAGTGATTCAACCAGTTGACTCTTGGGCCACCGATTTTGCTGTCTCAGTGACGCATGTGGCCTTCATGGTCTTGATTCACATCTCATCTATTCCTAATTCTGCAGCTCTCTGAAGCGTCCATTTCAGGGATGTACTTTCATTCATAGAATCACAGAATGGTAGGGGCTGGAAGAGACCTCCAGAGCTCATCCAGAGCTCATCTAGAGCTAAAGCAGGTTTCCCTTGATCAGAGGGCACAGGAACGTGTCCAGGTGGGTTTGGAAACCTGCCGAGAAGGAGCCTCCACACTCTCCCTGTGCAGCCTGGGCCAGGGCTGCCTCAGCCTTACAGTAAAGGGTGACAGATTCTTCCTCCTTGAAGATATCTCTAAGGAACAAATCTGTTTCCCTTGTAATAAACGTATCAGGTTGTGTCAAGCAGCAGTTGTTTTTCCTTCATGTTGATTGGTGCTTGAGAAGGATGGCTGTTATCCCTTGATCTCTCCCCCCGTGAGGCTCCCGTGCTGCTTCCTCGGAGATCTCTTGGGCCAAACTTTGATGCTGATGCTCCCGGGTCCCACCGTGGGGCTGTGAGGGAGGAGGGCTGAGCTTCCTCCCCATCCCCTGTCCCGCAGAGCCTTCCCTCCCCTTTGGGGTGCTCCATGTCCCTGCAGCGGGATTCCACCCCAGAGTTACCTTTCCTTTCCCTCCCTCCTCAGCCATGTGCGGAGTCGTTGCGACCATCTGGTTTCCCGTGTGCGCCCACCGCGAGACCACCATCATGAGCTTCGGCTACTCCCTGTACACGGGCTGGATCGGCTCTGCCCTCTGCCTCTTCGGCGGCTGCGTCATCGTGTGCTGCTCGGGAGATGCCCAGACGTTCGGGGAGAACCGTTTCTACTACGCCTCGGGATCCAGCTCCCCCACCCACGCAAAGAGCGCTCACGTGTAAGCGTCCCGCCGACGTCCCCCGGCTGCCGTCGCACGCTTTGGCTGGTGGCTTGGTGTGCCCTGGGTCTGCTCCTGCCGACACACACTGCTGTCAGGCTCCCAGGGGAAGATTTAGAAAAGCAGCACAAATGTTTGGTAGTTCGAAGCGTTATTCTCCCCATCTGTTCCCCTCCCTCTTCTCTAGAGAGAAAGCTCCAGCCAGCCCTACCTCTTGGTCCTCCCCATTTTGTCCTGACCACCATCTTCTTGCAGCCAGGACGACTCAGATGGTTCGGGGTTGTCATTGTGGGGTTTTAGGGTGTTTATTTTATTTTCTAGCTCTCCTGATTATAGGAGAGTTTAAACCAATGAAAGAGAAATGAGAGAGACACTTTCCCATTGTTAGAAGGACTCTGGCAGCTTCTTCCAGCCCTTCACCATTCGCTTTCCCTCGTCCAAGGTCACTGCCTCAGCACAGTGTGGGTGAGGGAGTAGGGAGTAAGGCTGTACTCTCCAACTGGGCAAATGTTTCTCTTTGGGAACAAGAGTAGGGGAATTTTTTCTGCCTTTCCCTGTAAATACTTTTGTATGAGTTTGGTCATTTTAGTAATACTCTTTCCCTCAGCCCCACAGTCATCAGTATGAAGGAAACAGAACCCGAAGGTCCTAATCACAAGGTAGATAACAGAGCCTTTTTGTATAGTTTAAATGACTTTGGGGGCTCTAATCCCCAGCCACTGGTTTGGTTTCTTTTCTTTCCTTTGTACAGGTCAGTTACTAAAAATGTATTTTTACATTTTTTTTTAAAACTCCTTGCTTTCTTCTTCTAAATTTGTGTTGTGCCTTGCACCATTAAAGCAGCACACTGTAACACAGAGTATAATGTACCTGTTACAATTCTGGTGAATACTGATGATGCCTTTGTACTTTCAGTGAAATAGTGTACAATAAATAACAGTATGTGCAACCCCTGGCTCCTTCTTCTCCTTCCTTCCTTCTTTCCTTTATGTTTCCATGGCTAGCTTTTCCATGAGAGGGATTTCCCAGTGACTTTGTGGGGGTTTGTTAATAGCAGTTCAAGATGAGAGATTCTGCTCTGCTGTGATATTAATTGGGCCTTCTGGATTGGGGTTTTTTAATGTATTTAAAGGATGAGTAGTCTTCCTGCAGAGTGCTGACTGCTGCCTTATCCATTCACTCTTTCAATGTTCCCGACAGCAGCTTTGCATCAGTGGTACTGACTCCTGTTACTCTTCACGTCAGGAGGCTTAGAAACCCACTGAGGCAGTGGAGATGTAACTCAGCACTACTTGGCGTGCTGGAGTTGGGAAGTTGTGTTGCTGGAAGTGCTCTCAGAGTCTGATCTGGGATCATTGCTCTGATTAAAACTGTGTAAGATCAAGATCTAACTCTGTCCTTACCAGAGGCTGTTGCAATTTAACTACATCGATACAAAATCCCATCTGTTCTTGGAGATGTTAATTCAGTTCAAATAATTTGTGTAAGCCAGGCTTTGGGAACAGGGAAAGAGGGAGTAGCTGCTGTTTGTGTGGACAAGGGGGAGAGCTGAGGTGTTGCGTGCAGGAGGAGAGGGGATGGAGCAAGCAGAGGAGAGAACCAGGCAAATTGTTTGGGATGGTGAAGAAGAATTAGAAAGCAAGGTTGTTCCTCAGACCTCAACGGATTAGGGGCTGTCCTTTCATCTGCACCTCCTTCAGCTGAATAATCCAAACTGGGCAAGGACGCTGCAGCTTTTCATGCCTCACCTCCTCCGTGTGGGAAGCTGAGACCAGAGGATTTAGAAGGAGTCAAGAAGAGAATGGCTGTGCCCTGCAACCACCCTTTGCCTGCACAGACAGGAGATGAGCAGCAGCCCTTACATCTGCCTTTAATCCCCAGCAGCCTTGAAGGCGTCTCTGTTGTGTGAGCTCCGTGTTGCTGCCGTCCTCTACAATGCCCCCGTGGCGGGACACTTGTGCCCATTACATCATGGGCAGGGCACAGGCAGTTGTTGTACAGGCTGGGGAGAGGCTGTAAGTGCTGCCATTGATGTGGGGGTGCCACGGGCGAGGAGGCGGCGCACAGACGTGCCAGCTTGTGCGGGCTGCCCGGGGATTGTGGATTGTGCCCCGCTCTGTCGGTTAACCCCGAGGCTGACGGCAGTGTGGGAGGCCTGAGAGCAGAAAGCAGCTGGAACTCTGCCCTGTATGCATCCCTGCAGCAAACTGAGAGGGAAAAGCACAGGGAAACCTGCCTGGGGGTGTGTTTTGGCAAGGCGTTGGTGTTGCTGGAGGGGCTTGGGCAGCAGTGCATGACCCAACAGGGAATGGGCACTGCCAGGCAGCATTTATGGGTTTTTTTTGTTGCACACATAATTGGGCTGCAACTTGACATCTTCAGGCACACGGGGCTGGGGACCCTGGGCAGGGGCTGGCACTGGGGCTCTGCTCTCCTTACTCAGGGACAGGAGTTACCACTGGCCTGTCCTAAATCCAACTCTTACAAATTTCTGGGCAAGCTGCTCAGAGGAAGGATGAAGTTTTTATTTGAGGGAAGAGAAGAAGAAATCCCACCAAAACCAAACAAAGCAAAACAACCCTGGAGCAGCCATGGTGAGAAACGGACATCTGCAACCACGGGGTGTGAGGAGATGAGGCCAAGAATGGGACAGGATATTAGTGCTGGCACTGCAGAGAAGTGTTTGGAGGAAGCACAAAGAATGTTGAACTTCTCTAGTTTTTAAAAGATCAAAGCTGAAATACCTGCTTCACCCTCCCAAACACCCCACTTCCCTATGGGGTTCTCCTAGGCTGGGTTGGCCGCAGCACTGTCGGTGCTCATTTGCTGAAGCCTCAAAATAGAGGCCTTGGGTTTACCTTTATTTCTTTATTCCTTTCTTACTGTGTAAACTGATTTTTTTCTTGATGTTTTTCACCACAGTGCAAATAAACACCAAATAGATCTTCCACAAAGGAAACTTTGAAGCATTTAATGCATGATTTGTGCCCCTCTAGCTGCGATTTAGCACTGAATAAAAAATATCAGACCTTCAGGGACCGATTGGCTTGCCAAAATTTACGTGGGAAATAGTTTTTATTTTCTTTTTTTGGTTTGGTTCTTCATTTAAAAGATTTGCATTGCTATGGAAACTGATCCTAAGACACATTTCTCTCTGGCTGGCTGTAAGAATCCCTTCACCCCTGTTAGATTTTGAAGCGTAAAGGCACACAAGAAAGCTTGATGCATTTATTAAAATATACAGATTTTGGTAAATTTAGACTTTTTTTCTATCTTGAGTATATATATATATATATATATATCTCATATGTATAGTTGTCAACAACACAATCATTTGAAAATTAAAACCACTCCATAACATATCTGCATGAGTGTTTTCTTCTTTCTCATGACACACTACAAGATCCCATTGTACAATGCACCAATGGGCTTTTGGGAACCACAAAAACCAAACTAAATCAACAGAACAACCTTTTTCTTGAAAAAAAAAAACAACAAACCCCAAACAAACAAATACACCAGATTCATACCAGAACTGCAGAGAATTGTTACACCAGAAAGTACCATCTGCCAAAAGAGATACATCAGAAAGACCAAACAAAACGAAGTGAAAGTCATTTACAGGGTGGATTTACATCCCACGTCGTTCAGGGTGTGTTTTCTCTGCTGGCGTGCTGGGCCTCGGACTGAGTGGTGGGAACCGTGTGGTGTGGGTTTGTGGAGGGACTGAGATCTTACAGAGTCGGTCTGGAAGATGTGAGGTATTTATGCTTCGTCCGTATCCCATGGGCTGCGTGGAGGGGCTGCGTGTGTCTGGCCAGTAGTAGGAGCAGGGTGGTAGCACTCTGCCTGTGTCCTGCTGATGGCTCAGGAGTGTGAGAACCTTCCTAGGGCACCCTGGGGGAAAGGCTGGACTTTGGGGTTACAGCTAGACAAGCAGTTGCACCTCCTCCCAGCATTCAAAACCGTCCCTGGCGCCAGCGGTGCCCAGAGGTGACGGACACATCTGGATGTTTCGGCCTTCGCAGCCTTTGCTTGTGCCCATTGAAGACTCCAGTCCCTGCTGCAAGGGAAAACACCTGAAGGCCCATGCAGAGCCTGAACCCATGTGTCCCCCAGGCACTGCTGCCTGGAGTAAGGTAGGGGAACCCTGCAGCAAACCAGCTTCTCTGGGCACCGGCTGCTTGGCCACCAGCAAATCCAGGAGAGACACAACCCATGGCTCATCCACCTTCTCTGGCAGCTGGGACGTGGTGGGCTCAGGAGGAGGGCACAGCTCCCACCTCCAACACGGCAAGGGCTGACAGCACTCACCTGCATCAAACGGTGCCATGGCATGAAGTGCTGTTCCCTGATGGCCCTGGGGACATGGTGCAGCTGTCCTGCCCTGGCACTTCCCTAGGAAGGGAAAGGGGGACAGGCAAATGGGAACGAGAGCAGCCAAAGGGCTTCACTCGATGTGTGGATCTGATGGAGGGGTTCCTACAGATGCCAAAGAGCGAGAGATCAAACTATCATCAAATTATCTGGCATAACTAGAGTGGACACGACAACAGACACTGGTACTGTAGCTGCTCTGTAGCAAGAGATTAAGGCTGCAAAAGGAATAACAGGTTGTGATTTGACAGAGTGCTTGGGCATGAGTTTGTGGTTCAGCAGATGCCCAAATACTGTGCTGAAGCGGGACGAAGACGATTACCTTGGGTACAGTAGAGTATAAGAGCTGGTAGGAAAACAGCATCAATCTTTCTCCCTGAAAAGGTAAAGCCAGGTCTGCAAGGTGCCATCTCTCTTGGGTACTTCTAAGGCATTGAGGACGAGAGCAGCCGAGCGTGAACGAGCGGCGACCGTAGTGTGAGGCACTGGGCACCACAGAGAGGTGTCCCGAGCTGTCCCCGGAGCGGTGCGTGGGCAAACAGCTCTGCACTGGCACACACTCAGGATCTCTGCTCCTGGAAGCGTGGGAGGAGGGGATGCAGCGGCAGGAGGGGATGCCAGAGCAAAGCTTGGTGGGTCCTTTTGGCAAAACTCACTCCAATTCTGAAGCCCTGACCGAGGCCACTGCCCTTTGCTTGCCCAGGGTACTGAAGGTTAAGACCTGCACAAACAAATGCTCTTCTCCACTGGGAGAAGGACTGTAAGTTTGTGACTGTTTGGGATAGAAGCTGCAGGAAAACTTTTTGCAGAGCCTCTCCATCAGGTCCTTGAGCCCTGGGAGTGATGGGGATGGGGACAGGTCCAGGCACCCTCTGCACCCAGCAGCCTGCTTGCCTACAGGCAGACCCTGCACTGAGCCTCATCCAGTCAACCAAGGGGTTAATGGTTCTCAGCATCACGTGTTGGAAATGCTACCTCATGCCTCCATCAATGTTAAATCATCCCCTGGGGTGCCAGCAGCAGCCCTTGGTCCTGGTAGCTGATCTGGGCTGTGCTGGGGGGGAGCCCTGGGGATGGATCCAGCCACAGCCGGGAGGAGGATGGCTGTTGCTGCCTGATGGGGTGCTTCCTTGCTCGTTATTTATTCAAAAAAGGTGTTCCTCTGTTGCAGCACTTTAAGTGTTCTAGAGTGACAGACTTCAGACCTGCTGCTAATCACTGACTCGGTGCCAGGGGCATGGTGGCTGTGACCAAACCCTTCACGGGCCCAGTGCTGTGGGGATGCCGGAGCAGGGAGCCTGATGGCACTGCTGGGGGTTGTGGCCGTGCTGGAGGGTGTGACTGTGAGAAATGTCCACCTGCTGACCACCTCTGCCCCGTGAGCCACCAGCTCTCTTGGGTTTCAAACCGAAACTCAGACACCTGGGGAACAAGCAGGATTTCAGTGTTTTCTCATACAGCATCCACCAAGCCAGGGTCAGAAACAGCAAAATAGTACAAGGTGGAGATGGCAGCAGGGAGGGAGATTCCAGCAGAGGAGTCTTCTCTGCATGCCACACGTGGCAAGTTCTGCCAAGATGAGGCTGACCCACAGACGTTGATTTTTGTGGGGGCATGGGCACATCCTTGAAGCACAGAGGCCAGAGCAAGTGCTGACATGTGCCCACCTCAGCGAGGGAATTCAAGCACAGTCAGTTCTGTAAAAGACACAGCGTGGTGGAAACAGCACCCAGCCTCAGACCAGTGATGCCTGGAGACACAGCGTGTGGTCCTCAGTGACTGTTTGCACATGGTGGGTTTAGCCAAGAGTGGGTCACAGCCCTCACTGTCCCAGAAATGGGACCAGACTCCCAAACACAGATTTGAGATGTTTGGCCATGCTGGGACTTCCAGATTGGATTGAGACACAGACTAATTCTGAATCACAGTACTTGGGACACACAGATTTGGGGTGTGGGGATGGATATAGGGGTAGTGCCGCTGTGTGCACTGAGTGCTTTTGCACCAGAGTGGGCCATGGAAAGACTGTGTGATGGGACCATCTCTGGATCCATCTCTTTTGAAAGGGGTTTGTCCATCTCCATTTTGTACCCACCTACCCATCTGTCCCTCTGGCTCAGCTGTTACTTTTAGGTGGTTCAAAGGGAAAACACAAGTGCCAAATCTATGAGTGGCATCCCACTGTTGCAGCCATCGGGCGGACATTCCCTGGGGACAACTCATCTCATCCCCTCATGCGGTTCCTTCCACCTCTCAACACTCTCCCACTTTGGCACTTCTCCCAGCCCTCCTCCTCCACCGGGAGATCAACCAGTGCCAGGGGACGGGCCGGCGTTCACCGGGGCGAGCCCCAGCCGGTGGAGCCGGGACGAGCCACAGGTGTGTTTGGTTCAGGGTCAACAGCAACCAGAGCGTGTCCCGAGGACCGGAGGTGAGCAGGGTGGTGGTGGAGGACCGGGGAGGATGAGACGGGGTGGGGGAGCCACAGAGATCTCTCCTCATCGGCTGGGCAGCACAGCACCCCGCTCCCTGCCCCGCTACTCGGGTGAGTAGTCCAACTCGTCGTTGGCGATCAGAGCCTCGGATGGCGGTTTGTGCCTGCCTTTGCTTTTCGACCTGCTACTCGTCCGATGGCTTTCCTTTGCTCCCGCCATTTGCTGGTACGAGAAGGCCTTGTCCTCGGAGGGCCCCCAGCCCGGGTAACCCTCGCCCTCAGCAGCGTAGGAGAAGCCATCATCCACGGAGAAGGGGTCGACGTCCACGTCGTAGCGCTGATAGGTGCTCTGGTGAAGGGCCTCCTCCCGGGCGCTGATCTCCAGCGTGCTGTTCCACATCCCATAGCCAAAGTAGATGAGCAAGCCTGTGGTGGGCGAGAGGCAGAGGGTTGGACCCCAGCCACCTGCAGCCTGCTCTGCACTCCCGGATAAAGCACTACAAAAGTGCCGTGCCCCAAAACAGCACCTGTCCCCCACAACCCCGCGGCAGGGATGGGCCAGGGATGCACTGCCAGCCCCCTCCCGCCCAGCGCCAGGCCAGCTCCAGCTGATGAGGCTGAAGAGTGAGCAAAGACACCTATATTTTATAAGCTAGCGTATGTTGTAGTTGGCATCTGCTCTTTGAAGCTGTTGAGTTTGTGTTTTCAAGCTGCCAGCTGTGACCCGAGGGCTGTATGCTTTAAACATCAGCTGGGATCACTGCTGGCCATGTGCTTGTGCCATCTGCAGCCTTGGTGGGACAGCAGCTCCCAGCAGATACATGGAGGCTCCCAAGTGCTGACAACCCACATCTCCACCCTGTTGCCTTCCCGGCTACCCTTTTCTCACTGGATTTTTCCCATGTGCCCAGTGTCTCTCCTGCTGGTGCTCACAGCCACATGTGCCCTAGGGCTGTCAGGATGTGCATTCGGTATTGAATTCAGGATTGCAGCTCTGATTCTGGGATTAACAATTTTCAGTGGATCCTGGGACTAACCTACCCCAGATCATAGAATCACAGAATGGTAGGGTTGGAAGGGGCCTTTAGAGATCATCTAGTCCAATTCCCCTGCAGAAGCAGGTTCACCTAGATCAGGTCCCGTAGGAACATGTCCAGATGTGTGCCCAGAGAAACCCACATGCCACGGACTGGACACGGGGGACTGCTTGTGAGGCTAAATCCAGAGTCTGTGTGGCAGGACCATACATCTCTGCCAGAAAAACAAATGGGATGTGTCTCCTTCAACAGGCAAGCAGCTGTGGACGGGGCTGGTGGAGTCCATCACACTTTATTTGACTCATTGCCATTGCTCGCAGCTGAAGAGGCATTAGATGTACCCACAGGGGAAAGTATTTAATCACAGTAGATTAAACTGATGTTTTGGAGCCATCTTTGCTTCCAGGTTAGAAGGGCTTTTCCTGGATTTTCAGTTTCACCTATTGCCTTTGAGAGCCAAGAAAGCACTAAAGGGTACATGTGGCAGCTACAACCCAACAGTTTGAGTTGGGGTCAGAGGACTCTCAGGGATGGAGCTTTGCTATGGGACCTCAGCCGTGCAGAACTGACTCAGGGTAACTGCAGTCCTTACCCTGAAGCAAAAGAGTAACTGGCAAAATGGAACAAAAACCTGGTGCCAGTCTCCTTGCAAAGGATGGAAACCAGGAGACTACTCCAAACTCTGAGACACCACAAGGAGATCCAAGGTCTGTTCACATCATCTCCTGTCTCTGCCAACTGATTTCAAGCACCTAAAAATGCCAGGAGGCACCTGAGAGAAGCAGGAAGGCTGGTAAGGTTGATGTGGTGGGCTGTGCCTGCCCACCCCTCCCCCAGGAAGGGGGATTTCTGACTGAGGCAGCAGCCGACCATGACCTTTGCAACCATCCTCATTCTTTTGCCCTCCTACTTTCTCCCTCTGAACCAGGATCCTGTTCCCAGAGAGAGGGCTGCTGGTGTGGCACTTGGCATGGGACGGTCCTCCTGGGTGCTGGCACCATGCTCAGGGTTTGGGGTCTGCAAGTGGGGTTCCTGTGGGCTGCTGCAATGTATACCTTTACCCAGAGGGTTATAATTTCTCTGTAGAGTCCTTGGCTTTGATATTGTCCTGTTGCTACAGCTCTCTAGTGATCAGACTTGGGAGTCTTCAGGAGGAGCTTTGAGAGCTGCTCTTTTTCTTTTGGATTTGTGGAGTAAATGTGCTGCAATGTAAAGCAAGGGGAACTATGGACATGCCAGGCTCCCGGCCATGGACCAGGAAGCCTGAATTTGGCTAAACAGATCCCGTGAGTCCTGAGATGCCCCCTGTCACAAACTTAAGGACTTAAACCAAGAAAAGGAGATATAGTCCACAAATCCCTTGGCTCTGGGGCTGTTGGGATTGGGCAGCTCTGGGCTTTGGAAATGCAGTGTTGAGATTTTGGTGTGGGCTGCTGAAGAACTCAAGTGGGTGAAATAGCAAGAAAGCAGGCAGATTTCTGTAGGAAACCTGCCTGAGAAGCAATTACCAGAACCCACCTACTCTGCATCAAAAGACTCATCAAAAATAGTCACCTTTGCATGGAGCAGTTCACTTCCATCAAACTGACAATTTCTGGAGGTGTCATTTTTCATTTAGCTGTGGTTCGGGGGCTTGATTAACTGGGGTTGTGAGAACTTCAGGATGACAAGGGGCACATGCAAAGGACTGTGTCCCAGCTGAAGAAGCATCAGCCTGAGCACTCTAATTAGGGAAGTTGTTATTAACATCCTTTCAAAAGAGTGTCAGTTAAAAAATGAAAGCAAATGAATCTGGGACTCACCCACAAAACACCAGACAGCAAATCGGATCCACGTGACCGTGGAGAGCTTCAGCATGAGATAGATATTCACCAGCATGGCAAAGGCAGGGACGAAGGGGAGACAAGGTGCCATGTAGGGCAACTTCTTGGGGTTTTCTGGCTGCTGCAAGATGACAAACACGAGCACGACGATGAGCAGGACCATCAGCACGACGAGGAGGATGGCCCACCAGCTCTGCTCATAGATGTAGTCTGCCCCAAAAATGATGAAGGAGCAGAAGATGAACATGAGGACGAAGAGCAGGATCACACAAGTGGTGACCGTGTGGCCGGTGGCCGCTGTGGGACGGTCCATCTTCCCCGGCAGCCCCAGGTGGATCCTCATGGTGTAGTAGCGAGGGCCGATCAACTTCTTCAGCTTGATGAGGTAGATGTTCTCAGACTCATCTGCCTCTATGCCCGAGGTCATGTCCACCGTGCCGTAATTGGGGTGACTGACGTTGTAGGTGGATTTATCAGATTTCCCAATCAGCATCTCGTTATCGCCCAGCGACGGCAGATTCTTTGCCCCACACGTGTTGGTCGGTGGGCCAGAGAACTCTTCTCCTTCGCTCCCTGGGGAGCATGCTTCCTTCTCACAGTCAGCCAGGATGCCCTCCTTCTTCTTGGTGTGCTCCTCGGACAGGAATTTGACAAAGCCATCGATGTCACTCTCGGGCTGGTAGCGCAGGAGCAGGACGCAGACAGAGACCAGCGTGTAGGCGAGCAGTGTGCCGATGGACATCATTTCAATCAGGTCCCTGAGGCTGACCAGCAAGGAGAGCAGGGCTGCCAGGAAGCCCGAGACAATACAAGCCACTACGGGAGTTTCTGTGTAAGAACTGATGTGGGACAAAAATCTGGAGTGCAAAAGAGTTGCAGAAGGTTAAAATTGCAGCTGGCAGCGGTTGCCTGTCTCAATTACCCTTACTTGGCTGCACAGGCCAGGCTCAGAGCTGTGATCCCTTCAGCTCTTGTTGCTTTTTGATGCTTAAACTCCACACAGCCTGGGACTGGAAATGCTGCTGGGACCAGATCTGGAGTTAGATCTAGGTCTAACCAGCTTTGAAATGGGCACTTGGACACTTGCAAAAAAAGTGCCAAGGTTTTATGCATACAAGCTGCTTTCCTTTCCTTACTCTGGAATTAAATGCCCATCTGCTCATAAGCTGCATCTCTAGGTACCAGCACCAAATAAGAAACTTTTGATTGTACATCTCTCCTGTTTGTGGGGTTTATTCCCCCCAGGATTTTGCTTTGGTGTGTTCTGCAAGCACCAAGTCTGTGTATGCCCACTGCTCCCTGCAGCAATGGCACTGGACTGATAGGGTGCAGGATGGTCCCTGTCCCTCCCAGCACACTTCCCCTCCAAGGTCCCAAGGGGGGAAAAAGCTAAATGCCAGCATGGGCATGACTGACCTGAAGAGCAGCCCGTCACCAGCCATGGCATAGATGACTCTGGGCATGGGGAAGAGGGAGCCCAGCAAGCTGACGGTCAGGCCGGCCACAGATCCGATGGCAACAATGAACTTGGCTGCGTAGAAGCCATGAGCCACAAACATCTCCATCAGCGGGGACTCGGTGTCGATGGCATCATAGGGCACCATCAGAGTGAGGATGATGCTCACCTGGGGAAGGTGAGATGAGCAGGTGTCAGCTGGGGACTCACAGGGTGTGGGGGCTGTTTGTCAAGGCCAGAAAACCAAACCACTTCAAATCTGCTTGGGATTATAGCCCTAAGTCCCCTGTGGAGGGGATGTGAAATGACAGAGGTAAGACCTCTGAAGGTAACACTTCGAACCCTGCTGCAGTGCTGATGCAGGAGGCTGGTGGGACTTGATGAGGTTAGTAACACCCTCAACTGGCCACGTTCTTGTGTGGGGACAGTGCTGCCTCAGACACACACTGCCCATGAGACAGACCCAAAACCCAGGATGGCAACACTCTGATCCTCTTGGAGCCAAAGATAAATTGGTTTCAAGGGAAGGCCACCACCCTGCAGCAGACACAGTGGGTGAGCTTCTTTGGAATGATAAGAACAACATATTTTCTCCTTCGTGACACAGTTTTGGTCTTTTACAGGGAATATCCCTGGGTACAGACATGTATTTAGTAGGGGGCAGAGCAGCTGGGTATCTCTCACATGGCCATGCCTGCCCATCCTCCCCCTCACTTAGACCCTCTCCCTTATCGCCAGCAGAGGCAGTGCTGCTTTTCCCAAAACCATGGAGAAAGGCTGCTGCAATGCCGCTCCTCCTCCTTTGCTGCACTTCTCTAGATGCAAAAAATAGCTGCAGACGGGGAAGAGGCATGAGGAAAAAAAAATGTCACCATCTCCCTGCAGGCAGGAGATGGATCTCAGCAGGGTCAGAGCAGGCTGGGGCTGAGGGGAGCCTCTGCAGGACTCTGCAGTCACACAGAAACCTGTGTATAAATAGTACTTACAGACACATATGCTGTCAAGCACGTGACGAGTGAGGCTGTGATGGCGTAGGGGATGGAGGTGTTGGGACTCTTTGCTTCTTCTCCCGTGGTAGCGATGATGTCGAAGCCGATGAAGGCGTAGAAACATGTCGCAGCCCCTTTGAGCACCTGCGGGGAGGATGGAGCATCTGAGTGCCAGGAGAGAGGCTGGCACCCAGCCAAGGAAAGGGAACTGAGCAAAAACAAAGGAACCCAATTCTGCTTTGTCTGAGCTAAAGGGCAAGTTGGGGCAGATCAGGGAGTGCACAGATGGAGTTGGGTATTCCCGTCTGGGGACTGACTCTGGGAGCATCCACAACCCGGTGATCTGGGCTGGAGGTACTGGAGGCACCTACAACTCAGTCTCATGGGAGATCCTGGCAGCGACAGAGGAGACAAATAGCCAACTTCAGGTTTGCTTTCACAGCCCTCCACCCCAAATCTGTTTATATCAGTAAGGATTTGGGGCATATTTACACATTCCATCTTGGCCAGATCCGCTCGCAGAGGAAGCAGAAGAGAGCAGCAGCAGTCAGATGTGTGCCGCTCTCCAAACAACCTCTGTTTTGCTTGGAAGCTGCAGGCAGGTCAGAAGCACATGTTGGAGCATTTGGATGAGCAATTATTTTCACTGCTTGGTGAATTTTTTTTAATATGATTTTAAAAAATACACAATATTAACAAGGACATTTATAGGAAAGAAATGCTGAAACAGGCCAAAGGCTGCGTGGCTGTGAGTGAGTGAATTTGCAGTTGTAAAACCCCAATACACATCTAGCTAGTTGGCTGGGTACCACATCTCCATCATGTGTTATCTCAGCTGTCTGGTGCTGGAGCACACAGTAAAACTCACTTCTTTTAGGAGACTACCTGTAATTACCTTTTTAAAGCAACCCCTGTGGTCCTGGGGATCTCAAACGTGTCTTGTGGTGGATATACTGTTACAATCTGGGAGACAACCAACCAGCTGAAATGATGGGAAGACCCTGTTGGTTTTGATGTGTTTGGGGTATGTATCTTTTAAAAGCATGGGTGTGTTTTGTAGCTAGGATGTATTTGCTGAGTGTAACTGGAGCAAAGCAGCTATTTTCTATGTGCTCTCTTTCATTCCTATTGTATGGTGTACAAATCCAAGCACAACCTGAAGGTAAACACCTCTGCTCTCAGATGGGCCTCTGTGCTCTTCTCCTCACTATTGTTCTCTGGCAGAGAGGTATTCATTTACTGAAGAGAGGTGCAGGGACTGTATGGCAGCTTGGGATCCTTTCAATAATCAAGATTTTTGGTTTACTTTATCTTCTTGCTTATTTTTCTGCACAAACCCCCTTTGGAGTCGAGCAGTGCAAATCTGAGAAATTATCTTGGGTTTAGGCCAGCTGAGATATTTTCATTCTCTGTTCATCCTTGGATAAAAACCAGTGCAAGCAAGCTAAAAAAGCCAAATATGTCCAAATTCTCAGTAAGCTTTGAGGGAACATCCATAAAATAAGTACTGGCAGGTGGCATTATGAAGTGCTCAAAACAAATGCTTGAGAACATTGTTGTTGAAAACCAGCCAACACAAGTATCTTCCCCTCCACAGAGGCTGAGCCAGCTCCTCCCAAGTCCTCTGTCTCAGATAGCCACTGCATTTTGCCCCATTGCCTGGCAATCAGTGGCATTTCCTGGTGTACACATTCACATGGAGTTTGCCTCTTCCAGGAAGAAAAGTTCTGGTTTAGTGCTAAGAGGTGGCAGGAGATACAGGCAAAGAGTTGCAGTAAGCTTTGGGTTTGGCAGAGCGAGGATATCTGGATTCAAGGCTGCAGTGGTGGAAGCTAGAGGTCCCTGGCCAAAGTGCAGGTGGGTTTGGTAGGGCTGGGATTTGGTGCAGTGGAAGTGGGCTGCATATAGCATGAGCAAAGCTGAGTATGTGGCATGTGAGCGGTCCCACGAGTCCCTCAATGCTCCCAGAACTTACCCCTGGCCATCCAAAAGGCAGGAATTGCCCTTCAGACCAGTTGTCAGCTTTGATGTAGAAGAGCCCAGCGATCATGATGAAGATCCAGACTGCCAGGTTAATGACATTGAGCACGTTGTTCAACCCCACCGAGTTCTTCACCCCCATGGCCACAATGATGGTGACAATGACAGCAATGACCAGAGCAAGAAGATCAGGGTACGACTCCTCTCCTTTCCCTGGGTAAGAGAACAGATGTTTATAACTCTCCTTCCATAGCTGTGGACAGCATCTTCAGAAACTCTATGGGGCCTTTTTCAAACACTTTTCAGTCCCTGAGGCTTTGTAAGACTCCTTGCTCTCATTGCAAAGGTGGTCTCCAGATGCCCTGGCCTCTGCTAACTAAAGTTGTTTTATTAAGGTGATAAATCTTGATGCCTCAAGACACTGTCAGGAGTTTTTGGAGGGCAGCAAACAAATTACTGGGTCCCAGTTTGCATAATAGGTATGTCAAGTACTAATTAAAAATCAATCCAAGTTTCCATGACCAGGTATAGGACAGCTAGGTGTTTTTCTCACCATAGGCCATTGCTGGAGCTGCTGGGCATTCAGGACCACCACAGCCTTGAGTTTCCGTGGCAGTCCTGCAGACACCAGCTTGTACTCTGTGACAAGGCCCTGTGTGTGCAGAGTGCTTGTGCTGGGTGAAGCACTCCTGTGCTGGCATTAGCCTCCAATATTTAACTAATTTCTCTGGGTGCTTATTCTGCTAAATGCCAGCTCATCCCAAAGGGGCTCAAAGTGTCCTTCATCCCATCCCTGAACCAGACTGCAAAGGCAAAGTACCAGAGGCAGACAGATGGTAAATAATGAATGAAGCCTAATAGCCATGTCTGGCTTCTGACAAGCTTCCAATTACTTTTCAGGCCCTAATTAACACAGGTACCTATGGGTGACGTGACACACCTAGTCCGTTCAGCGTCCCAACGCTGTTGATCATCCAGTGGCTGATGGTGTGGTTGGCCAGCGAGTCAAACATGCTGCTGAGGGCACTGGCACCCGCGGCCGTGCCGATCAGGTACTCCAGGATGAGGTTCCAGCCGATGAAGAACGCCACGAACTCGCCCACCGTCACGTAGCTGTAGGTGTAGGCAGAGCCCGTGGTCTTGGGGACACGCACACCAAACTCAGCGTAGCAAACGCCTGGGTAGGAAAACATGAAGGGATGGTAAGGAAAATGTGCTTGGGAAAGGAAAAAGGGAAACTGCTGTGGTGTCAGCTGCCTGAAGGAGCCAGGAGGTGCCCAGGCCTGTGTTCAGCATAGCAGGGGTCATGGTGATTCTCCCTCTACAGTCACTAGGCTCATTTTCCCCCCAAAATCAAGCTGTGATGGATTTTTTTGTTGTTTTTTTTAGGATATACAGTTAAAACTAGCCAAATCTTTACAGGTACAAGGGTCTTCTCATGGGTGTGTGCCTCTGATGTAGGACCCTCCAACACGGTCAACTGCAGACACAAAACCAAAGCTGGGGAGGAATTGATGCAGAACAGGGCATTGCTGGTGGTGCAGTCCTGGGAGCTTTGATAGTGATATCTCTTCTTCCCTATTCAACAGTGACACTATAATACAATTTTTGGCATTTTTTGCTGGGATTTTATCACATGTTTTATTTGTAGTATCAATATTTGTAGTATTTATTTGTAGTATCAATACTCCCAGCACTTTTGGCTGCAAAAACCATCATAGCCCCGGGGTTCGACAGGAAAAGGTGGTTTCAATGAGACCTGACACAGAAGAGCATTTAGGTCTCAACAAAGCACCATGGGGTTGTGTCCCATGGAGGGCAGGGGTGGTTGTAGCTGTTTCATGGGATCTTGGGCCAGTGTAGCTACAGCAAGATGACTGTAGTAGGGCTCATACAAGTCTACATCTCTCCCTGCCCAGCTGTGCAATCTCCAAACTCCTGTCTTGGGTTATTGCTGTGCAAATCCACATATGAGCACTGTCTTGATCATTGCTGCTCTCATTTGTGCCCAGGCACGAGGAGTTCAAAGTCATCTTACATAGAGAATGTAAGTTATTTTAACACTTAAAAGTATTGCATGTAAGTGTTTCTGAAGAAGAATTGGAAACCTGACTGGAGAAGGAGAAAACAAAAGCATAAAGAAGCATTTAACTGGAATTGGTTGGGATTAGATTTCAGAGGACCTTAATATTTTCCAATCTCCTTGTGTTCTTACTGTGCCAGGACACTTTTCAGTACAAACCTGACCCTGACACATTGCTGTCTCCAAACAACCATTAGCTTTTGTTTAAAAGGATTGGATGAACTTAGCCATAAATTCCCCAAATATTAGTCAGAACAAGTGTTGGAAGGTTACACCGCATCCTCTGTGTGATTAAGCCCCTGATTAAGCCCCTGCCCAAGACCCCAATTCAGCTCGTGCTGGTTAATGGGTTGGAGCTGTTATTATCACTGTGTAAACATGTAGTAATTATTGGGTTCTTTATCAACTTCTGTTCTCTATTTAGCAGATAATAAAGCTTCAAATTTGCAATCAGATCAGCATAGAGAGAGGAATGAATAATTTATGATGACGTGAAGAGGTTGCTGCTCTTACTGTAAGTGCACTTTTTACACAGGACAAACACAGAATTATTGAAGCCCTAAGCCAAATTTGGTGCTGCTTCTTTTCTTGGTATTGGAGAATCTTTATATTCCATCACTGTTTAACTTGCATGCACAATGCTGGCAGTGCTTTGCAATGAGGCTTTTCAGAAGTGTATTTCTGTAGAGCAGGCTTAGCTGCAGGAGTAGCAAGACACCCCCATCACCCAGCCCTACAGACAGTCATTCCAAGCTGATGAAAAATGCATGCACTTGGCAAAGGTACAACAGTCACAGATAACTACAGGCGTGAATGATTTATGGAACAGCTGCTCTGGTGGGGACAAGTAGCTTCTCTTTGATGGCCTTAAAAATCTTTCTTGGAGTCAGCTCTACTTTTAGCCAACAAGAAGATAAGGCTTAAAGGGGTTTGTTATCGATACAGAATGATGATGGCAAAGCAAAAACATTAATATGTATAAAGTGTTTGAGTCTTCAGTTACTCTACAAGGATCCCAAAATAGAAACCTTTTACTATGCATTGGGTACAGACATATATTGTGGATATCTGGGAGGACTGGCTGATTCACCAGAGGCTGTGCTGCCATTCAGCAGGATCTCGACTGGCTTGAGAAGAACCTCATGAGGTTCAACAAGGACAAGTGCAGAGTCCTGCATCTGGGGAGAAACAACCCCATGCACCAGGACAGGCTGGGAGTGACCTGCTGGAGAGCAGCTCTGCAGAGAGATACCTGGGCGTGCTGGTTGATAATAAACTGAACATGAGCCAGGAATGTGCCATCGTGGGCAAGAAGGCCAATGGCAGCCTGGGATGCATCAAGAAGAGTGTGGCCAGCAGGTCAAGGGAGGTTCTCCTCCTCCTCTATTCTGCCATGGTGAGGCCTCATCTTCAGTCCTGTGTTTTGGGCTCCCCAGCTCAAGAGGAATAGGGAACTGCCATAGAGAGGCGAGTACAGGGCCACCAAGATGCTGAGGGGACTGGAGCATCTTCCTTATGAGGAAAGGCTGCAGGAACTGGGGCTGTTTAGTCTGGAGGAGACTGAAGCAGTACCTCATTAATACTTACAAGTACTTGAAAGGTGAATGTCAAGGGGATGAGGCAACACTTTTTTCTGTAATACCCAGTGACAGGACATGGGGTAATGGACAAAAAAAAGCTGGAACACAAAAAGTTCCACTTAAACTTAATGAAACTCCTGTGATTCTGTGATATCTGCATGAGGTATCAGCATACATTAAGAAAACAAACTACTTTTTGTTACAGCATGCAATATCCAGTCCAGGGGACACACGATGCAAGATCTGCCATCCACCCCTGACTGCCAGTGGCTCTATCAGGTGGCATTAACCAAATCATTTTACTTTGCTGTGCCGCAGGTCCTCCATCAGAAATGGGGTTCACGGCATCTCCCTCTCTGCTTAAAAGGGAAGACAATATCATAACTTATTAGAGTGCAGATAATATCATAGTTTAACAGGGTGCAGATTCTAGCTCATGAATCTCTGCTGCATCAGTATATTGTTATTGTTAAAACTACTATTACTGTTATACAACTGCATAACAAAACTGTATTACCCACTTTCTCCCTGGCAGCCCCAGCTGTTTGGCACCTCATTCCCCAGAGCCAGCCTGGCTCTGAGGCTGCAGATGGAGCCTGGGCACACTCTCTCTGCCACAACTCTTTGAATTTGGAGGCAGATTTTCTTTTTCGCCCCTCCCAATCAAGAGTGATTGCGAGTTTCTGCAGAAAACAAATCAACAGTGGTTATGTGGAAGAGCAGTCTTTTTCCAGGCCATTTTTCCTTAAGTATCAGCTACACTGTGTAATTGTTGTGACAGTTGTTACACTGGTGTAATTATAGAGTTATTGATGTAATTCAGAAAGATGTAAACACAGCTGAACAGTTTGGTCCATGACATTGTCCCTTCCAAGATCCCACCTACAAAACCCCATTTTCCAGATTAACTTGATCCCTTTACTCTCTGGTTTATCTTGTTTGTGGACAGGAAGTGAGGCAGAGAGCATCTTTCTATGCAGTGAATGCATAGAGGTGAGATGTTTCAGTCTTAGCAGTGGCTTGGGGTCACACTGGGCATCCTGATCTGCCTGCTGGGGATTTTGGCTGCTGAGCAGTGTCTTAGTGGGGCAGGAGGAAGAACCTCCAATTCTCCACTGGCTTCAAGCCCAAATCCCAGCACCACAACAGCTGCTGGGCAGCACAACTAGTGGTATGAGAAACTGGTGGAACCACCACAGCTCAGTGTACCTGGCTTTTGGTATGCTGGGGCAGTGGTGTGGCTGCTGATCCTCACACTGGGGGCCACACAGGGATCATGAGACATCCCACGGGGCACTGGCACAATGGCAGTGATGTTTCAGGTGAAACAAGTCTTCAGGGATGGGACTTTCAGCAGGGCTGAAGATAACACCAATTAATTCACAGTACCATGCAAGGAATGCAGAGAGACAATCCTTTGTTAAACAAGAGCAGATAATTTAGCAAGGTCAGTATGCAGCAAAATCCTATTTTCAGCAAGCCCCTGAGCCCATCTGTTGTGCTTCATGATCATTGTGTGCAGATCACAGCATCACACAATATTAAGGGTTGGAAGGGACCTTGAAAGCTCATCCAATGCAGACCCCCTGCCAGAGCAGGACTACCTAGAGTAGGTCACACAGGAACTTGTCCAGGTGGGTTTGAATGTCTCCAGAGAAGGAGACTCCATAACTCATCTCAGCAGCCTGTTTCAGTGCTGCCTCACCTGAACAGAGACTTTTTCCTTGTGTTTCTTTGGAACCTCTCCTGTTCCAGCTTGTACCCCTTGTCCTATCATTGGCCATCACTGAGAACAGCCCGGCTCCATCCTCCTGATACCCATCCTTTATGTATTTGTAACCGTGGATGAGATCATTCCTCAGTCTCCTCCAAGCTAAAGAGCCCCAGCCCCCTCAGCCTTTCATCAGGGGGGAGATGCTCTGCAGCTCCATAAACAAAGTTTCCTTAGAAAAAGGACTCTCCAGCCCCACCCAAGCAGCACATGATCAGCTGCAGCCACAGCCCCTCATCACAGCCCAGAGCCATGCAGCACCTGAGGCACATGCTTGGCTCTCCTCTGCTCCTTCTGTGTCCTGGCTGACCCTGCTCCCCACCATGGGTATAAGGTAAGAGCTTTTTGTGCTTCAAAACTGTGTGGCCTGGTGCTTGAAATCCCCCATTGATGGGGGATGTGGTTCCAGTTCTCATTGGCAAAAGAATCTCTCCTTGTACAGAAGCCTGTTGGGATGTGTGGCAGAGAAAACTATCTCATACTGGTAATCACTATGGGGAAGGACCTGATCCTTACCATAAGGGGTTTGCATGATGCACTCAACACAGTTACATTACTTTAGGAAAGGAGATCACCAAAGAGACAGGTAATAGCTGATGGGAAAGGCTGGGGATAGGGTAATGGGGTTGGGTAAGGTATAAACTGCTGACTTTTGCCAAGAAGGAGGTTTGGTTGGACAAGGGGATGAGAGTGGGGAATCCTGGTGGTCATGGCTGATGGAGGGAGCCTGTGGTGCCTCCTGCACTGGGGACTTTGTGGAAGGAAGTTGGGCAAATGCTTCTGTTTGAAAGCTAAATAAAAGGCCTGCCAGTGAGAGAATGATAGAGATTGATTTTCTTTATCAGTTTAATCAATTACACTGTGTCTGTAAGTATCCTGATGGGACCCATGTTGCTTAAACCAAGGGGAAGGCATAACTGGCATTTGTCTGCTAGGAATTTATCAAATTTCATCTATCTGAAACCAGACCAAGCATTACAGAGAGGTGTCCCACCAGGGAGCCCAATGGCTTTCTGGAAAGGGCCCTTTTTAGCCAAAAACCTCTTGGGCTGGCTGTGCAGGCAGTGGGATCTGTTTCTGTGAAAGCAGGTGATCTAGTGGTGCCATCTGGCCTTAAAACTGTGAGAAACTCCTTAAAATCTGTCCATGAATGTCTGCCTGAGCTCAGTGCCCAGCACACACTGGGAGTGACCATGATGTGAGAGCCAGAGTCGTGTCCCCTGTGAGCCCATCCAGCTCCTGAACCCTTTGCTCAGTTTCACTTGCCAAAAACGTGTTGCTGTTATAAACAACAGCAGTGTCCACACCAAAGGGAGGAAGAGGCCAAGGAGACTATCAAAACACTGCATCCTTCCCCAGATGCTTTCCCAGAGGTAGGAGGAGCTCCCTGCTGCAGGGAAGGGCTCACAGCTGAGGGGGGAAAGCCCCTTTAGGACAGTGTATTTTTATTAGGGGAGACCCACCCAAGCTCCGTTTGCTCTGGGTTTGTGTCACAGCCTGCAAAGCCCTTGCAGAGGAGAGCAAGTAAGCAGTGGGAAAGGATAAGGACACTGATGCTATTTCCTGCCTTGGTTCAAAAATGGGCATTTTGGTTCATTTGTTGTACTGGGATCTCAAAGAAGCATCGGATCTCATTGAACACTCTGGGCTGAAACAGGGATAAATGTGACCGAGCTGTCTTGTTCTTGGGGGTCCAGCTGGGGAGTGAGAAGGCCCAACAGGCTGTACAGTGGTCCCCAGCCAGCATTGCTGGGATCAGTCCCTGGCACGGCTTTGGAGATAGCATGGCACTCCTCCCCATGCTGTGCCATGGTTGCGCTTCTGGGCTGCTGAGGAGTACGGGGTTCAAACTCATACAGACTTTGGTGTGATCTCCACAAACCAGCACTGGGGAAAGAGCATGATGTGCTTCCACCTCCTCCTACAAAAATCCTGAGCCAGGCCACTTTGCTGTATTTGCTGTTCCTGTCTTCTATCATAGCCCTTTGCCATTTACTCAAGTATCCTTACCCAACCCATGGATTAAAAACTAGATACCAGACTGACACAGCATGCAAAGTCCTCCGAGCAGGAACATCACATCATCGTGTTAGCACTGATCTGGAAAGGACAAATGCCAGCAGTGCTGGCTTCATGTGGAAACCACATCTCCAGCCATATGCTCAGCTGGGTTCCTACAGAGGAGATGGAATTCACCAGCTTTTCACAAAAACACATAATTATTCTCTCTCTGCAAGTTTGTTTGGGGAGGTTTTTGTTTGGAAGTTCAAGGAGTGATCCTGCACGAACAGGAGCCAAAAAAAACCAACTCCAGAACTAATTGAGGAATTGTTTAAGATCTTAGCAATGTCCACAACAACTGGCCCCAGTGTCACCCCAGCCACCAATACTCTTCCTGTTGATACAAGGTTTCCCACAAGCTGTGGTGTGCTCCTGCTCCAACCATGTGGCTTGGCTGAGCTCTGCCTGGGATGTGTTCTGCAGAACTCTCCAATGTTTCCAAATATACTGACCACAGGCTCCATCTTTGGGAAGCCATCAGCAGCTCCTCGGGGTAGCTGTAGCGAGGTGGGGGTTGGTCTGTTCTCCCCAGTAATGGGTGATAGGACAAGAAGAAATCACCTCAAGTTGTGCCAGGGGAGATTTAAGTTGGAAATTAGGAACAACTTTTTCCACCAAGGGGGTGGTTAAGCATTAGAATGGGCTGGTGGTGGAGTCACCATCCCTGGAGATATTGAAGATGTTCATAGATAAAGTGCTGAGGGATGTGGCTTAGTGAAAGGCTTGGCAGTGTGAAGTTAGTGGTTGGACTTGATCTTAAAGGTCTTTTTTCCAACCAAAATGATTCTATGAAGTTATGCTTCGACTACTGGTTCCCAGTACAAGGGTTGGTCTGTTGTTTGGGCAATGAGAGTGCACCCCATCAGCTGGGTGAGCCTGATAGGAAAGGGTTTATTAGTCTGGGTGGAAGTTGCTACCTCCTTGCAGCTTGTGCTGCTGAGCACAGATCCTGCCAGGTGCTCACCCATGAACGGAGCCAGAGGATGCACGAGATGGCACCTTACTCAAGCACCCACGCATGTGACTCACCGGACAAGATGGAGGCGACGGCGGCGATGATGAAGGAAACGATGACTCCAGGCCCCGCCATCTCCTTGGCCACCAGCCCAGACACTACATACATGCCGGTGCCCACGCAGCTGCCGACGCCGAGGGAGATGAGGTCGAGCGTGGTGAGGACCTTGGCCAGCCTGGCCCCCTGAGCGCCAGCGGGGCCCGTGCCCTCCAGCATGGACTCCACGGGCTTGGTGCGCAGGACGCGGGTGCGCAGGGCCTGGCCCGCTGCCCCCCATGGCACCCGCCGTGGGTCCAGGCGTGAGAAGAAGCCGCTCATGGCTGCGGCTGCACTCGGCTCGGCGGAGCAAGGGCACGGCTGGGCCTACTCAGGGCTGCAGCTGCATCTCTCCCGTGCTTGCAGGCTGCAAGAGAAAGGAGCACATTGTAACTGACACAGAAAAGAGGGATCTGCTCCTTGTGGAGGAAACGAAAGGGGCCCCCAACATGGTTTCTGGCTGGACTCCAGCACTAGAAGAGCACCAGAGGCCGAGGGGAGTTTTGCTTTCATCGACGCTGCTGCTCTGGGGAAATGTCCTTTCTCCATTACTGTTATTCTGTAAAACAGAGATGCTCTGCATCCCTTTATGCTGTATGGTTTTAGCCCTGGTTAACCCCAGAGATGGGGTTATTTAGTCTGGAGAAGAGGAGGCTGAGAGGAGACGTGATCACTCCATACAACTACCTGAAACGAGGTTGTAGCAAAGTAGGAGTCTCTTCTCCCCAGTAACAAATGATAGGACAAGAGGAAATGGCCTCAAGTTGCACCAGGGAAGGTTTAGATTGGTGATGAGGAAGAACTTTTGCCCTGAGAAGATTGTTAGCCACTGGATCAGGCTGCCCATGGAGGTGGTGGTGATAGCTTTGTCCTGGTGAATCCTAAAGGGGAAGGTTTTAAAGAGTAGTTCTTCTTCAGGTCCCAGTGAATCATGTGGTTAAAAGAAGTCTTTGGTGTGTCTTTTTTTTGTTCAGTTTATCACTTCATTCTTGTAGTTATTGAAATACAACTTTATGAATTCTTGCTTTTTTTGCTTATTATCTAAGAGATGTTTTTCTGGAGTTACTGCAACAAGCTTTGGGGTTTGGCTTCTGTGCAGTTAAGTTGAGAGAGGAGGTCAGCACAAGCTTTAAGACTGTCTGAGAATTGTCTTATGATTCCAAATCATGAGCTTGTCTTAAAACCCATGAAATTATCTTGTTTTGCTCTTTCTCTGTGCTTCATCTTAGGTCATATTTTCAAGAACTCTTCACCAACAGCGGTTCCCCTCCCCATACACCTTTCTCCTTGTTTTATAGCAAACTATGTATTGCTCAGGCGAGCTCTTGATATCAGCAGCAATAACTCCCAAGTGACACTCTGCATGCCAATAGAAGGCAACAGGAAAAATAGTTTATTAAACACGAAATTTAGCCTGGCAGCTTCTTTCCTTTTAAAACAGCATTTTTTTTTTGCAATTGCCTTGAAGACAAAACAATTATTTTTCCATCTTTTACATCCAAAACAAATTCCATGGTGTCTACCAGGGCCCTTGTGTTGCTGCAGTTTATTAAATAAAACACAGCATTCATTTCATGTTTTGGTTGATCACAATTCAAGTTGTGCTGATTTCTTGGGTTTTTTACCTTGAGGAACCATGAGCTGAAAAGCTGGATGTTCTACCTAAGAATATTAATACATTGTTAATGTGCATCTTTGGGTTGAGAAGAAATACTAGTTTTGGCTTTTGGGTTTGCTCAAGGAGTCAGCTGGTTTGTGGTATGAGCTGGATGGTCAGGCTTTACTTTCTGGTTTAAATGAAGGTTTGTGTTGGAAAGGGGCAGCTGAGGCAGAGCTCAGTGGATCTGTGCCAGATGAGATGAAGCAGAGCAGTCCTTGGGACAGCGTGGCCATGTGCTGGCACCTCCAGGGTGGCCTTGCTTTGCCAGGGCTGTGTTTCAGCCTCAGGGAAAATAACTCCTCTAAGCAATGTGTTCACCCCCCAGAATTAATTCATCCTCCTTTTCTCCAAAGCACAGCATCTCCAACACACAGGCTGCCAAAGAGGTCTTGCTGTCACCCAACCACTTCCCATCTTTAATTATTTTCCTTGGACTACCTATATGGATGCTCCTAGTTGAGTTTGAAAGGCTCAGGTTGCTATGCTAAGGTCTGTGCCAAATTGAGTTAAACTAGCCAAGAAGCTGGGCAGAAGTATCTGTCTGGGCTTTGAACCAACTCACACGTTCTTATCTCTGTGCAATTTTCTCATGTACGTTGTGCTAGAGGGAAATATCTTTCCCAAGTGAACCCATCCTTGGGTTATTCATGCCAAAAACCCAGTGCAGGTGAAAATAGCAGATACTGAAGGGTTAGCTCTTAACTCTGTAAGGAAAAGCATCCTGAGAATCAATGGCTGTAAGTTGAGGCTGGACAAATAAAAGTTGGGTGATTAACTATGGGAAGAGATGAAAAATGGGAAGAGCTGATTTGTATCCCCTGATGTCTTTATACCATTTCTGGATGCTTTTGTGAAGGGTGTGCTTGTCACAGAGTAGTTTCTGGGCCAATAGAAGAGGTAGGAATGTATGGGATGGAGATGCTGAGGCTGTGGGTTGGTCCTCAGTCCTATCATCAGCTTTGTGCTTTGGCCCTGTGTTTTAAGGGAGTTGGGACTGACATGATTTGAGGTCAGTATGTTTTCATCTTCTTGTCTGTGGGTGGCTGATAAAGGGTTAGGAAGGGTAGCATATGCTCAGGTCTTGCTGGAGGGATCCACAACGACACTGGAAAAATGAGCATGTCCCCCAAGTTGAAGAGGGTTGAACATGACTGATAAGACAGTCCAGTTCACCCTAAAGGCACATCAGGGTACAGCAATGACTTTCCCACCAACATTGCAAAGAACCTCAAGGGAAAGACATGGCAGCCTTGTCTAGCATTAAATTCCAACTATTAAAATAACAAAAACCCTTAAACATTTTTAATGGGCTACATTTAAAGCAGGAACTGGATGGTGCATTTGTGATGTGCCCAGATTTAGGCTGCTGAGTTGTTCCAGTTGCCCGGGGCTGGGCTAAGACCCAGGTCCTCCTGCACAGCAGCCCAGTGCAATTCATTTGGCCCCTTCTAAGTCACCAAGGGGAAAAAATAAAGAAGCCTCCAAACCATCTGAAATGAAATAACTCCATAATTGCTGCTCTATTCAATTAAAGCCATCATTCAAAACTATTCCAGATGTTCAAGTGAGACCAGCATATTGTTGCTCTGGAGCTTGGAAAACAAACCTTTCACTCCATTTGAAACCATAAAAAATATCTCAGGGATGGCAACCATTTACATGGGGCAGAGACAGTTTGCTTCTGCTCTGCTCCACTAACCCTGCCTAGCTAGAAGCATGCAGCCAGGGGAAAGAGGGCTTTCACTTGGGGTTTTTTAGGCTGCTCTCCTCATTATAAACTCTGAGAGATGAAGGGAGCTGTGGCTTGGAGGGGCCAAGCCTGACTTGTGAGCTGCAGCTGGGTTTTTGGAGCTGCAGTTTTCCATCACCAAGCAGCCTGGGCTGGCTTTCCCAGGCTGCCACCTCGCCGGCTGTCACTGCTCGCTTGTTAACAACTACTGTTTGTACCAAAACACTCCTCTTCATTAGGGTAAATTAACTAAAACAGCAATCAAGTCAGAAGGAGAGGCCTAGGTAGTTATAGGCATGGATTTTCCTTAGTGTCTGGGTTGGTGATGAATTATTCCTGAAGTAAAGCTCCTTTCTGCTTGCTGCCCTGTGCTGGTGAGATGCAAAGCAGCCCCCCAGCATTGCCTGTCCTCATCACCCCTCCCACAGCTTCAGCTTCTCCAGGTGAGCATCCCTATACCTCATCTGTGCTCTGGGGTAGCTTGTCAGATGTTTCTGCTCATGATTCCCCTGTTCCAGAGTCCAGAGGGGTATCCTTAAGCAAAGACCTCTATTAGAAAATGCTGGGAATGCAACAAGATACAGAACATTAATGATGAGAACCTCACCTGTTGTGGACCTCACAAATAGTAGCATAGATGTTACAGTGCAGGAGCAACAGCCCTCTGCCCCCTTCCCTGCTCTGCACAGGGGGCTGTGTGCTGAGCTGGGCTGCAGCATCCCCTGTGAAAGGGAGTCCCAAAGGCTCAAGGGGATGCAAGAGAGGGCTCAAAATGAGGCAAGAGGCAGCTCCTGGCCACAAGCTTGTTGTAATCCCAGACAAAGAATGAGAGAAAGGGAGGGAAAAAGCCCGACAAAACATGCCAGCCTGACTTCCCTGCTCCCTCTCCCCCTTTTTTCCCTTTTCTTTTAATTACTAGCTGGGTAACGGTGAGGCAGGCTTGTGTGATGAGACACGAGAGCCTGAATTTCATTCCAGTTCCTCCAGCAGGGAGAGGACTGACGTCAGCGATGAACGGTGAAGGATGGGCTGCGGCGCGGTGGGCGCCGGGCGGGCGGCAGCCGGGGGCTCAGCCAGCTCAGCGCCCGCTCGCCACGCTCCGGCGTTTGACTCTGAGTTTGAGACGCTTGTTTTTATAGTGTTGAACCCCAGCTGGGCTGCCGCTGTAAAAGCTGGCTGTGCCTCCATCACCAGCCCTCCTGAAAGGGAATTAAAAGGCAGGCACGGAGCTGAGAGCCGGGGCTGGTCCTGCCGGTCCCAGCGCCCCTCTCGTGGGGCCAGCTTCAGCAATGTGATCTTGTGCCTCTGCTGTTAACTTAAGGCTCTTTTTATTTTTAATCTTTCCATTTTTGCCTCTGCTCGAGCAGTTCAAACAGAGCTGTGATTAATTTAAACTGAAATTCTTGCTGAATTTAACTAGTGATGTGTTTCAGGTTAAAAACCGACTTTCTATGACTGCTGCAAGATGGCTAAACATCCTTATCTTCTGTTGACAACTAAGCAAAATAAAAGAGGAAGTATTGAGCTGGACCTAAGCCATAAGGCAAGGGTGCCACACATCCAGAGCCAGGCCCCAGGAGTCCTTACACTTGGTATTCTAGTCTCTAGTGAGTAAGTCAAAAGAGCACAGACTTATCATTTTACTGTAATCCAGTAAAATAATTAGCATGTACATGGAGATTAACCTTTTTGGTCCTCTTCCAGCCTTCAGAAGTGTGCTACGGTGTGCTGGTTTAACTGCCGTCATCTCTAGGGAGACTGACTGAATGACTGGGAGGAAAAGGCA
The DNA here is from genome assembly GCF_028858725.1 of Colius striatus. Lineage (NCBI taxonomy): Eukaryota > Metazoa > Chordata > Aves > Coliiformes > Coliidae > Colius > Colius striatus. The sequence continues at coordinate 18,997,870 of NC_084770.1, read as the reverse complement.
GAAGGAAGGATGGGACACATGTCAAAGCCCCTTTTTTGTCTTGCAGCTGGTGGGTCCCATTTCCTAAGCTAAAGAGCCAATTCAGTATTTAAGCACTGATCTTTGGGCAGTGTGCCTGTGAAGGTGAGCAACAAGGGGGTTGGAGTGCTCATCTTCCTGCCTGGATGAGGGATAGGTGGGAGCTCAAGTAATACACTCAGAGGTGAAATTGGAGCCTATCACAGGGAACGCCATCAGAGGCCTTGGTATTGAGTTGTTTAAACTTTGTCAGTGTTAATTACATGCCAACATCACAAGGAGTTGGTCCAGGCTGCTGGGGAGACAGCATTGGACTATGGAGAAACAGCTCTAGGGATGAGGAATTGGTGGTTTCTTCCTTCCTAGAAGCTGGATATGTTTGGAGGTAGCACCTACAGCTCTGCAGGGGATGGAAATTCAGATGCAGTGTTCACCCTTTCAGAGTTGCTCATGGGCATCCCTGCAGGCATAGCCCCTCCCCAAAGCCAGCAAATCCACCTCCTCAGGACACTAGATTTTCTGCTGTCCTTCTCTCTTCTGCCTACAGAAAGCCTAGCACCTTGGTTTTCCACTCATTTTCTGCCCATTTTGTCCAGGTACCAATGTTTCCTCTAGGTGCAGACAGGTGTAGGAATAGTGCAGAAAACTTATGACAAATCCAACAGAGTGCCAAGCTCTAAGTATTGCAATATGCATGAAGTGCTCCATTTGTGTTTGCAAAAAAAGGCTCTTTAATCAGCAGAAGGCAGAAAAGAAAGAGACAATTACAGAGAAAGACGTGTAATCAATTTGCACGTTTTCAGAAAGGTCCAGTTTGTCATTGTTGTCTTGAGGTGGCAAAGTAAAAGCCTTAAAAAATTGTAATGATACTGCTAATTCGGGGAAATGGCAACTCAATGGATGAGTGAGCTGAGCAGGGGATGGGGAGCCAGGAACTTTTTGCAACTGCTGTGGCAGAGAGGCTCCTATGAGACTGAAGAAATTACATGAAATTAGTGAGTGTGCTTCTCCATCAGCAAAATGGAGAAAGCAGTTACCTTATAGAAATGCATGAGTAGCTAATTGAGGAGGGGTTTCTAAGGAAGCAGAAGAGAAATCATGCTAAAAACTGTTAACACTCCCCTAGCTATGCCTTATTGAAGATAATTGAACTTGCTGATAGTGGTCTGCAGAAGGACCCTGTGGCTCTCTGCACCTCCAGGTGCTCATTTCTGGTGGCTACATGATTTTTGCATTTCAAATGAAGATATTGATACCAATGCTCATGGCTGTTGGCTGCAGCCTTCCCTATCCTTTTCTAGTCATGAGGCAGGGCATGAACAAACAAAAGTGCTGAAGCAAGCTGTGCTCCCAGCTCTGCGTGCTCAGACTGTTCCAAGGACGTGGGTGCTGACCTCTGACATTCAGGCATCTAAACCACTATGAGCCAGGGGCCCAGGAACAGAGATTTGTTTCACATGCTGGCACATACTTCTGCCCCCTTCTCTTCTGGTTTTGACAGTAGCAGCTCCAGACCTTGAGCTGTCACAAGAGGAAAAAGCATCTTCCTGACAGTACAGTATCTTCTCTGGACTGTAGCAAGCTGCCTGTTTGCAATGCTCTGTATATCCTGTTGTAGCTGTTGGCATCAGCAGGGTGGGTGCAGCCCTGTGTTTGCAACTCTTGAGCTTCTTCCTATTTTTAGGTAGCAGGTTATACCTTTCAGTGATTAGTGCTTTGATGAGAGACACATTTTCTGTAACAAACCTCCCTCTTGGAGTGGACAGGGGCTGCTGCTGTATCAGTGAAACAATCAGACCACAGTTACCAGTCTCTTCTAGAATTATACTAATTTAAAACCTCTTTGCTCTAACACCATGCAGAAGGAACTGTCTGTAATTACTGTGCTGTGCTTTCTTTTTCTTTCCTGTATGGATCCATATTTTTACACCACAGAATGAAAGTCATTATGGTTTGCTCCAGGCCAGCCATGAGAGCTTTTTTTCCATCTGACATTAATTCAGAGAACACTCTGAATTTATTAACGTGTGAGGTTCTCTAAACAAAATGGATTTTTCCTGTTGCCAGAGTCTGGCTGCTGCATCAAGATGACAACTTATTTCACTTCTGGGTCGCATTTTGGATTTCAGTGGCAAAAGCAAATTAAATCTATTAGTAAGTGACAGATTTAACACTTTGTCATTCAAATTACCTGTGTATCAAATACAGGATATGAAAGTTAATTATTTTTAAGCTCTACTCTCATTTTGAAGATTGCTGGTTTTTACAGAGCTTCCTTCATGCCCCACTAAGAAACTGTGGGGTTTTTCCTCTCAATGCTGACTTACCAGCAGCCTTTTTGGCTTTCTGTGATAACTTAGAATCTCAACTAGTCTTTTACACTGTAGACACATCAGGTGTACAAACACAGTTCAGCTCTTGCTGGGATTCAAATGCATTTCTCTTTAGTGTGTGCACATGGTCTCATTAATTAGTTATCGTGTTCCATCAGCGGTTATACAAATGTAATTGATTATGCCTCACTGCCCTGTTTCCATGATTTTGGCTCTCAGCTAATTAATGCAGGAGAGGTTCTCAAAGAACTGCTTTCCTCAGAAGCAGCTGGAAAGACATTCTTCAATCCTGAGCCTATCAAAAGCTCCAGTAGGAGCAATAGTAGTATATGCAAATCAGTGGGGTGTTTTTTTGCATATAAAAAAGGGAGCCTAGAGCTGGCTGTAGCCTGTGTCACTAAATTCCTCAAAAGAAGTGTGAGGTAAATTCAACGCACTTCCAAGGAGGTGAATAGCAGCTCCTGCTGCTTTTATTACATGTTTGGCTTCTTATTCTTATTATTCATTAGGACAAAAAGCCTTGCCTTACATGAGTAATCTTCCTGCACTGCAACACAACCGGTTACATGAGTAACGTGAGCGCAAGTTGATCAAAGATGATGATTTAGAATAGAGTCTCTGTGTTTAGTCATTTATCATCATCATCAGTCAGGCAAAGGCACTGCAACACCTAAGCAGCATGTAGTGAGTAATACCTGGCGATGTAACAGGAGGGCTTTTTGATATTTCCCAGTGAGTTATGAATGCACATCTAAAACTAGATCTACATCAGAGCTAAATCTTGTGTGTAACGTCTCTTTAAAAGTAGCCTGCATGAGGGCCAAAGCTGAGATGCCTGTGGTAATCTAATTGAATTAGAAATTCATCACCACCTAGGGTGGTACTAGTGAAAGAGAAATAAATTATGTGTTCTTAAAAATCCTGGTAGCATGAAAGTCGGGATATTATAATATTCTTGAGTGATGCACACACACTGCCCGGAGGTGTCCTGGTGCAGCCAGGGAATCAGCACGAGCCACCATGATTACCTTTAGCTTAAAATTTGCTTGCCATTAATGTCCTGGTGGCTGATTGCATGCTTGCCCTTAGCCTCCCTTACTGGTGAGACCCTAAAAAAACAACCTCTTTCACTGAGGCAACACATTTTGTCTCCTAGCTACAGTAAGTAGAGTCTCCTCATGAAGAGCTGCCCTGCCTGGCAAGTGTAACTTGGCTGATGTGCCCACACACAATTAAGAGCAGAGAGTAGAGTTGCTGAAACATTATCACTGTAGTTCTTGCTTGTGCCAGAGCTCTCAGCCAAAGGAACTTGACACATTCTTTCTTTGTGTCTTAATTTACTCAGTGCAGAGCTGGTGACCCTAGTCATTAATTGCACATCTCCTGGTCCCTCTTGCTCTCACAGCTGGTTAATGAGTGGAACGCACCTGCTGTTGCCCAGGTGCTTCAGATAAGGCACTTGTGTACCCAGATGCGTCCCCAGCATCTCGCTCCAGGGCTGGAGCAGCACCAGACCTGTTGCAAATGCTTTCTGCCTGTTCCCAGCTGAGCATAAAGGACAGGCAGGAGAAGCATACGTTTCCTTTGCTACCTGACTAGGCTATCCAAACCCCTCATCCCTCAAAATGCTCATTTAGTGGGACTCAGCAGGTCCATCATTAAGAACTGATTCAATAATGCTCACACACACATTTAAAGCTAAGTTTTAATTGTGCTACTGTGAGTGGAACATGCCCAGATGTGTAAGTGGTGTCTCAGCACAAGGAGGTATCTCCATCCCCAGGTTTAAAAAACTTTACTGAGTAAGATCCAGCCTGTGCTCAGGGAGCTGAGGACCTGCAGCAGGAGTGGACCAAACCACCACCTTAGGTCACAGCCACCAACATGGAAGAGTCAGAGGCTGCTGAGAGGGGCTGTCCTCAAACCCACACATTTGGTTTTATAGATGTTTACAGTAGGTTTTGACACAGATACCCCTGTGGGCACTTGTAGCATGGCAGCAGTAACTCCTTTCCCTGTAGGCAGAAAACCACTCGATCCTGTAACTCTGTCTTCCCAGAATAGGATGTGGTGTTTAAAAAACCTGCACTGCAAAAGCTCTTCCTCTGTTCACCTGTCAAGTAGATTTAAGCTATGGCATCACGTATTTCAGTAAATTATTGATAAAGTCACCGTGTAGATGAACGGAAACAACAGAGTCACATGCTGCGTGGCTCCACCTCACCGGCTGTGTTTCATAAGTGCCTGGGCTTCACTCTGACAGTTTTATTGTGGGGAAAAAATAGTTTTCTCCTAGGGATGTTCCAGCCTGGTGACAGGAAGGGATGGGATGTGGTGTCAGCACTAACTGGAGCACCCAGCCCCATGCTTATGACCGTGTAGTTTGCAGGCAGGGCTGCTATTCCATGAGCCGAGGAAACATAGACAAGAGACAAACTGCTCAGTCCTAGAAGGCAGTTTCCAGGTGACAAACACAGCTTAGCTACATCTCATCGCTTGTAAATTGAAAATGTTTTAGGAGTCTCTGTGGCTCGTGGATCTAAGTTCAAATCTGCTCTCATTTGCGCTGTGGGTGGCGGAATGAGTTCAGCAGACTCATCCTGCATCGAGGTGAGAGTGTGGCCAGGTTTTCGTATCTAGAGGAAGTTGTTTAACAAATGCCTGCTGCATTTCTTGACTCTGGACCCTTTTCCATCCCTAGACCTATTGTCTCTCACAAGAATGACAACGTCAGGCCCAACCACGGCTGTATATTCTATAGAGAGCACCAATTTGGGAGTGATTTGTTTTAAAAAGCATTTTTTTTAAAAGCCAGAAATGCCACCCACCTGCTGCTGGTTCTATGGTGTGGCAAAGGGATCCCACTACCACACATGCCTGAGGAAGTGGCTGATTCTTTTTTTTTTTTGCATTCTTATCTTTAAAATGTCTTGATAATCCAAACAAGAACATGTTGTCTAAATATGTATGTGAGCTCAGGTGCTCTGACATCAAACTTTTGATTATTTGGAGGCTAAGAAGCCTGAGGGATTGAGGATATTCTGTTGGAGACTACTCTGTTACTCCCTTTGTTATTTGTTTTTCATGAAGAGCCAAGGACTGCATTTACGTTTGTGTCAGTTCTTGCCATCCTATTTGCTTGAATGTTGCAAGGCTTCACAGGAAAATCATTAATTTAGTCACTGAGGGGTTATCTTGTTCTCACTGAATTTTCTGGAAAACCTGTTGCCTTCCAGGGAAGATGGATGAAATCTTATGTGTGTGATTGCAGAACTGAGAAAACAGACTGTCTTGTGCTCAAGAAGGAAGTAGCATTAAGTCAGCCTATAAACACATCCTTTAAAATATTTTGGGCTGGAATCCTTTCTGATCCGATCCCATCTGAGGCTCTGAAATTCCATAAAAAACGAATTGTTATAATTTTCATGTGACACTGAAAAATTAGAGAAGGGTAAGATATGTCTTGGCTTGGGAGTCCTGACTGACTCCTAAAGAGAATGATTTATGTTTTAAGTTGCTTCACTTTGCTGCAATAGGCACAGAGAAAGACACTCTTTTTAAGGAGAGTTAATGAAACAAGTTGGAAAAAGGGGAGATTCAATCATTTGTTCTGCTTTGGGTATGTGGTCAAAAATGCTACCTGATGGGAATTCTGTACTTGTCTAGAGGGGAGGCTGGGACACCTGAGAGCGTAGTTGTACATCTCTCTGCCTAACTTGGGGAATTAAGGACCAAAGGTACCATTAAGTCCACTGAGTTCATTTTGTCTGAATCTCAGGCCATTAGCTTCCAGGCAATTACTCCTGCAGGAAGCCCAATGACTTGCTTTGGATAAGTTGCTTCTTTTGGGAAGGCATTAAGGCTCAACATAAACACATGGAGAATCCAGCAGGTTTTCTGATAGCTCCTTCATCGGGTCATCAGCTCTCCATTGTTTAAAAATGTGATCCCTCACTTAAATCAGAATGTTTTGGCTTTAGCATCTCAGCAGCAGTTCATGTTGTGCCTTTGGCAGACAGAGGAATAACTCAAAGCCTAGTAATTTCTTTCTGCAGAGGCTCTTAGGGTCAAGAATCAAGTCACCTCTCACCCTTCTTTTTGATACAGTTGCTCAGGTGCTGTAGTTCCTCCATTGTAAGGGCCTTTTGTCAGTCATTGACAGGCTTTAGATTTTCTTTCTTTTTAATTAATTTCAATTTTATTGTCATTTCTGGTGATATCTACTGTATCCTAGCAGTCTCAGTTTCAAAGGACTGAGGTAAAATATCCTCTCTACGTCTTCCCCTACCAGGAAGCAATTGAACAAGGCTTTTTTTTTAGCCTTGGTCATGTTCAACAGCTTGTCCTACCACAGATATTGTCTCCATCCTATCTTCTCAGATCAGTACTGTAGCTTTGACTTTACTTTCAGAGGACTCAAGACTCTTTGTTGGCATCATTTACTACTCATTAGTCTCTGTTTTGTTGGCAAAGTTCAGCACTGCTGGCAGAGGAAAGTGAGCAATGGCACTTGGGCCATCTCTGCAAGAACCCCTTACCTCACTGTTCTCATGCAACAAGGATTCTCCATGGAGTGATATGCTTTAAGAACAGATAATTAGTCAGTTTAATCTCTTTTTTTTCCACTCCAGTATCTTTTTTGGCTTGCTTGAGGTTTTTTGTTTGTTTACAGTATGTTGTTCAACTATGGTAAGTCATATGCCTTAGTGATGTGTACCAATAAAATGAACACTTGTAAGTATCTTTAGCAATCAGACTTTCATTCTCATGGCAGTTTTTGGGCAATTAAACAAATGCCTTGGCATGCTAAAATGTACTTGCCTGCTACTTAGGGATATTGGGAGGATTAATTAGTTAATATGCTAGATTAAATCAGACATAGCCCTTTAGAGCTGGAAGTCTTCTCTGGGATCGACCTGAGTAAAACTGCCTCCTGCTCCTCCCTGGAGCCTGTGTTGATTTAGGAAGCCCTATATTAGAGCTCTCTCAGAACCACCTGTGACAGGCAGGCAGTAAGTCGATCTGTACAAACTAACATTTAATAGGCCACGAAACCTGAGCTGGAAAAGCAATTCTGAGAAAAGAGATTAGGGTTTTCAACACGGCGATGCTGAAGCACCCAGACTCGGGGCTGAGGCGGGCAGACGGTTGCTCTTCGGCAGTTCAAAAATACCCGTGTGGAATCAATAAACAGCGCTGAGTCGGGGGTGACGTACAAAGGAAGCTAACTCCATTACCGGGCTCTAAGTCGGAGGGAGTTTGGCCGGCGCCGGAGGGTAGGATGGAGCCGCACATCGGGTCCGTATGCGTGGGCCGGACGCGCCCGCGGCGAGCGGAGGCCTCGGCGGGGGCCGCCCGCGCCCGGGGCCGCGCCGTCAGGGCTTCAGTACCGCGAACAGCGCCCGGCCGGCGCGGCGGCCCCGCGCGTGTCCGGCCCCGTCCCGCGCCCCGCGCCCCCGGTCCCGCGCCGGGGCCAGCCTGCCCTCCCGCCCTTGCCCGCTTCCCCCTCGGCTTCTCTCCCGTTCGGGTTTGTCTTCTGTTTTTGCCCCGCTGCCCGCAGCGTCCCGACCTTCCCCTCACGCGTTCTGTGCGGTAACCTGTAGCGAGAGCTGTCGCTGCGGTCAGCCCACCCGGTGTTCCTCCTCTCACTCTGTTTTTCTCTGTTTCCTATTAATCGTGTGCCGTCAGCCTTGACGCCTTCCCCCGCCTCCCCCCGCCTCTTGCCGGTGAATGCCCCGACACTCCGTAAACACAGCTTGGCCGGGGCAAGGGGATGCCCAAGCGCTCTGGGGTCCCCCGCTGTCGGTCGCCCATGGCCCGCGGGAGCCGCGGTGCTCCCTTTGCCACGCTATCCCAGTGTTGCGGGGGTGGGGAGGTGGACCGCGACTGCCCTCCCCCGCGGTGCGCCGGGCCAGACCTCTGTCAGCCGAGCCCCCCGCACCCCGAGAGGCTCCGAGCTGATCCCCCGGGCAGGAAGGTGGCAGCGCGGGGAAGCGCCTTTCCCAGCCAGACCGCGGCCCCCTGCCATCCCCCCATCCCTCTCCCGTCCCGGCGCGGCGGTGCGGGCACTCACCGGAGGCAGCGGCGGGCGGTGCGGCGGGCGCGCTCCCCGGCGGGGGCAGCTGCGCTGCTGCAAGCGCGGGGGCGGGGGGGCTGCGCTGGGCACCGCGGCCCCGGCTGCCGCCGCGCACGCAGGGCGGAGGGAGGGAGGAGGAGAGGAGGAGGAGGGAGGGCGCTGCAGCTCCTCAATTATTCAGCGCTTCCTCTGCGCTCTCCCCGCCTGCCGCATGTGACCGCACGGCAATACCGACGGGTCGAGCCGAGCCGTGCCGATCCCGGGTGACTCCCTGCGCGGGGCTGACACCCCCGCGGCCACATCCCCCCCTACCGAGTCCTCTCTGCCTCTCCAAGTATCCTACGGGAAGCCTCCCCCAAATCGCCTGGCTGAAGAAAACTGTCTTGTCTGTCTCCTCCAGAGCAGGGTCTTCCTCACTTCGGAGGCAGAGGGTGGGAAGACCCCCCCCTTGTTTTCTCCTTGAGCCAGACTCAAATTTGGGTGCTAATACTGTAATCCTGGAACAGGCAAAATTAAGACTGTAAGAATGCCTCATGTATTGCAGCGTGCCATGTTGTCCAGACTTCTGCACAGCCTGGCTGGGAGGAGTTAGAGATTAGGTGCAGGATATGTTTTATATTTTATCTATAGCTGCTTTTGAGGATAATTAGGATTTATGTCCAAGAGTTTTCCATTGCATTGTTATTTATTGTCACTATTTGGTTCCTGCTAAAAGTACTCCCTCTCTTTATCTGTATCCTTACCATTTTGACATCAAATCCAAGCTGGTTTCACCTCCAGTGTTGTCTGATGAGGGTTAGATTTCAGTCTCCATTACAGCTCCATGCCACAGCCGTAACAGGACCTGTTCCCAGGTGGGGGATGTGCCTCGAGTGGCGAGATGCTGTTCATTCTCTAAACACTGTCAGGAATGTCCTGGTAAAAATGAAAGGTAGGATCCTTCAGTTTCAGTTCAGTTCGGGAAGCCAGTGTTTGCCTAATGTGAGTGACTCCAACAGGAACCACATTGACGGCAGTGACCTTCTGGAGACATACAGAGAGCAACTCTGCACAGATAAACCTAGCCAGGATGTCTAGGATCCTGGTTTGGAGCAAGATAGTGAACCACATGGCATCTCTAGATTTCCTTTCCAGCCTTGATTTCTATGATATTTTTTGTGGCTTTCCAGACGAGTGCCATCATTTTCCCAGTTTCTTACCAGACTCTGTCTTCTCTCCAGTTTATCTTTGCCTGCCTCTCTTCCCTCCCTCTCAGCAGTCTCTTTGCAGCCCCTCTCTTCCCAAACAAGAACAGGAAAGACCTCTCTGAGGTTACTGCTGGTCAGCAGAAGGTGTCATCACAGGATGACACCATGTTCTCTTCCCTTCCTGCTGCTCTCACCAGCACACTTTGCACCATACAGCACACAGCAGAAAAAGCCTCACCAGAGCCAAAGTGCAGACAACTGATTACTCTCCTCACAACCAGCAGTGTTGAAACCTCTGTTTTTATTCTTTGATTGCCTGAAAGCCACACTGCAGCCACTGTCCTGGCATTGTCTGTAGTGCCCCTGCTTTTCTTTTGATTGTTGTTTCTCTTCTCATTCACTGACTTTCCCCAGCTGCTTTTCTCTGTCCAGGGACACTAGATGCAGCTGTGGACGACTGATCTCAGGAGCTTCTCTGACTAAATCTGAGCAAAAGTGGAAAGTGTGTCCATTTGCTATTGCATCTTCTTTCACAGCACTTTAAGACTACGAGGTAGTCTAACTGACAGCACTGCCAGACTTCTGTGCTCACATCTGACCCCTTTGTGGCTGTAGAGTATGTAAAAGACACAGGGAGGTGTTTCTGAAATGACTGTAAGTGTGGACAAGATTTGTTGAGACTTACCTGTGTGGGGGTATTCAGTTGTTTGAGTCATAGTGACTCCTTAGGGCTGAGGTGCTGAAGTGTGGGACTGCATGCCCCAAGGGCTGACCTGCAGGCCGGTGCTATCAGCACATCTGGCCCATCGCAGTTGGGTTTTTGTATCCTCTCAGCAAGTCCTTGTAGCATCCAAGTTTGTACAAATGATTGTGCAGTACCACCATATCATCCCTGCCTTCCACCTTCCCTCTACTGCTCAATTCTCTTGCTCTGGCAGACTTTGCTGTATAATACTTTTCCAGACCTAGTTGCAGTCCAACTTTGATCTACATTTTGTTTATTTGCCTCGTTTTTACCCAGTAGTACCATCTGCCACCACCTTGAGTAATGAAAGGCACAAATATTTTGTCAGAGGCTCACTCAAGCTCTTCCTCATTAATCCTTACCCTTTTCTCATGAGTTTTGTAACTTCCAGTCTTGCAGGAAGATGAACTTCTACTCCTTTTACAGGGCTCTTCAGGTTTGTCATCTGGATAAAGAATTGCATGAGGCCAAGTTCCCATCAGTGAGATCACCCTCAGATCGGGGTTCTATTTCCCATAGCAGCCAAGCCCACAATGATACTTCTGCAGCAGAATTTCCCCTGTCCCCAGGCACTGCCTAGTTTCTAGACTCAAACACTTTCTGTTCATTTTTTCTGTAACAGCAAGTGGCTGTCTGATGAGTGATTTAAATATTTAATCCTATTTTGAATTTGACCAAGGTTTTGACCTCAATAACACTTTATAGCAGGGCTCTGCTGCTGTAATCAGTTGTCTCAGCTATTCTGCATTTCAGCAGCAAATGTGGCCTTTCCAGCTTCCTAGCACAGAACTTTCTTTCTCTGAATACACAGACGCAGAAGCCACCCAATTGATTTTCCTCTTTCATCAGAGCATTTGTTTACGTCTCTGATAATCCCCTCATATTTGTCTCATCCATGACTAATTAATTGTACTCCTGAAATACCACGGTTCCTGCCGTTTTCTGGGCTGTTTCTTTGTCTACAGAGCTTTTTATTAGGACAGTCAACACACACTTGGCCTCCAGCCAAGGGCTTCCAGCACCCTCACCTTGTGGGCTCTCTTTCCCTTCACGAAACTTCCTCAGAAAAGAGAGGAACACCTACAATTCCTTTATTTTAATGAGCTTTCCTCAGTGCTGTTTCTGAACATCAAAACTGACTAATGGGCTGTTTAAAAGAAATAGCTTGGGTTCCCCTTGGGCTTAGCTTGGGCTCCCAACCAGTGTGCTCGGTCAGCCCATCACGTTTAGTTGGCTTTGCAAAGGTGCACTGTTCTGGATTATGTTTCTAAAGAAAAAGCTATTTGAAACAAAATTGTAGAAGAAAAACTATTTTGGAATAAAATCAAATTACAGTCTGAAATTGCACTTGAAATCAGCATAAGAATTGGAAATGATTGTGTATTTTCATATGCTTGCTCCTGAACTCCCCTGGGCACCAACAGGAAGCAGCTACAGCATCTTTCTCTCCATTTCCATGGCTGTGGTCCCTCCAGCAGCTCCTCTTAAATGAGCAGGGCTGAAGGCACAGTTTCCAGCACACACATCATTTAGCCAAGGCAGTTGGAGGGTGTCATCTGGCTCTTAGGAAAGATTGATGATATAAAGACACTACTTTTGTCTGCAAGCACCAGGCTGCACTGGGACACCCTACGAAGCAGCCGCTGGGATGGAGCAGCAGTGATGGGAGCTGGTTAGACCTCTGTCTGCTCACTCTGCATATCCCATAGCTCATGTCCGTGGCTTTGGCAAGTGTTCTTGATCAGATTTGGTCTGCGGTGTCATCAGAAAACTCACTGAGCAGCAGCAGCTCCTGGACACCCAGTTCAGTTGATGGTGTCTCTGAGCAGAGAGCAGATGAAGACTTGCAGAAGCGCTGGTGTTTTTAGAAATGCTGCCAGAGTGCTTGGCCACTCTTTTTCTTTCTTTTGCATCAATTGGAACCTCAGAGAGTACTCTTTAGGGGTCAAAGTGATGGAGGCATTAATGTAGGAGGATAAGAGGAGGGATTAATCTTGCTGTCTCATTTCCTTCTGAAGGCTGGTGCTATGATGAATGCCAGCATGAGGAAGGGTAGTCCTGTCATTAAAGCCCTGACTTGAGACTGAGAAAACCTCACTGGAGTTACCGTCTCTGTGACAGGTTTCCTGGGTGAGCTTTGTTGTTCTTTGCAGTCCCAGTGCTGTGAAAGGACAGTGAAAGCATTGCACAGCCTCAGTGGGTGTGCTGTGGCTGCACAGGCTGTGATTTCTTTGAGATCCTGACCTCACAGGGGCAATTCAGCTGAGCAGATGCAATTAGCTGGGCTGATGAAAGAAAGCGCCTGGAGTGGTGAGCTGTTCCTCCCTCCTCCCTGACCTCACAAGGTCTTTCCCTGCTGCACAGGGGCTGCAGCCCTGACACTGCTGGGCGGTGGGAGGGCCCAGTGCTCACAGCACTCCATTATCTGAGTTACTTATATTTAAGTCTGTAGTGGAACTGGCCATAGGCTTCATTTCTGCTTAAGGCAATGGAAAAAGGTTATTCTGCCCTGCTAAGTGGTGTCTTGGACAGGGTAGAAAGAAACAACCATGTGAATGTTTCTCAGAAACCCATTTCAGGGTGCTTCCCCCCTGCATGTGAGGGGAACCTCAGTGGTGTGAGGGTATAAACAGAAATTAGGGTAAAATCTGAGCACAGCAAAGCCCGGGAGATGCTTTGCTGTTTGATTTTATCCAGCTAAGATTTCTCCCAGTCTCTTTCTTTCTTGCTCTGTATCCTTCATGCCAGGTTGAGTGGAGAATACGGGCAATGCATCTGTCAGACGTGATCCCTCTTCAGATAGAGACGGGGTGATGGAGCATTAAAGAAATCTCTTTCAGAGCCATATGTGAACGTACAGCCCAAGTCGAGCTCCAGCATGAGCTGTGGCCTCTGCCCTGGCTGGAGGCTGTTGCTGGAGCCTGCAAAGAAGTGATGCCTTTTGGTTGTGCTATCCCCATCTGCAACAGGGAGCTTCCCTTGGCACCAAACCAGCTGCATTAACCTCTGCCATGGGCAGAAGAAGAGCCATGTGATGAGGCTGGGGGCTGCATGGGGTGGGGATACATGTGGGGACACCCCACCTTGGGGCCTGGGGAGCTGCAGTCTCCAGTGAGGCTCCCCTTCCCACACTGGCAGAGGGGCTGCAGACGTGCCTTTGCGGGAGGTTAGGATAAAGCAGCCGCCAGTGAGAGAGGATTAAATGATTCAGTGTTTGGAGGCTGCTGTGTTATTTAAAGGACCACACACTATTTTTTTCTTATCCAGAGAAGACTGCTTTTAACAAAAAACACCAAACAACCCAGGCAGAAATGTGTTTGTTGCCTTCTCATTTTCTTCACCTCATGGCTTAACATCAGTGTTTTGGGCCACTGTGTAGTGATAAGTGTGACCTGTCCATTCAGATCACACCACATATGCTGTGATGATTGTGTCTTAATCAAGTGAACTTGATACATTGCTGAGTATCAGTTCCTGCTGTCCTGCAAGTGGGTTTAGCTCTTCTGAGTTAAAGTATCAGAGATGCAGCTGGTGGCAGGATTTGGCCTTAGTTATCTGTTCTGAGAGGAGCAGGTAAAGTACCATAGCACAAAAATGATATCAACACAGGGACAATTGTTGTCAGATCACACGAAGGATGTGACTCTGGATGGAGAGTCACTACAGGGTAACATCTCTGTGTTAGGCAGGAGTCTGACTCCCATCAGGTACTCCCCAGAAGAGCAGCCTCTACTTGATGTCTCCAAAACATCTCGATTCTCTCCAAAAGCTGTCAGCCACCTTGGGCCTGCTGTGATATACAATACATAGCCTGTATCTGTTGGTACTGATCCATTCTGGTGATTCACTTAACCCAGAGAGGTGGGTCACAGCATATGCCACCCCTCCTGTGCCTTGTAAAGAAATGCATCTGGCTGCACGTGGCTGGCAGAGCCAGGCTCTGGGTGGGCAGTGGTCCCCTTCATGATGCACACAGGACTGAGAAGCATCCATGAGCCATTTGCCCCCATTGTGACACACTGCAGTGACAGGTCCAGCTGTCTCTCTGCTGGGCTGCCTACACACAGAAGCTGTTTCTGTTGTCCTCAGTAAAAGCAGTGATAGGCAACAGTATTTGTCATGGTTTTGTACACAGATGGTTTGCTCACCACTGCTGAAAGTGCCAGGTTAAAATCAGAGGTCTTCAGAGTATTTTAGCATTTACTTGATAATTTCTACCCAGAGGCTGGACTGTTTCTGCTTGAGTAAAAAATCCAAACCCAAATCAAAATGTGGGAGGAATAAAACAGATGCCAGTGGTTCCTGGGCATTTTAATTGGCTGCTTGATTTATCCACCTTGCTGCTAATAATGGACAGGGCTTTGTGCATCCTGGGGTTTGAAGAGAGGCTGCTGTTTGTGGGAGTGCATTTACTTTGCATGCAAATAAGAGGGTTTATTGTCTGTTGTTTGTTTTTCACAAAAGTGTAGCTTTTTGCATGTCCAGAATAGCTGCTGCTGTCTCAGGAGCAGACTTTGCAGGGAAGGAAATGTTAGTGAACATCCCAAGGACTGAAGCTAAGCAGCATCAGCCATTCAGCAGGAGAGCACTGCACATCTGCTCCAATGCCAGTGGCACTGCAGATAAAAAGAGGGCTATATTGATCTGGTAGTTTGTTGTCTATTGATCTACTATTCCCTGATGATTTCTTCCTGCTGAAGTCAAAGGGCAGTATTGGGAAAGGTCAGCACAGAAGGCAAAAACGTTATCCAGATGAACTATAGTGCAATTTTCCTTGGACTATACACAATTTCTCAGCCAAGATATTTCAACTAGGTCATTCCAGGTCTGTTCAGCCTGATTTTGTGTCTCAGCTGAAGGACGATGAGCCAAAGCCTACACCTCTGAAGTCACTGTGGATTTAATATCGTAATGCAGCCTTGGCTGGGTGCTGCTTGAAAGAACAGAGTGGCATGGATTGAATTACCTGCAGCATATTAGTTGAAATCTCCTATTCAACAACCACAGGGCCTGATGCAGCTCAGCTTTCAGGGGAGGCTGATAAGATCTTAGCCTGTGGTAGCATAGTTTTAGGTTTTAATTTGGTATTCATTACATCATTATCAGCAATCAGGGCCCTGGCTCACAAGCTGCCAACGGGATCTCTTGCCAGCGTTGGTGTGATGACCTGCCACATGTCTCTGGCATTGGGCAGCCATCCTTTAACAACCCTCCTTTGACACATAGGGGTGTGTTCTCCATAAGGATACCCAAAGCTGCTTTAAAACTGCTGCAAAAGCAGGAACGTGAACCAACAGCCTTTCTACAACATGAAGACTGGGTTTTCCATTAGTTTGTGTATCTTCTGGTAACTTAAAATAGCCTCCTTTCTGTTTGTTGATGCAAATAAGACAAGACATTAATATGCACATCCTAGCAAGTGAATAGGTTTCAAGCAAGCTCCTGCAGTGCTGGGAGAGGATATTAGGACAGCGTGGTTCTCATCACTGATGTGCCAGCTAACGTGCAAAAGGATCCTGCCCTTACAACACAGGGAAAGGACAGGGGGGTTGGACTAGATGATCTTTCAAGGTCCTTTCCAGCCCTTGAGATTCTGTGATTCTGTGACTGGAAAGTTGAGGAAAAATTAGGATTTCCCACTGTTAGGTAGACATAGAAGAAAGGTTGATACAGAATGCAAAACAGAATGCTTCTAATTCAGTTACATCTAATGCTAAAAACCACACAAACTGAGGAATGGGTTTTGGAGTGGGACAGGTGTGGTCCTGATGTAGCTCTCGAGATCAGGTGGATTGTACATAAATGAAATGCTCTTTATGTTGAGCCACTCTGCTTTTTTTGTGCCTTTTTTGTTTTTTTTTTTCCCTGGCCCTTAACTTTGCACAGTTATAAAGACAGGCTTTTAGAAATTACATCTCACAGAGAAAATCCACTGGGCTTTTCCAGAGAGGAACTAATGGCTTTTATGAAAAGGTTTACCTCATCTGAGGTGATGTTTTCAGTCTCCCGAAGCCAGCGCTGAAGGAAGCTGGAAATGAGGGCTGAAGAAAGAGCTGGTGCCATCTCCTTTGTGCAGGGAACATGGGGAGATGAAGAGTTCTGCTTTGTTTCCTGCTTCTGTGTACAGTAGAGTAGATTTCAATTTAGAAACCAGGAGTGAATGAGTAATTTCTGGATGTATCCAGTCAGCAAAAGAGAACACATCAATTAGGCAAAGCAGACTGATGTTAGGGGTGTGTCCTGGCTGATCAAATACACGCTGATCAACCCAGGCAAGAACTGATCAGTATTTACCTTCTTGATTTATGAGAAGGGAGATTAGCAAGGACTCTGAAGCGTGTGATTCAGTCACCTTTCTCATGGCTTATACCATATGGGGTGGTAAAATTACCTCTGTTTATATATGGTTATAAAATTATCACTGTAGGCAAGGGAAAGTTCCCCCTTCCATCTGCTCCCCAGCTCCTCGAGGAGGGTCCTCAGTTCTCCTCACTGCTGCGTGCTGGAGATGGCATGTATGTCCTGGAGCTGTCACCCTCCTGCACAGTCTTCTATTCATGCTTTGCAGTTGGCTTGGTCTGTAGAAAATCCAGTGTTTGAGCTGGGTTTTGATGGCCTGCATTGGACCACAGCAGCGGGATCTCCGCCTTGCTGCAGGGAAAGGAGACGTGCCACAGCTCAATGGCTTCCCTTGGGGACAACAGGGAGCCCAGGTGCTCCTGCCAGGCTCAGGACACGTGGCATGTGTTTGGGGCTTCACAGGGTGGGCAAAGGTAATGGCAGATAGTTTTGAACCGTGCTGGAGCATTAGAAAGCAAGCAAACAAACCTAAGCACTAGAGGAGTCACTCAGCACTTCAAAGGGAAGGAGGAAAAGCCCTCTGCTTAATGTGCATCAGCCTTTACATATGCAGCACCAAAAGCAATGAAAAAATGCTTATGCTTTGGTATTTTCCCACTGGCCTAACCAAAATGGTTTTAATCCTCAGTTCCTTATTGCCATTCCCTTTGCTCTGTCGACAGTTAGGTGCTGAGCTGGTGCAGCACCAGCATTTGTGTGGCCCAGGTAACCAGAGTAGGCCACTGAGTCCTTCCTGCTGGAAAGCACCAAGCTGAGAGACTGGGCTTGCAAACTTGCTCTGCACTTTGGGGAAATGGCAGTCAGTTGCTGCTGCCACGTGAACTGCTCTCGTGTGATGGCACCAGTCACCCCAGGGCACAGCGGGGACCTACCCATGCAGACACAGCCCCACAGCAGGAGGGACTAAAACCAATATGCATTTCCTAGCAGATCTAAGCTTTAAGGAGAAGTTAAAATTGGCTTTGTAGCAACAACTTTATTGTGCTGATGCAGGATTATTTCTAGTTCAAGATCTGAATGGAGGCTTGGGTGCTAATTTTAGCATCACAGAGCTTCCTGGGGTGTTTTTATTGCACAAACAGGAGTAAGGAGAACTATGCATAATGAAATTTTGCTGTAGGATAGCACATGTTATGGTGTGTAACAGTTATTTAACCCCTCTTCCATCCTGCTGACTGTAGCTATGTATGTACTAACAGGCTTCATCCATCTTGAATCCCCTCTTTCTTTTCCCATTCATTGGGGAGCACAAGCTGCCTGACACTGTGTTCCACACATGGGGCACACAGTGCCTGACAACAGCAGTTCCTTCAATACATTACAGATGTTACCTCCAGGCAATTTTGATCCTCTTGTGCCCACACCAAATCCCAAAGCCATTTTATGCTGGGGTCGCTATGAAGTTTCTGATGTTGAAGCATACAGGACGAGGCTCAGGAAGATGTGGTTTGCTGAGTGTTTCACTCTTTCCACTGTCCACTCTGGAAATGGCTGTTTAGCAAAGTAATTTCTCTTTTGCTCCTGAGCACTGGCCTGGATGTGTGCTAAGCTTTGGCTCAGTTGCTGTGGAGCATCACTGGCTGCTGCTGGGTGGCTTGTCCCAGGTTGTTTGCTACCAGCTGGCATTCAGAGAGGGGGACTGTGGTCAAGGAACATTGGCTTGACAAGATGAGTATTTTCCTTTGTATTTTAAGCAAGAAACCCCAGTGTTTTGTTGACAGAGAGCAAGCAACAGTTCATTTGTAACTCTCCAAATGAAGCTAAAATACTCTGAATAAACTGAGCATTAAAGCAACATCTGAGCAAACTCAATCTCCTGATGGATGGAAATGCAGATGTTCAACCTAACGAGTTCCTCAACATAACAGCCCCCATCCACCCTCCCAATTCCCTATTTGTAGTGCTTATCTAAGTCTGTTCTTCATTTTCTTTCTGTGTTTTCCATGACTGTTCAAAAGACACATAGATGAGGTGCTGAGGGACGCGGTTTAATTTACTGATGGGCCTGGCAGCGTGAGGTGAGCGGTTGGACTTGATGATCTTAAAGGTCTTTTCCAACTGTAACAATTCTATGATTACTTCTTCCTGGCAGTAGATTGTCTGAGTATTTCCAAGTCTGAGCATATTCCCAAGTGGAATACTACCAGTTGGCCTCATTGCACAGCAGCTCGGCTCTGGATTGATGAAAATAAACCAGCGCTTCAATTGAAGAGTCATTTGATATTATTCAGTTAAAGGAGATGTTCTTCCTTATGATAATTAATGATTTTGAAGGCAGACAGCAGGGGATGGGCAACCTAGGGTGCTGTTAGGCAGGGAAGAGCTGGAGGGAAGTGGTGGCCCTGGCATGGCCAGGGAATACATCACCATCTCCTCTCTGCAGAAGGGGCAGCTATATGTGGAGAGGGAAGAAATACATACCCGACACTAAAGACAAAATCTAGAGCCAGAGCTGTGCCATCTCTAAAGAAAATTGTGATTTTTGCCTCTGGTAGGAAGGAGCACCAGGTAACACAGAGCTGTCAGTGGGTGCCAAGTGACCAAGTCCAGCAGCAGCACTACGTGTGCTTACATCACAGCTGGATTTGTCCTGCTTGTTCTGCTTTATTGGTGCCCTTTCCCCATACCTCTCCCCGTTGAGGTTATAATTTGCTGTCAAAATGTAGCTGCTGTGTATTTTAATCCTGTGCAATTAGAGTCCTCGGGAACTCAGTCACCCCCTGCATCACACATCCATCATCCCCCTTGCCCCTGCAGAATTGAATTGAGGTGGTGTTACACAAGGTGGCTGAAAGGGGGAGGTTGTACTCAGAGGCGTTTTTTTTGTTCCTCCCAGTATTATTTTTAGAGCTCAGGCTCACTGCCACAGAGATAACCTCCTCCCTAGCACTCCATCCCAAGGCAGAAAGAGGGTGACACAAAAGCCACTCCACTCCCACCTTCAAAGCAGATGTGACTCAGCCTGCAGTTTGGGGGCTCTTTGTTTAATTTGAAGGAGGATGAGTCACAGAAGGCAAAGGCAGAGGCTCAGCTGGCAGGAATCAGCCCATGGCCTTGCAAGTCATCTCAGCTGAGCTGATTCATAACGGTGGAGGGTCCACTGCTTCCTACAGCAATCCCATCCACTCAGGGGTTGTGCTGGGTAAACACTATCACTATGGGGCAGCTGATCTGAGAGGTACAGATTGTCATCAAGTTGATTGTGATGGAGAAAAAATTTTGAAGAAATATTTCTGCTCAGTTTTAAGGACTGGGGAAAATAGTTCTCTGTTACTAAAACCCTCATCATCTCTCTGCCATGAGGTATTTCCAGGCAGCATCAGAGAAAAGCAAACATGCTGAGTGCAAGCACACAGCCTGCAGCCCAACAGCTCTGACCTGCAGCTTTTCAAATCAAGGCAGTGAAACAGGATTTGGCTTGACCAGTGTTTGGACACCTCAGTGCCAGCTGGGGTTGTACCTTATCCCATCAGGAGGTATCACCTACCTCAGCTGTAGGTACCACCCTAAGAGAGGTGTGGGGGTGACAACCAAATCCTGGGAAAGCACCTGAAGACTGTTGTCATCCCAGCAGGACATGGAGAGTCCTCTTTGTCCAGCAGCATGGTAGGTGTGGGCCTGTGAGGGCTTGCAGCAAGTCTCTTTTGGGTTTTGCTTCTAAACGTCTTGCTTTAGAGGAACAAAAAGGCTATTTATTGAACTTATTTTCTTTATAAGCGGTAAAGATGAGGATGGCAGCCAGAAATGTGGGGAAAACCAAGTGAAAACCAAAATCTCCTGCAATTGTTTTATTGAGAGCATAGGGCAGATTTCTGGTTTTGTTGATTTTTGTCTAGAGTTGCTGTTGGTTTCCAGTTTGCTCAATGTATTTAGTCTACTTCCACCTTAATTTTCCTTACTCTTTCCTTACTCTTTCAGCTGAGTGCTGTATTCTCCTTTGCATCCTCTAAATTATGTCAGTTTGCTGGTGCATGGATGGTGCAACATGGATTTAATACTCCTGGAGAAAATGCTTCTGATGGGTTAGAGACCTTACCAAACAAAAGACACCTAGGGATGGTGTGCTTTCCTTTGGGCTGGGTTCATAGCACCTTCCTGTATGGGAGATGGGATGTGACTCAAAAGACAACTCCTGAGTGAGCTATCCAAGAGCTATCACCAATGAAAGAACATTTTTGTGTAGTAATATAGAAGCAGAATTGTCATCAGCTTTGGATCAGAGTGGCTGTCAAAGGAACTGTTTGGCTGATGCTGGAAAACAGTCTTAGTCCTGTTCTATCCTCAACTGAAACCCAAGAAACTCTTATGTGGAGGGAGTGCAAGGATGGAGGAGAGCTGTTGAATAATAGTAGTATACCATACCACAGGTCTGTCATCACTGTGCAACGTGGTATACAAAAGAGCTTCATATATACTTGTCACTAGCAGTAACTGCTCCTGTCAACCATCTGTGTATGGATCCTTAATTAGAAACTCTGTTATTTAGAGAACAGATTGAAAAAGAGCACTGTATAAACCCAAAACAAGTCGATTTGACATTGCCTTTCGGTTGTGGGGACAGTAGATGTGCACCAAAACCAATCATCTTTTCATGATGACAATACTGAAAGATAAATGCCTCCATGCAAATAATGCTGGTTTGAATCACATGACATGGTCACCTTCTTGCTCTTCTACCTTGACCTACTTTAGCAGAGATGTAGTGAGAAATGGATGTGTGCTCCTGTCCAAAACTCCTGGAAGTATGCAGGGGGAGGAAGCCCAGGTTGTGTGGATGAGTGATGAGAAGCCCATTGGGTTTTGACAGAGCAGGATCAGGATGAGACTATGTTGCTCTGAGCTAGGCCGGCCTTTGGCTCAGAGGAGCCATTCAGAGCATTCCCAGTAACTCTAGCAAGCTTCAGATCAGGATCTTTCTTGGTATGTCTCTGCTCTTGTGGCTCATGGATGAGTGACTGCTTCCACAGCCTGAATTTCCTGCAGCTTTCTGAGCAGGAAGGCTGTTGTACTTGTACACGGCTTCTCCATAACATCTTTATTCACATGGAAAAGTATGTTTTGGAACAGACTAATTTTAGCCATTATTCACATTTTGGCAGAAGACTTTGTAGCCACGAAAGACCTTACAAAAGAATGTTGCAAGCATAATTGCTGGCTTTTTGAGTAAGGATGAAAGTTTAAAATATATGGCACAGAGTGAATAAAAACAAACCAAGAAGAGTCCTGCTGTCAAGTGTTCAGTGTACGCAAGAGAGAGGAGAGAATGCAGCACATCACTGGCAAGCTTCTCTTGTTGGGTCTGTAAATTCAAAACCCAGAAAAATCAAGGAGCTTGAGTTCCTTGACCTTGGGATTAGGCAGGATGTAAAGTAGGAGGACATGGATAGTGATAACATGTTTTGGAAAAGTTATGCAAATGATGTTAAAATACACGATTGAAAATATTAGCTCTGGCAGAGGAACACTGCTGAAGCTTCAGTCAAGTGGAACAAATAGTCAATCAGTTAAAAAGTCAGGAGCTGGCTTTAAAACTAATGCTTTGTAAGCAAATGTTCCTTTTTGTGGTCAGTATGAAATGTGCTACGGGAAAGGATTACAGCTCAGCTACTTTCTCGGGGGGTAGATACTGCCATCATCAAATCTGCCTGAAGAAATGGCTCAGGTTTGCACTTTTGTTGGCACTCAGGAACCTGGCAGGAGTGCAGCAATTCTTATCCTTTTTTAAAAATGACTTTATTTAATAGAGGAGATCTTCCCAGAAAGGAGCTGTGGGCCATTTCTAACTGTAGGAGAAAAACTGCATCGTTACAGCCAGGTCAGAACCCCTTAGTGCCAGCCAAGCACCGTGGTGAGCATGGGCTGATTTGCATTTTCAAACAGCTATATCTAATCCAAGATGAGCTTTTTAAAGCTTGCTTTTTCTTTTAGTGCTGTCAACATGCACAGCTTTG
The DNA here is from genome assembly GCF_028858725.1 of Colius striatus. NCBI lineage: Eukaryota > Metazoa > Chordata > Aves > Coliiformes > Coliidae > Colius > Colius striatus. Next base: position 18,975,200 of record NC_084770.1, on the reverse strand, counting down.
ATGCTTTCTAGATAAAGTCTACAGTGTATAACACTATTTTCCATGATGAATTCAATTACCTAGTACATCTGCAGTGATTTTTCTCTACCATAGCTTTGTTTCCCTGGGAAGAAGCAGGTCACAGATTACAAGGAAGAGCTGACAAAAGGTCAGTTTTAGGCAGAGCAAGTAATAGTTAGTGGCAAAGAGAAATTTATAGAACTGAAAAAACTTAACACATGGCTAGTGAGTAGTAGATTGCTTCTGGGTGGGTTTGTTTTTTCTCCCTCTCTCAGCTTCAGGGGTTTGGTTTTTCTCCCCCTCTCAGCTTCAGCATTTCCAGAATATTTCATAGGGTCTTTATTTTCCTAATGTTTAATAAATGCTGTTCCTGAAATCCCATCTGAGCACCCAATGGATGAGCTAAAGGGAGAGTAGGTCTGAATGGTGCATGTGAGATATACCCTAAAAATGTATGATGCTTCCCAAAGCTTTTGGGTATGCAAGGTCTTGACTTGCATCTGGATGCATGTTTTTCACCACCTTGCTTTTCCCTGGGAAGCTGATCCACGGGTGGCATGGGATCCAGACAGAGTAAACTCCAGCCAAACAGTGGGCAGGTATTAAGGAAAATGAAGCAGTAAGTACAGATTGTAAATGAGAAAAATCAACTCTGGGTTTGTGTTTTATTCAATCATCACATTGCTTTGCGAATATAAGTAAGTAGCATTTAAAAAGCTCTTCTTGCTTTTCCCTAAGCTGGAGATATCTGCCCCTTGCCCTCAGTCTGCAGCTGGCAGTAGGATACTCTGCTTCCCCTTGCAGCAAGAGCAACCAGCCCTTTCATTGCATCAGTATCAGCAAAGGAACAAGTGAATGGTCAACACTTTGCTATGGTGATGTATAACTCTTCTGAGGTCCAGACCAGACACCACCCTCACATTAGACCTTTAGGTCTTCTATCTTCATCTTCCACCCACCTTTGTGACTGAAGTTTATTCCATTACTTCCAAGAGGCTTTGGGAGATGAATTCAGTAATGCTTATGGGGTGATATGGATGTGCTGAGACTCTCTGGCCTTTAAAACATTTACAAGAAAGCATTTACAAGTTTTCAGTTCTGTGTTGAAATGATTGAAATGACATTGGAGTGAGAGACATTAGCCTTCTATTGCCGAAGAACACTGAATTTGATTAGTTCCTGCTCTGCTTTTCTTTTGGCTGCCAAAACCCCCACTATTGCAGAAACAATGTATGTGCACAGTGTAATAGCAGATCACTGGGGTGTGCTTTGTCCCATTTTCAGGTTTCATGTTATGGAGTAACAGTTTCATGTTGCTTTTTCTGGTCTGAGTCTTTAACACTCACTTTGTGAGTTTTGCCAGCTGTGTTTTTCAGCTGAGCATTTCTGGAGAAACTTGGGAGACCACTGGGCTCCTGTCTCATGCACAAGACTCTGACTGTGGCTCTGCAGCCTGACATTGGTGCAACTCCACCATGCTCACAGAGGTACAGACAGGGACTTTAGCTGACGACACAGTGATGTCCATTCCCTTGGCCATGGTGTTTGGCAGCTCTCATTCCGACTAAACAGTCTGCTGTGAAACCTCCTGGGATTTACCCTGTTCCTTCCCAAAAGGTCAAGGCAGACAAGCAGCAAGCCAAATCCAGCTCAGTCACAGTCTGCTCTGTTTAACAATGGAAAGAGCTCGTCCATCACAGCTCTTGAAAGCATAAGAAAATGACACAACCTTTCTCCTGGAGGTATTGCTAAGCTGCTAACCCATTACTCATCCACAGTGCCTCCTTGCAGTTACTCCTTTTTTCTTTAGTGCACTACCAAAATAAGAAATATTTCTGTCTGTCTTGTTTAAAGCAATTGCTTTACTTCCAGTCCCTGCTCAGTTCAGTGCTCAATGAATCCCTCAGCCTGCCAGGGCTGTGCTGAGTCACTTCATGGAGGTAATAAAGGGGCCTTGCTGGGTAACACTGGAGCTGAAGTCTCGTGTGTAACCACAGGTTTGGGACAGAAGGGCTGAGTAGCATTTCACAAGGCTGACTTTGAGTGGAAAGATTACGTACCAGTCATCTGGTGGGTGAATGCCTCCCAAAGCTTTCCTGCAAGCGAGTACCAGTGACTGCCATCTCTCTCGAAGAGCAAACACCCTAACAAACAGAACACCACAGTTCCTACTGATGGTAGCAGGGTTTATCTGCTGCTTCTCAGCTGATTATACAGCAACTATGCTGTGGGCTTTGACAGAGGCTGTGTTGGGCAGATTAAGGCTTGGGGCCACAGGGACAAGAAATGTAAGGTGATCAGGAGAGAGCAACAAGGTGTGTTTGTCCTGAGATTATTTGGAGGTGGCTGGGGGAGTATTGACACTGCCTTTCAGCTTGGTGATCTGTTGGACATTATTGCATTTACCTGGATCAGGAGGAGTGACTGTAAATGCAAAAGGACTGTAGGGCAGTAGAAACCAAGAAATGGTTATGGAGTGGTTGGAGGCAACGTAGTGTGCCTGCAGATAGCCAGGTATTACTGTTACAAGTGCTGGAAAGCTGTGCAGGACTGTCAGATGGTAGAAGGCATTTTGCAGAACACTTTGGTGGCCTAATCTTTCCCTTTGCAGTCCATTGCACTCCTGTCAGAGACATTTTTTGGTCATGGAGTTAACATCTTGAAACAATTATACAAATTTTGTGATAATAATAGCTTTGTTCTTTCCTTTTGAGCCGTTTGGGTGGAATGTTTCTCTGCGTCCCTCTTTTCCCCTGGAGTTACAGTACATTTGTTTTCCCTTCTGTCCTGTTTTCCCTGACTTCTGGTGCAATTATTTCTTTTCTTTCTTTTTCAATTTTACATTGTAAAGGACCTGACTGATGTCAATGCAGAATATCTCAGACCTTGTGACCAAGTGTTCCCTGCCTCCCTTTCCCTGACTGTGGAATGCAGATGATACAGTATTGCCTGTAACACACAGACAATAGAAGTCATTTAATGGGGGGAGTTTAAGTACTTTGAACAATAGAGAACAAAAACCATCTTCACTGTTTTTGTGATTTGAGACATCCTTTAGCATGTGACTTGTCCAGCCTTTCACTTCTCCAGGCCAAGTAAGATGAGCACCATGAGCACGGTGATAAATGGAGGTTACGGTGCAAACTGCAGCTCAGAGTTTGTGTTTAATGTTCCCCTTGGCTTTGTTACAAGACCTCTGGAAGGAGCAGACACTGGAGCAAGTGGGGAATACTTTGAAATAATTGACTTAAATTAAAGGTGCTTTCTTGACCAGGATTGTGGTGCCCTTCAGGGAGGACGACTTCTGAGACACCAGCAATAAGCTGATTGCTAGTGATGAGTCCAAGAGCCCTTCTGGCTTTGGCTGTCCTTCTCATCCCTTCAGTTCTCCCTGTCAGACTTGAACATAAATCTCCATTGCAGTATAAAGAATAGAAAGCCACATTAAGGAAATTGATTATGGCATTAGTCATTCCTTAGGCAAGAGCTGCACCCGAAGAGGAGGAGAAGGCATGCAGAGCAAGGCACCATGCCATGCTTTCTGTGTGGTGCCAAGGCTGGTAAAGCCCAGATTTCCCTTGCTGCTGCTCAGGGGCAGCAATATGTTTAATACTGAACATATTGAATCAGTTGGGTTATCTCACAACATTTGTCAATAGTATTCATTTATCCTGCTCTGTCAATGCTTCCTCTCACTCTTATCCAGGAGGGATTCAGTGAAGAAAAACAATATGTGGTGGTTCATACAAGAAGGAATCAGGTTTTCATATCAGCTGTGTCAAGAAGGTATTATAACTGGAAAGCTTTGCAAGTTCAAGCTTCCAAAGAGTCTAATACTTTGCTAGGCACAGGCACCTTGGCTCGTTTTTTTGCCTTTGGATTCAGTGCCAGTTTCTCTGATACAGGACTGTGCAAATTTAGCAATGTTTACCCAAGTTAGACTTGGAGGCTATGTTTGTGCTTGTATTCAAGGGGTTTGTAGTCATGTTCCCTGAGGCAGGAGGTTAGTCCTTGATTACATTCAGCTGTTAGAGAAGCCCATGGCCTGCTTTTGGCCAATGCCAGGCAGCACTTTCTGGGAAGGATGAACAAGTCAGTACGAGTCAACCTTTGCCATAGGTAAACCGCAGAACCCTTTTCGTTTTGCAGGTTGAGAGAGTTAAGCATTATGGGCATGGATCATCCTCTGTCAGATAGCCAAGAATAGAGAGAATGATCCTAAGTATGTCTGATTTATTAGAAGTATCCTGATTGAATTGGTGGTTTGGTTACGAGGGACTGAGGATTCTTTCAATATTTGGTCATTTAGAAGTAACAAATCTTTGCCTCAATAAAGACTTCTGGCTTTGGTGCAAAGTAAATTAGTTCAGATGAGTCAAAAAGCCAAGCAACAAAGGTTCAGCCTTATAAAAACTGTAAGTTGTGTATGAAGGGTCATGATGGCAGTGTCTTTACTGTCCTCTTTCTTTTGGTATACCAGGGAATACATTGGGCAAATACCATGGAAATGAAGGAACTATTTTTGTCACAGAAAATCCACAGATAGTCTCAAAAGGGCAACCCTGCTAACAGATTTGTTGATGGTATGTTCTGCCTTGGGCAGAAACTGCTGAGCATTATGTACTGTGCTTAAAGTTGATTACTTCATGTTGTGCCCCTCTAATCACTTCTGACTGTTAATGTATGTGAATTAGGAACAGGATTTAAATGATCCTTGGGAGTGAAATGTGTTCTTTCTGATGAAGCATAAAATTAGTTGTCTCTCAGCAAAGACCCAGTTGAGCAGTTGGTTATATGGGCTCCTTTCAGAATTGGGGCATTGATCTGGATTGGAGTCCAGATTTAATAAGGAAAACCAAAAATCTTTGTAATAAGTTCAAGACAACTGTGTGATGTTTTTCTTGCTGCAAGGTAACGCCAAGTGATCCTGGGCTTTCCTTTCCACTGTTGCTTAACTTATAATGAACATCCCTTTCCAGGTAGGGAACAGCCTCCCTTGTTAGGGAAGGTGAGAAACTGTATGATTTGAAAATGAGTTTAAATGAGGCAGCTGTTGTGCAGGCAGTTAAGAGGAGAACATGAAGGTACATAAGTGTGGGCAAGAATAACAGGCATCAAGTGTCCTTGCCTAGGCACAAGGAAAATGCTAAGGCAGAGTAAGAAGCCACTGCTTTAACTCTCTGCCTCTGACTGTTACGTTTGTATGGATGAGTCAGGCTTTCTTTCTAAGACACTGTATGTTGTCACTGCATCTTCTGAAACAAGAAAATCTGTAGGGAAGTATCAAAGCTGGTGTAACCATCCTTAGAAAGACGCCTGTTTCTTGTCATTCAAAACGACCTTCACGGTAACTTGGGACAGATAGGTCATGATTAGTATAGCCAATCAGGAGCTGAGTCACTAGACACTTACATTTAGGCACCTGAATCACTGAGTCATGTCTAGTCCAAGATATTTCTGTGGGAACCCCTGGAGTTCACGCCAATGTAGGGCAGATGGCTGGGCAGGTGAGCTACCTTGTCCTCAGGAAGTGCTACTGTACCCTGTTGGCTGCAGAGAGCCTGGATGAAGTCATAGACTAGACAGAAACCTTTCAGGATGCCATGTCTCCTGGTGTTATGAAGAGCCCTACATTTGTCCTTTGCTCAAGCAGAGTTGAACACAGTGACAGGGCTGGGAGTGACGCTTGGGGCGAAGTGTACTGAAGTTTGAAAACTACTTAGGCAAGAGTAACGTGCTGAGAGTAGGAGATGTCCAGAGAGCTAGGACAGCTGACCCCAGGGATATCCCACACTGTATGATCTTGTGCTCAGGACATATACCTGGGAGAAGGAGGAGGAAGGGAGGACATTTGGAGTATTGGCATTTGTCTTCCCAAGCAACCATTCTGTGTGACAGAGCCCTGCTGTCCTGGGGATGGGAATGAAATCCTTGTTTCGCATTTCTCCTCTGCATGGCTTTTGCTTTAACTATTACACTGTCTTTAGCTCAGCTCATGGGTTTTCTCACTTCTATGATTCTCTCCCCAGTCCCACAAAGCGGGGGAAGCGAGCAAGCAGCTGCCTGGTGCTTAGCTGCCAGCTGGGGTTAAACCATGACAACATACTCATGATGTACAGCAGCTCTGTTAATCCCTGGCTTTGTCGCTGTGCTGCAGCTCAGTGTGCAGTGGTGGGGTGTAGCAGGGGTGTGTGCCAGCAGCTTGGCTGCTGTAGGGAATGTGTGGTTCTCACAAAGGGATTTGCAATTTTATACTAAAATTTAATGTCTAGAAAACACGAGGTTGCCAGTTTTAATCCAAGTGTCTCCAGGCAAGCAAGGTTTGCCTTGTAAAGGTTGGTAAGTTTAAGCCCTTAGGTAGATGACGAGTTCAGGAATAACTGGGAGAGGTTCACAGTTCAGAGGGTGATTGGGGCTCTTTGGTGGGGTTTCTGCCTCTGTGAGCAGGTCACCACTGCTGCCTGGGTATGCATGGATTCTCCTGTGCAAAGCCAGCTGGTTTAATTGACCATTAAGAGCAGAGATCAAACAATTCCCCTGAGTCTATAAGCATCTTCTGCCCAAAGCCTGCAAGAAGATGCTGCCTTATTTTTGTGATAACAACAGGTTGGAGCTAGTGGGCATTAACTTGTGATACACTACTGTAAGACAGTGAAAGGATTTAACAGGTGAGTCAAAGGTCTTAGGGCAGTGAGGAAATGAATATGTGATTCCTGGCAGCCATTTATTGTTCTCCAAAAGCAGAACACCACATTCCTTTCTGTTTGCTTAGAAGTGTTTTGTGAGTTCAAAACCATGTTCAGGTGGCCACCTGAGCCTGTAGGCTGCCATCTTCTCATACTAGTTGTTTGCTTTGCCAAATTTAGTCTGCAGCTCAGGCTGCAATAAGGAGCAGGTAGATTCACCCCAGGGATATCACCAGGCAGTGCAAACCCCAGGCCCTTGAAAGCCACCACTGTGAGCAGCCCATAGATCCAGTTTGCAGTGTCAGCATCACTAAAGCTCCATAGTAGCATCTAAATGTGCTCCAAATAACCCTAAATGAACTTTTTTTCCCAGGTGAATGAAGAGTGTTGGCTGGGGTTACAGCTTTGATCTATGGATGCTGTCCTGTCTTTCAGTTCTATGGTGAGAGAGTAAGCTGCTCTAATCATAGAATGGTAGGGGTTGGAAGGGACCTTTAGAGATCATGTAGTCTAATCCCCCTGCTAAAGCAGGTCTACCTAGATCAGGTCACACAGGAACTCATGAATTCATTTCCATGAGGCTCATCTCCATGAGGAACTGTCAAGAAGCTCAGAGGAAAAGATAAGGACACCCATATCTCTAAATATCTTTTTGCTTTCATTTAGCCCTGGTCTTTGCAGTGATAGCTGCTGGGAGGAGTTGTGGCTTGTGGGTTAAAAACAAATGCTAAACCTCTGCTGAAACACTTATCTCAAAGCAGTGATGAAGCAGGCTGGAAGCCCAAACTGTCTGTGCTGTGAAAGTCAATTTGCCTCCTCTACAGTAACACTGAAGTCTTAACTCCTCTAGTCTCTAGCTATGGAGTAAATCAGAAGTGGTGTACTTAAGCACACAGTTAAGAACAACATGGAATTTAACATCCCCAGCACTTACAAACAAGAAATCTTTCTGTAATAGACACTCAAATTAATCAATTAGAAACAAAGGTCTTAAGGTACACTGAGGGCAGATTTAATTCAAGAAAGGCTTTCTGCACTTGGGTTTACTGGAAGCCATATAAACCCTCTGTGGTGTGGAATCTAGCTTCACAGGGAAGCAGCCTGAAGTGCAGCTTCTGAATGACCCTGTCTTCACTGTCAGCATCGTGGAGGAGAGGAGCTGTTGAATTCAGACCTCTTTCACTGTCTGGGTTCTCTTTTTGCTCAAGACAAACACTTGCTTCCAGCCTCCCAGCTTTTACCCCATGGCCACAACCAGCAGAAGTTGCTCTCTGTGCAAAATGCCTGTCAGTGCCCAGGGGAAGGCTGTATTTCCAGATCTGATCTTCTCTGCTAAGCTTCCTTTTTTGCTCCTGCTCCAGCAGTACCATTTTCAGACAGGAGAGTCTGAATCCTGCATTTGCCTTCACCTACAACAGGCTGGGGCAGCCAGGAGCATCACAAGGGTAAATCTGAGACTGAGCCCTGCACCCTCCCTCTGGACATGCTAAAGAGGCAAAGCAAAATCCAAAATGCCAACCCTTTGGACAAAGATGGAAAGGATTAGATGGACAGGTTTGGATCTTTGAGCTCTTTGAATGAGAACTCCAATTTTGCAGTTTTCAGTCATAAAGCCTCTAAAAATCTGGAGGTTTGATGCCCCACAAGAGGAAGATGGCAAATCCTATGTTCAACTGAAATCACCTGGGATACAATGCACCATGTCCAAATCTACTTCTCACCGTCATTTGGACCAGGGTGCCAGAGTTAAAGCTCTTACACATCACAGTGCATTATGTCTTCTCTTGAAAACTGCCTCTCTAGAAAATAAACCAGCCCATTCATCCCAACCTTCTGGCAGTGGCTCCAAATGCAAATACCAGGTTGCACAGCCTGCCCTTCTCTGCATTGCATGCTCCAGACTGGGAGGCTTTTTGTGTGCAATGCCTCCTGCAGCTGGCAAGTCCCCATTTTGTACTAGACAAACACTGACAGCTTTATTTCTTGTTTGTTCAGTCGTGAAGATCCTCAGCAGCCTGGTTTGAATTGAGTATTGTGGTTCCTCACTGGCAGAAATGTAAATAACAAAGAAATTTCATGTCTTTTAATTACCTGAAAGTGACTGTTTTAATCTGGTGAATCCTCTTATGTGATAAAAGTCACGTTGCTATAGAAACTCTGTCTAACAGGAAAGGTAGCACTAGTCTGCATGTAAACAATTAGGAAAGTGGTGCAGTGAAGGGATGTTTCAGTCACTGGGTGCAGAACTGGCCTTAGAATGAATGTTTAGGGCACTGTTACGTTTTCATGTGTGCATATCAGAGAGAGGGGCGTAGGTTTCCCTGGGAGGATTCTCTTCAGGTATCTTGGAAGTGCACAGAAATGGTTTTTTCTCCCATTTATTTGCCAAAACCCAACCCACCAGTATCAGAAGTGCATTTAGGTACTGTGACCTTCTCATCAGTATTTATTGAGTGCTTTATCCCAGTCACATAAAGTTTACTCAGGATTAAGTTGCTCCAGGAATTAAGCCCTTAAAGGCAAATCACCAAATCATTTTGTGTTGCATAAAGCCTCCCAGGACAGTAGAGCTGCCCAGATGGACACTTTCCTGCTGGTGGGCTCCTGACAGGCAGAATGAGCATCCTCTGCCTTGCTCTGCTCAGTCATCCCATCCTGCAGTTAGTGTTTGCAGCAGAGCTGCCTTGTAAAGGGTTTATTCATTTACCAAGTGGATGTGCTGATAAGAGCCTTGTGATAATTGGCAATAAAGCAATAATGACAATATGTTTCAATCAAATCTTCCAAGCTATGAAATCTTTTTCCTTGGTTTGAAAGGAACAGACTACAAGGATATTTCTCATTTTAGTTCACTTAAGTCCACAGTATTCAGTGTACATCTCTTACATTTTAGGATGGACTTGGTTTATGATGACCCTGCTTTCCTCCAAGACAATTCTTGTGCCTTCCATGCTGGTCTAGGCCTCTATTGAGAAAGAAGCTCCTGTTTTAAGTCCAGAAGAGATATTGAGTCTTTCTGAAGTCTGGGGTGCAAAGGAAGGGGAGAAGATTACATCTACTATTCATTAAGTATTTCTAAATTCATTAAATTCATTGCACACTAAAGCCATGTCACTGTATAGTGACCACTGAAAAACAAGGAGACTTTGTTTCATAAACTGAAAAGCTCTACATCAGTCTACTCTACATGCTGCTCATCCCCAGGTTATTATGCAGTGAGGATAACGTGCTTGTGTCTCATGGCACAACAGTTGTATGGTTTCCATGGACAACGTTTCCATGAGGAATTGTACATTTTTGACAGCCACATACTTAGGCTGCAAAGAAAACCCTTGCAGAGGCAACTGTAAGATATAGATGCTGCGTAAATCCACTTGTTTTACAAGTCATTTCAGTCAATGCTGCCAATGCCCTGACAACATTTGAATGCAATTGTTTCCTTTCATGTAGGGCAAGGTTTGGTATAACTGAATAGAAAAGCTTGAACTGTCAGGAAAGGGATAGTCAGGAGGAAACTCCAACATCTGAAGTAACATCAGAGATTTTCTCTTCAGAGACTGCTCTGGGCAGGAGCACCATGTGGACCAGCCTCAGTATAAGGTTTCACTGATTTTAGAGATTTCTTTTTAGAAGATCATATTGTAATAAATTGAGTCTCAAAAACTCATAAGCAGCTTCATGGAAAATAATCTCACGGTTGCCCACCAATTGCAGTTTGAACCTGCATCATTGCAAACAACGTTAAGGACAATTAGCTGTTGTTCACATTGTTCAGATAAACTCCAAATGCCCTTGTCTGAGGAGGTGATTTGGGGAGAAGGGGCAGGGAGGGGAGAGGCAGCACACTGTATCTGGTTCCTGGACATAAAAGTATTCCAAGCCATGTTTTATACTGTGGTATTAGGTTAAATTAAAGTCATGTTCCTGACATAGCTCCTGTCCAGCTAGATGTGAATCATCAGCACAAAACCAATTTTGTAATTATCTTTCTGTTGTAGGGTAATGCAACCAACTCTCTAAAGCTATAATTTTATTCTGCTGTATTTCCATGTCCTCTGTTTTCTCTGGAGATGTGCTCTGTTCTCCTCTGAGCTTAGTTCTGAGGTGACCTTTGGCAGCAGGAAAGGTGGTGGTGTGAGGATGAACTCATTGTCAGCTGCTCTCCCAAATTCCCAGGGAAGTCTCACTGGGAATGTATAAACTGATGTCAGACTGTCTCCAGAGAAGCAAATAGTCTGCCTTTGATGGTTGAATTGTTCTGTGTGGCAAATCACAGGGATACTTTTGCAGCTATAGGTGTTTTTAGGGTCCCAGGTTATGAGGAGGTTCCTGAAATGTCTCTGTGTTAACAGACATTTCTTTCAGTACTCAATAGTAGAGAAGCTAATCAATGGAATTTGCCAGCAAAGATGAAGCAGGAAAGAGAAAAAGCAGGGTCCTCTGACACTCCTCACCCTCTCAAATTGGGAAGATTCCTGTTGCTCACTTGCACGTGGCTCAACAGCACATCATCTCTACTGAAGAAAGGGAAAGGCCTCCCACTTCAGGGATGGAGAGTAGCTGCCATACCATACCATCGTCCTCACCTGCCTGTGGGCAAGCTGTGGGCCAGCACGGGTCTGGGTGAGCTGCAGGGAGATGTCTGCTGCTTTATCCGGGGAGGCAAATGAATGTGCTGGCACCATCCCAGGAGGGGAAGCACGGGAGGCTTCCCAGCTCCACTTAGTGGGCAAAGCATAAATAACAGCTACCAGCTCAGCAACAACAATTGAAGCCAACTGAATAGTGTGTTTAAAACTTTCAGCTAAGCCATGTGTAGGAAAAGGCTTTCTTTGGCCTTGGAAATCCATCCTGAAGCCCTGAGTCCCCAGGGGAGGACCCAAATGAACTGTCACCACACAGACTCACCTGCAGCCTCTGGGTTTCTGTTGGAGTTCGAGGGATGTGGTGGAGCAGCCATGTTCTTGTTCAGGCAGATATTACTTAATTAGCCATGGTTACATTTCCTAATGGGTTTTTTGTTCTTTGAAACTCTTGTGAAATGTACCTGTAGGGAGCAGGGGGAAACAAATCTGCAGAAGACAAGGCAGCAAGGGTAAGCCTGCCCAGCTGTGGGGCAGGTTCAGAGGAGCAAGAAGGTTTGTCCATAGCCCTGGTCTTTCAGGCTCCAGGGGAGGTCACACAGGGATTTCCAGGAGGTTGTCAGAGCCTGGGGAAAAAAGAAAAACATGGGTTTTTTTCTTTGTTCAATCCCCTTTTCTGCTTGCAGATATCTCAGCAGCTCTGTTGATGAGTTAAGGGAGATTCATTAAGTCATTTCCACTGGTGAGATGGTGTACATCTCACCTGAGCTGCTTGCTTCATTATCTACTGCTCCAACTTTTGGCATTTCATCAAGAAGAGCCTTTTAGGGATATGGCTTAATTAAAAATGGCCTGGCTGCAGCTCTCCCTGAAATGCTCCTCAAGCAACAGCAGTTAGTGTGCCATTAGCTACCCCTGAGCCCTCTTCTATCCCAGTGACCAGGTCCACTTAAGATAATAAGTCAGAAAATTAACACTAATCATACAAATGTGGCATGTTTTGAGGGCCCAGTTGCCATTGCACATTTTCCTGTACTCCTGAAGGATTTGTCCCTTGCATCAGAAATAAAGACTCCTGGTCTTGGGGTTTTGACATGCACAGACAAATGGCTCTCACAACCTATAAAGTTTCTCTAAACAAGTGTTCCCCTCTTTCACCATGTCAGGGTCTGCTGGCACATTGGAGAGGAGGAGGAACTGCAAGTGCTTTTAGCAAAGCAGAAGGCATCTGATATTACTTTTTCTTCATTCATGTTTGAGAAAGAGAGTTGCAGGGGAATCAGACAAAAATGGCAACGTGTGTAATGAATTTGAACATTTTAGAAGCATTTAGTAAAGTGTAGATTGAATAGTTTCCCCTTCCTTTGCACTCCCCTGCATTTGGAGAGGATGCAAAGAGAGAATGATGCTTGGTGGGTTTGGCTTGCACTCCACTTTGAAGACCCAATTTTTACATATATGGGCATCTGTGTGTCTATGTATATTTATTATTCCTTCAGAATTCAGGTTAGAGCCATTCCCAAGACAATATTGTTTCCTAAAGTTGCTGGATGTTTTTCCCCCCATCTTCTCTGTATGTCTGCTGCTTCTCTCCACCCCCACTGCAATCACCCTGGGAAACTGATGAGCAGTGAGGTAGCTGCACAGCAGATACTGGATCCCCAGTATGATTTTAATTAGCAGCTCTGCTACTCACATCAAAAGAATGGAAAAGCTTTAATTAGTTTCACAAAGGGACTCTGAAAAACTAGCCAGTAAGTAGCCACTCTGTGCTAAGGTAGGTGAGGGGCTGACACTGAAACATCGCTGTGATTGTAACCTCTGCAGATTTTTATTAGAGCAGAAGGAGAAGAGGGGCTGGAAAAGTTCCCTGTTTACAGCCAGGATTGTCTTTTCTCCATTTGTTATCTTAAAGTGTCTCCAAACACAATTTTCTATGTCACTGTTCTGTGCACTCTGTCAAGCAGCATCTGCTTACTTCATTTTCTTTGCATGGGATGTAACTCTTCTCCCTCTCCTTTGGTCTTTGCTCATTTCAGAGCCTCTGGAATTATTGGCAGCTTTCAGGTTCCCTTTTCCTTTGCATGCCTGAACAGTGTGTGCCTGCTTTGAAGGTCAGAAGTGAAACACGTCAGTCTTGGGTGGTGATGGGCCCCAGATAGAATGCAAAAGCTGGACAGAGTTTGGAAGGAGGGACATATTGGAGGCTCCTAAGAGGAATTTGACTATTCTCAAGTTGTGCACTGATGCCAATGGCTACTGTAGAAAGGCTTTGTTATGAGACTGGAAAAGATGTATTGACTTGAGCATCCAGGCCCAACAGCTTACATTTAAAATATGTTATTGCTCCACTGTGTGATTTAATTAGCTAATCAATTTAACATGTTTGGATAACACTGCTACTAATATTTTCAGAGTCTCTTTAAGATACTCTTTGTTTGCCTTGAAAGCTTTGTCCTCTGGCCTTTTAAGCTGGATGAGCCATTTCAAGCTCGAGGCAATGAGAAAGGTGAAACAAATGGGGTTGTTGCACAGCCTGGTTTGAAGGGCAGTTGTGATGCAGGGTGTTGGTGTTGGGGCCCTCCACACATAGAAAGTGCTGTGACACTGAGATATCCTGTGTGCTCTGGGTTTGTTTCGTGCTCTTCATCCTACTGGGGTTAATTTGCAGAAACTTAGATAAACACATGAGGGCAAAGTATTTCTACTGTGTTTTGTCTGCCATTGAGCAGATAAGCCCAGGCTGAAGAAGAGAGGCAGCTCCTGGCTTGCTGTGCTGCAGAGGGGTAGGGGAGCTTCACCTGAGGGTGTGGGATGGAGGGAGCAGGACCCCCAGTGCCCCCCCATGCACCTCCCAACAGTCCCATGGTGCTAGAGGAGCCTTTGTTTTTTCCTTCTGCTGTTCTGGTGGCTGGTTCAGCCTGCAAAATCCATTTAGCTGCTGTGCATCTGCCAGAGCTCTGTGCTCAAGAGACAGACATTATTGCATTAAGCTGCAGAAGGCAGAGATGGCAGTAATATTTTTACAGGAAAAGATATGTTGTCCCAAGATGCCCCTGATGGGGGGGGGGGACCAGCAGCCACCACACATGTTTATCTCCTGCCTTAATTACCTTTGAGCTGAGCATTTGCAGCCATGCATTGCTGGCAAAGCTCCTTACTGTGGAAAGCAGAGTGAAGCTGCAGGGCAGGGAACGACCCCAGCAGCAGGATGAATGCGTTTTGGCTCTCTCCAAAACCAGAACCTATTTTTGGACCAGCCATTGAGAGGATTACAATTTTGTTAGCTGAGATAAGCAGAAACTGCAGCTACTCACCAAATGGCTGCAGCTTTTTACCTGTGTTTTGGCCTCCTTCTCTAGGGGTTTGTGTTTTTAACCTGTTGCTCGCTGCCAGTCAGGATGATGTGGTCACTGCTGCTGGGTACAAGCACACAGTGGGTGAGCACATACAGGGCTTTAATGTTGTGCTGCTCTTCATCTTCTTTAGATTCAAACAAATAAAATAGAAACAAAACCCAAGGAAGGATGCCAATTAAAGGAGAAGGAGACAATGGCTTTATTTCAGTTCTTCTCCTCTGTTCTGCTATGCCCAGATGCCTGGTATATTTGACTATCAGTGGGAGGTGGGTATGGAACTTCTTGTGTTCCCTGAGATATATTCTCTTGCCTCCATTTTCCCAGCAGTTCTGTGGTATAGGCAAGAAGCTAGTGTGACTGGCTGGTGTAAAGAAGGAAACCCAAGTTATCTGCCTCAACTTGTACCACTAGTGCATAGTACCTCCTGCCTAGGAGTCACTCCCCAGGATGCAGGTCAAGGCTGGGCAGGGAAACACCAGCAGCTGCCAGGGTCTGAGTGCAACTGTCCTCCTGAGGGTCCCCACTGTGCTGCTTGGTCCCCTCACCCACCCTTTTGTGTTATGTGCTGATTGTAACGCCACAGTGGAGCCAGATCACATCCAGGAAGGAAATCTCCAGCTTTAATCATGAGAGTCATGTGCTGCTGGGCTGTGTGAAAGCTCCCAGTCTAATTTTACCAGCAGTGTGCCACTGGTTTTACATTAAACAAGCAATTACTGCACAGGCTCCCATGTGATGCTGAGGCTGCCCAGCCTGGAGCAGGGTCACACAGCCTGGATGGGCTGCTGGTGATGGGGCAGCCCTTGCTTCCACGGTGCCACAACTTTCCTGCCCAGGAAAGTCGGGCTTCATCTACTGCATCCCTGTAGGTTTCAGGCAGGGTTATTAAAAAACAAGTATGGTTTGATTTTATCTGTTTGTCACAGTAACATAACATTTCAGCAATAGGTTTGTGACTGAGCTTCAGAGAAGCTTTCAGGATCTGTCCTGAAATTCCCCAGTTGGTCTGTCTGGAGCCTCAATTGTGTCCTCCACAGATGTTCACCTTCAGGCCAGCAAAGTGTAGGATGTGCATCACCATATGGACTCCTTAACTCAGCAGCTGAGGCCCTGGCACTCATGACCTGCCTTTGCCATGCAGATGCTGCACTTTTGACCAGCAACATACAAATTCACCTGTAGCTTGCAAAGTGCAGGCTTTAGCAGATGTCTCCTGGTGTTTGTGCTGTTTACAGGGCTGCAGTTCTGTCCTCAGGCTGAGATAAAGAGTTTGTAACACTGTACAGTGAGGGGAGGCTTTGGCTGCTCTGTGATATTCTACAGTGACTCAGAAAGGGAAATATTCTGCCTGAGGAATCTGGCAAGATGTTACAAGCTGTGAAAGGGACTTATCATTGTGGTGGTGATGGTGAAGGTGAAAGAGAGATTGGTGTGGGAGCTAAAACATTCCCCTGGCACAAGAAGGCATGAGATGTTTGAAACCTCTCAATACTAGATTGCTGTCTGAGTGGCTCTTTGCAGCTAATGATCTGACCAGAAGCACACTTTGATGGACTAAATGTGTGTCATTAGAGACATCTCCTACTTTTTCTTCTGTTTTGATGACAGTCTCTCCTTGCACAATTCTCCAGTGCAATCTAATCTGCACGTGCCTGCTGTAGCAGGGAGAATGTAGGAGCTCGTGTGGTGGTCTGTACCTGCTGCAGAGCTGCTCTCCCAGCACCCAGGGCAGCATGTGGACAGCAGACAGAGCGATCTCAGTCTGCAGCCAGCTGTTCCACCAGCAAGGGAGAGGGGCATTTTGGCATTTAGTGCTCACAAAAAACCCCAAAATGTCTGGATAGGTCACAGTGGAGCGATGCATAGGAAGAGCCCTAAAGGAGTCCAGAGCCTTTGGGGTACTTTGGGAACTTGTGGTTGCCCAGGAGCATCCTGCAGGTTAACACCCAGCAAGGAGAGAGAGCAGGGAACAGGTTAACCTGCAAAGGTTACAGTCTCTGCCCAGAGTTTTCAAGTTACTGCCACTTGCTGTTCCTCACTAGAAGTAGCATGGGAAGAGCTGGGGGAAATAAACACTACAAAAAGAAAAAGCAAAGCCCAGCATGGCCATTAGGATGAATTGCTTGGAGTTATGGATAACCAGAAATGAGCTGTTCAGCAATGCATGGGGAAAATGATTTAGAGAGAAAGTCACAGTGTGAAATACCTCAGAAGGAAGGGAATGTGTGTGGTAGCAGAAGGTGTGCTCAGGTACCATGGCACAGCAAGCTGGGCATTGGGGCCATTTCAGAGAGGAAATGCAGCGTTTTGCTCTTTGGATTATTACTTTTGTTATTTACTCCCTTATTGTTCTTTACTTGATGGGTTCTGGAACTTTCAGGTTTTGAGTTTGCAGAGGAGCTTATCTTGAAGGTGCATCCTCACCCTCCTGTCCTTAGATCTCCACAGACTTATTTACTCCTTAGTTAAAGAGAATTTTGTTTCCTTGAAAAAGCTGTCAAAGTCATTTAGCAATGAAAAATCACTAACCAGCTCAGATATCTTCAGAAGAAGGCTGTATTTATGGCACTAGTTAGCTCCTGGCAGCATGTAAAGTGTGCCTTTACCAACACCAGTGTGGATGTTTCTAACCATTCAATCCCAGCCCTGACAGATGCTGGCCAGCATCAGGGCACTGTGGACTTGGAGGGACATAAGGTCTGTACTGTGAAGTTCATGGTTCCCTGTCTGTCCACACTTGAAGAGAAAACAATGTAAAGATTCTTTGTGAGCAGATGCAGCCTTTGGTACAGACCAAGCTGCAAAGTAGTTAATCAGCAATAGCCTCATCGGTAAAATTGAAACTCTGTTTCTCCTGGCATTTATCCATGGCATCTATTTGGAACCACTTGTCTATTTAGCCCCAGCAAAGATATGACTCATAGCTAATGACTCAGGGAGCATTTTGTGATATCATTGTGCTTGACTTTTCTCCTCCCGCCATCCTTAGTGCATTTTCCTCAGATAAACTCTGTGCAGAGCGATACAAGACACTGCCTCCCTCCAGCCTGCCTTGTCCTGCACACTGGGAAAGCAAGCTTGGCCCACACCAGCTCATACCAAGCAATCAGCAACACTGGTTTGGATGGCCACAAACAGCAACTCCCCCGTGTGAGCTCCTGCTCCTGTCAGCAGGTGTCCCAGGGAACGGAGGAGGCTGTATCCATGTTATCTCGGGGCTGGAACCGCCTCCCCAGGACACAGTGCCTGCCCTGCACAGAAATGTTTCTTGTTTAGGCAAGAGAAACAAAAAGCACTATGAGGATTGTCCTTGTTGATAAGCCAGCCCAGCATTTCTACAGGCCAGCTCCTCCAGCGAGGTGGGTGAATGTGACTCTGCACAGCTCGTGCTCAACTGGCACCGGCTGATCCGGGGCAGAGGCTGATCCGTAGCAGCTTGTTAAGGGATGATCTGGCTGTGTGGGGAGGGATTTATCAGCAGTGAAAGTTCCATGGTGGAGCATTAGTGCTTTATCTGCTGAGTCGCATGTGGAAGTGGGAGTGTGCCCTGAAGCCTTTACCCTTCTGCATTTGGGATGGCTAAAGCAGAAAACATTTGTGATGGCTGTAGGGAAATCTGCCCATGCCATGTTGTCTGTGTGGAGAAGCTGGTGGGCTTGTCTGAGGGAATCTGTTATTAGAGGGGAGTTCATGGTAAGGAGGTGGCTGTATGCCCAGGGAGACCCTGGGTCCTTAGGGGCACCGAAGGGTTACCATTACTTGTTAGGACCAAAGCAGGAGCTGGTTGCTAGGACCAAACCAGCCTCAGAAAGGGTCACAGTGAGCCCTAAACCTTTCCAGTTGGCTTTTTCCATTCTGTGTTGCACATTTGCCTTTTGCAATGGCCCACTCTTGAGCAGGATGATGGATGAGAGATGCTGGCAGCGATGTTGGGTACCTGTGAGAAAGTGACACGGTAAAGATGGATGCTCAGCACTTTCTCCTGGAGCACAGACTTCCAGGCCTAGCTTGGTGTGGTTTTGTGGGTTTTGGTTATAAAACAGCAGCCCATCTGAGCTGGGGTAGGGCAGGATTCCGTCAGAGGAGCCATGACATACCCTGTGCTAAGCAGTTAATCTCTGCTGGCTTCCCTTTCGGTGGGTGTAACAGCCTTACGAGGGCTTTGCGAGAATTAGTGACTAAGAACTGCTTTGATGAGGGCCACAGTTAAAGATGCTTTGCAGGATCATGGAATCACAGCCAACCAGCTTGGGAATATACTGCAGGTTGCTTATGGCTGTCTATCAGATGCTGTATTTTCTCAAGATCAAAGGGAGATGTATGTATCTGTTAATCCCTCTGGTAGGATCCAGACCCCTGGGAGCCAGGGGGCTGCCCTCAAGCCTGCTTACCTTGGGAAGGAGACAATGTCATGCCCACAGCTCTATAGCAGAAGAGACAGTGCTCAAAACCACCCTGCACCTGGCAATTTTGCTTTTTTTTTTCCCTTTCTAGGAATCTTTTCTGGTCAGAAGATTGCAGGGCACAAGCATTACCTGCTTTCAAGACAGCAAGAGAGAGATAATGCTAATGAACCCTTCATTCCCCAAGTACTTTCTTCCATTTGTGGCATTTAAGCTAGACTCAGACTGTAGTCTTCCACCTTCCCCATGCCCTCACCCTGGGTTTAGATGAGAGCCACAGCCTGTCTCATTAAAGTTTCACAGAGACATTTCTTTTCATTAGGAAGTTTAAGAAAGTAATGCTTTATGTAACAAGCCTAGTTTTACTCTGACCTTCCTGTAATTTGCACTCAGACTATCCTACAAAACACCTGAGGATGCTTAATGGCATTAGTAAAGAAATCATAAACAAAGAGGAGCTGAGGATGTTGGCCATTTCTTCCCAAAGATAGTTTGTTAGTCCATAGTATGTGTGTTTGTGTGTTGGGCTGTGGTCATGTGCTTGCTGCTTTGTGTAAACAGGCTTTTATGCTGCTGCTGCTGCCAGCATTCACTGCCAGAGCATGCTGAGGTCTGATCCTGGGATCTTGTCCTGCCTGGGGCGTTCCCCTCTGTGCTGACCCAGCCACTGAGGCCTCAGATGCATTATTGAGTTGGGTCTTGGTGGAGGGGAGGCATCATCAAAATAGGGACCTGCTCAAGAAACATCAGAGATGTCCCAGCCTCCTCAGTGCTGAGTGATAGCCTGTTTCACCTGAAATAGCTGCATGACTAGGCTGAGGAGCTTTGATTGCCAGGGCAGAGGACAAATTACAGCAAAGTCTGAGCCAAAAGTTTAGACCCTAATTTAGAGATGAAGGGTAGAGGTGCAAACTCATTTCCCCTGCCAGCCTGGGGCCTGTGGTAAAATGCAATGTCAACTCAGGGGATGCTAAAATTGGGATGGAGAAGGAAAATACAAGAACTGCTAGAACATATGTTGTAAAACACATATAAATACGTGCCAGCTCCTGTTTATAGGCAAACAGACTTCAGTTGTTTAACCTGGAGAGAGCAAGCCAATGTCTTTGAAAGCTCCCAGGATGAAATCTCAGCAAGTTTTCAGCCTCCTGCTGGTGCTTGCCCTGACATGGCTGTGCCTTCCCAGAAAGGGCCCCTAGCTCTGCATCCAGCCTTTGCTAATGCAGATGAGGAGAAGGTGGGAGCAGGGTGTCTCTGGGGTAAGTCCCCTCTGTTACTCAGCAGTATGGGAGGAGGCATTCAGGTCATGGCTTGAAAATATAACAACCCCCTCATGATATTTCAGACTAATTGTTGGCAAGAAATCATGTTTTTATGGAGATTTCCTTGAATGGTGTGAAACTTCTTCTCGTTTCCATCCTGAATTATTTATGGTCAGCTCATTCCCACTAGTTCTTGGGTTCTTAGCTTAATTATTTTCCTTTCCTGCTGCTATTCCTTATAGATTAACAAACAACAGTTGTATCCTCTCTCAACCCACTATCTTTTCTTTTTTTAGCTAAATAAACCAAGCTCCTCTAGTCTCCTCAAAGATTTGTACTCTCTTAGGCAATAAAATGACTAAACCCACAAATGAAGACCTGATTAGGATCTTGATCACCAGCCTCAGTTTATAGCTGCTCAGCAGGTGAAATGCTGCTGTGTGGAGCTGCTGGGCAAACCTTCACTGATTTTAACATGACCATGATTTCCCTTGCCAAATATAAGTGCTTGTAAAGTCAAACAGAGAAGCTTAGATAAATAAGCTGCTTTCTGAATGTGGGGTTATAGATGTATAGCCACAGAAAGGTTAGCCCATTCCATTATCTGCACAGCAGCTGCAAAGAAATCATCTACACTGCTGATGTCCAAGCCTGACTTTCAAAGGTTTGAGGTCTTTCAGGTTGCATTTCTGCTTAATTGTTGCTGATGAGACTGATTTACAGTGAATTACATGAAACTGGAGTGATTTTTGTGAGAGCTAGTGCTGTAATACCTTTCACAGAAGAGTTTCCATTTGTAAAGGTAAGGCTTTTCCTCAGCTCTCTCACCAAACCCCTTTACCAAGCCTTCTTAGTTGTGTCATGAGGTCTGCACGTTGCAAAACTGAGTCTCCTGTGCTCTGCTGAGGCTTGGAGCAGAGTGGTTTGGTTAGTTGGCATCAGGAGGAGGGCTGTGCATGGGAAACACAGCCCGACACTTCATCCAGTGGGGAATTCTCCTGTTCTCTTTCATGGGTTTATTCACATTGGGAACTATAAAAGGATCATCTCAGAACAGAAAATGTAACTGAAACTCAGAGACAGCACATATTTGGCACCCATTGCCGACGTGTTAGGTCTGTCTGTGCAAAATCTGCTGCTCTCCTTCGAGGCACCAAGACAACGGCCCCGTTTTCTCTAGCAGCCAGGAGCACCCACTGAGCTCTTTGGAAATCTGCTCTGTTTTCTCCTGGAGAGCTGATGGAGTGTTTGAAATCCATGACTGGGAATGATTTTGGGAAAAAATGTGCTAGAGCAGTCTCCTTTGCTTTCTGAAATCATTTGAAAACACTCATTTTGGGGAAACTAACTGCAACTCCAGCAGAAGGATTAATTCATCTGTTTACTTAAGGAGAAACAATTACTATGGATGTTTCAAAGCTCATCAGTAAAACCTTCCTCAGAGCTGTCATCTGTGATTGCAGAGCTGGCTGTGATACTGTAAAATCAATCATTCCTCTTTGGTGGAGCCAGTGAGCAGGAGGAGGCACCTCTGTGCTGGAGTCTGGAGAGTTAAAGCTGCTGCTCAGACTTTCCCTTTGCTGAATTAAGAGCTGCAGCATCTGTTGTGCTTGGTGGCTGTGAATATATATGAGGGAGGTGGTTTTCATTTAAAATATGCCAGTTCTTCATCACTGGAGGGGCATGATAGCCAGAGGAAGGATGCCCAAAGGGGAAGTGCAGCTCAGCACTGGCGGTGGTGGTCGCTGGTGTGTGGCAGTGGGTGGCTGCATGGCTGGTGTGGGCAATGGAGCATCTTGCATTTGGGTGAAACCCCTGGAAAAATGGAGTTAAATAATGGTGGCAAAAGGCAGTGGGGAAAGGGTGTGGAGAAAACCCTGGCAGGAAAGCTGGGTGCAGAGCAGGGTGTTAGTTCTGGAGCTTCAGAGGGCTCAGAGATACCCCAGAGGCCCTGATGGAGTGAAGGATGGTGGCAGGGAGGAGGCTGATGTGACCTGAATAATTATCAGCATGCTGATGTAAAACAGATGTCTTCCTGGGAGGTGAGCCCCAGGCTAATGCAAGTAAGCAGAAAAAGGGGGGGAAAAAAAAAGAGCCTTCCTGGAGGGAAGGGGGAAGAGGGAACAGAGGTGGGCTGAGTGGCTGAGCATCACCACACTCAGCTCACCTCTGAAGCATTGCTCCAGCGAGTGTGGGATGGCTTCTTGGCAGGGACTGAATTTCTTGAGTTGCTTTCCCACTGGAAAAGACATTTTTTCAAGTCAAATTTTCATAGGAAAAGGTCAATTCCCCTCCCACCCTCAAAATCTTTAAAGTGAGCTATTGTTTTTATTATGTGCTGTGGGTTCTCCTTTAGGCTCTCCCTTTCTCACTGTAAACTCTCCAGGCAGGGGTTTATTCACCACATTCACCACTAGCATGAAGGTACCATGCCAGCAGAAAGAAATACCCATCATGATAGCAGTCACCATCTTATTTTGGTGGGGTTTCTTTTTCCTTTTGGAATGAAGTGAAAAAAACTTCACAACCAAAATGCAAATCACTTCTGAATTCATTTGAAACTTGTTTTGAATGGTTGTTTTCAAACTGGGAGGGTTTTTTTGGAGGGGGAAGCATATTGTTTCTACTACAAACCTGTAAACAAGGATTTTTCACCAGGCATGTATTATCACATGAATTTGTCAAGCTTTTGCCAAATCAAAAGGTCAGGGAAGTGTCAGGAGAGGTGGGAGTGACTCTTTTGCTCAAGCAGATTTTGTCTTTACAGCTTTGAAGATATTTATGCTCTGGAAGAGCACCTCACATGTTTGTCTTTCCTAATTCTCAGCCCACAGCTTCTCTCTTGTTGAGAGGTGTTGGACATTAGGAGCTGTTTGGCCTCTACACCAGAAGGAAAATCCATTCATCTGTAGTCAGGAGAAAGGAGATCACAGCTCCTCTCGTAGCTGCTTGTGAAATCATCGTGTTACTCCTCAGAGTGTTTGTCCCATGCCCTTGAAAAGGAATTGTTCCATGAGCAGCTGAGCTGAGAGCTTGTGGTTTGCCTGGTTCCCTGGGTCTCTTGTCCTGCCACTTCTCCCTCCCCATGGGTCTCCATGGATCCTCTGGTGCCATGCAGCCAGGCTGGACAGGAGGTGCTCTCACCTCTCCTCATTTTCCTTCCTGCTTTAACCACCTGTTTCTTGGAATCTGAGCAAATGCAACACTCTGAGAGCAATACTGCCAGGATAAATTTGAAATGACATAGCAAATAAGTTCAAAAGATGTTAAAAGTGCAATGGGAAATGGACAGGCTGGGGCAGGGGACTATCCTAGGCCAGAGGACCCTCTGCATCTATCTGTCTCTCTGGACAGCCACTGCATCCCTTCACTTGCAGAGCACAGCATAGCCATTCCTAAGCATTGGTTCTCCCATTTCTGAGCCCCCATGTGCCCCATCCCCACTCCACACAAGGGCCTGGGGTCACCTTTGTAGTGGGTTTGTTCAATGATTAGCAGAGGAGTGTGGGAGATATGCTGTTTGTGTTGGCATCTGCTGTTTTGTAGGGGTCGGGTGGAAAGGAGTAATAATGATTGAAAAAAAAGGTGAAATTGTGCAGGTGGTGGATGGAGGTGATAAGTGCTGACTTCAAAGGTTGTTCTGGCTCTGGTGGTGAGTTACTCCTGTATGGTCCACTTCATTGTTACAGCTGTTTAGTTGTGTATGATGATGCTGGAAGCACGCCCATCGAGTCTGCTGGGCTCTCTGGATAACAACCCTAGCAGCTCTTTATCATGGTGACTGTGAGGAGCCTGAGTCAAAGCCACAGACCTGCTTCTCCCGAGAGTTTTGGCTTGTTTGGAATCAAAACACGGCTGTGACTAGACTGTGGAGCCAGACTGTGCCCCAGCTTGGTGCAGAGCAGATAGATTTATAGCCACATACATTTAGTGGCTTGCATCAGAGTAGACCCTAGAGTAGCAGGGCTGTTCATTATCTGCTTGAAAAACAGAGTTAAGGCTGATGAGTGATTTCTTGGCAGGAATATCAAGTATTGCCAAGGCCATGGAAAGCAGACTTCCACTAGTGAGAAAGCTTTGAAGTCTGAGATCGTCTTCATCCATCCATCCATCCATCCATCCATCCATCCATCCCACTCCTACTGCCTATGCCCACTGATGGTCCCTGTACCTCCAAACCTTTGCTCAGGTATAGCAGTGATGGAGCACAGTCCACCTAGGAGCACACACACCTCCCCACATCTCTGACAACATCCAGGCTGCAGGTGCTTGGGTAAGTCCTTGTGCAGTCATGAGGCTCATTGCATCTAAAGCTGCTGAGCATCCCCCAGGAGGGTGCTGGGACACTACTAGACCACAGCCACAACCTGCTTTCCCCAGTGCTTTTGCTTCTGCCTCCCCACCTCTGTCTCTAAGCAGCAAAGCGTGCAGCACCCGCTCCTCTGTGACTCAACGCCGCTGCACGTTCCCTCTCCATCTCTCTACTTAGACTCTGCAAATGGAAAGTATAAAGCCTCTGAAAGAAACTGTGAGCAATTTCTAATGATCCTTTCCAGGACAATTTAAGAAATGAAAAATCCCTCTGCTCTGTCTCTAGTTAACCAAGGTCTTTGGGAGCCAGGAGACTGCTGAATATTTTAAGAACAACATTATTTTGCAGCAGCTCATAGCTCATGAATTCCCAATTCCTGCTTCACTGTAGGTGAAGAAGAAAAGAAAAATCCATTTTCATCACAGCTGTAATGTATTTTCCAGTCACTTTTGGAACAGATTGTGCTCAGTCCTGCAGCTTTAACCACTGACACAGCTGAGGAGGAGGAGGCTGTGCTATAGATGCTCTCCTTCCTCTGGCACAGTGTAGTGTGTCCAAACTACAGCAAGTTTCATCTTTCTTGTGAGTTTTTATAGCTCATTTCACTCCAAAGCATTTTTCAGGTGCTCTACCAAAGGTGTTGGGTGGTGATTGATGTGCTGGAGGTGTCTCTGGTGGGCTCCTGGCTTGCAGTCACACAAGGACGGTTCTCATACCTGGGGACTCTTCCTTCCCTGGGGGTATCATGGTGCAAAGCTGCCCTCAGTGGTGGTGCACATGGCTGTTGTCACCTGAGCTGGCTGAACCCTGGACACAGGCTGCCCAGGACACTGCAGGCACAAGGAGATGAGCTGCTGCTGGCATAGAGGGGGCAGTTTAGCACTGTTGGTCAGCTCCTGGCTGCACAGCCTGTCCAAGAGCCATCTGTCCAAAGAGATGCTGCACAGATTGAACCAGTTTGGAACAACTTTTTTTTAGTTTTTGAGAAAAGGTTTTGATCAGAATGGGCTGTAAAGGAATAATTCCACCTGTAGGCAAGAGCTCATACCCAGGCAGGCACATTTTATAGAGTCCCAGAGTGGTGGGTGTTGGAAGGGACCTCTAGAGCTCATCCAGCCCAACCTTCTGCTAAAGCAGGTTCCCCTCAGTCAGGGAGCACAAGAACATGTATGGGTGAGTTTGGAAACTTCCAGAGAAGGAGCCTCCACACCCTTCCTGGGCAGCCTGGGCCAGGGCTCCCTCAGCTCAACAGCATCCTCCCTCTCCTTGTGTTTAAGTGGAGCTTTTTTGTCTT
The DNA here is from genome assembly GCF_028858725.1 of Colius striatus. NCBI lineage: Eukaryota > Metazoa > Chordata > Aves > Coliiformes > Coliidae > Colius > Colius striatus. The sequence continues at coordinate 18,949,301 of NC_084770.1, read as the reverse complement.
CCAGTTTATGTCCGTTACCCCTTGTCCTGTTGCTGGACACTACAAAACAGTGTGTCTCCATCCTCTTTCAGGTACTTATAAGTGTTAATAAGATTTCTCTTCAGTCTTCTCTTTTCTAGACCAAACAGCCCCATGTCTCTTAGTCTTTCCTCATCAGAGGGATGTTCCAGTCACCTGGTCATCTTGGTAGCCCTGCACTGGACTGCCTCCAGCAGTTCCCTGTCCCTCTTGTCCTGGAGGGCCCAGAACTGTATGCAAAGTTTTCCTGAACTCAGTGGGCTGGCTTGTGTGTCTGAGGCAGATGACAAGAGCTAGTTGGCTCCAGAGCAACTAGAGCAGTCCCACTGCTGGGGATGGTGATTGAGAGTGAGCCTCAGCTCTGGGGCATGTTCCCTTGGGCATGCACAGTGCCAAGGTCAGGCTGCACACAGGGGAGACCTCCCTTCTGGAACCAGGCAGCATTTGCAGGTAACTGCTGGTGAAGTTCATCTCTGCCTCATGGTTTTTCATTGCACTCCCTGTCAGGAAGAAGAGAGAAGTCCAGACACATCAGCACTTTTTTCCCAGTGTGAAAAAACCCGCAACTAGAGTTTGGCTACTTCTGGTTCAGAGTCTGTCATCCTCTCCATGCTCTAATTGTATTAAAAGTGTGCATCTCAGAGGCTGCCAGAGGCTGCATTTTCATATTACTTTGCTGGGCACACTCCCCATTTCTTCCTATTCCGTTTTTGCTAAGTGCCTGCAAATCAAATTACAGCAAATATTCCCTCATCAGGGCAATGCTTCTTAATTCATGGTGCATTTTTGTCTGTACATGTTAATGCATCCACCTAAATTGTGCTGGTGGAGACCTTGAAGGGAGCCACAGAGATACAACAGTCATCAGGAAATTTCATCTGCTGAGTGCTCAACTACCTTTCATTCATCCTGCTCCCTCAGATTTGGGATCAGAGAGGCATAATCATCTCTTTCAGTAATGAGTACATAGGTTAGAGAAATAGATTTAAACTAGTCGGTCTCTCATGCTGAAACTTGTGTGTGACTCTAAACAGAGTGCTGCTGTATCCAGGGGTGTATGTGGGTATCATATTTACTTGGATCTGAAGTATGAGCTTCCCACCTCACTTGGAATCTAGCTTTACCATGTCTCATCTCTACCATGCAATCCCAGTTTTTAAAGGCTTGGCATGCAGCCATTGTGGTTCTGCCTGTGTCAGTCTGGGCTGTCACAGCTAACAGACCAACATCCTGTGATGTGGGTGCTAACTTCCATCCTAACTCTGCTGCTCACCTGCTTATTGTTCTCTCTTGATTGGTATTTTTGCATTTGCAATGAATCAGAATTGCCATCTCATTAGCAGTATTTTAGCTTTGCTGTTTGGCCTTCAAGGTGTTGTAAATTGTACCTAGACAGTGAAATCAATGCACTTCTCTCGCAATAGGAGCAAAGGAGGAATCTGAAAGCAGGAGTGGATATGCATGTGCATATCAACATGCTCATTCTTGAAGTTAGTTGAGAAAGATACCCAGGGAAATGTATAATTGGTTATGGCTAATGCACTCAGCTGAAAAAGTGTATTGTGCATGTCTGGAATATTGTGAACCAGCAGGGCAAGCAGTTCTTTTCCATAATCCTGCACTCACCTTAAAGCTTTTAATTACTAAACTCCAATTGCAAATTGTTTGCAAGGCAGTGTTGCAGAACCTAAAGCAATCTTGGTGTGTGCAGCCAGCTTCCAGCAACCGCACCCTGGCAAAGGACATCTGAGCTGTACAGGCAGGGAGGCAGCCCGTGCTGTACGTCCCTCCCAGGGCAGCCCTGCTGATGGCATCCCTATGTGAAGAGTTTCAGACAACCCCACTCCACTTCCCCCAAATATATGGGAACAAAAGCTGGAGTCTTTTGCCCTCTTTCTTATTTCATGGTGCTGATTGATTTTTGTCATCACTGGGCTGGTGTGGGAAACAAGCTCCATGCTAAAGGTGAGCAAAAAAGTTGCACTCTCTGCAGTTCATTCTCCCAAGGGATAATTCTGCATCTGCAAAAACATTAGTTGCTTTGGGCCTCTTTATTGTGTTTGGGAGGAAAAGAGCCCTCCTGAGCATTCCAGGGTGAGTTTGAAGGTCAGAAGTCACTGAGAAAAAGCAGATTTCCTCTCCCCACTAACTTCCTAGGGCTGTACAGGCTCATCCCACCCAGAAGGTGTGGTGCTGAGAATTGACCCCAAACACACAGTTACAATTCTATGGCTTCAGTGTGTAGTTACAGAGCTCCCTGGTGGTGTTTAGAGCTGCAGTGGCCCAGCACCCAGTGCAAGTTTGGATGCAGTGCTGGCTGCACCCTGCCACCAACATCCCTGTCCTCTGAGAAGCACTTTCCCTGGGGATTATACATTTAACATACAACCAGACTGATGTATATAATTTCTACATTAGCTATATATTTTACATATGTTATGCATGGCTTTTATAAAATCACTGTATCATAATGATCTAAAATTTATGTATGTTTTTAATGTTGTGTTGGAGTCATATTCATGCCCTGTGCCCAGCCCTTGGCTCTGCTCATGCACTTGGGCTGAAGATTAACCCTGTGCAAAAATGAATGAATATATGGCTTTTTCTTGCAGTGGGCCAAGTGGGCTGCAGCAGGCAGGAGGTGTGCAAACCCACCCATTGGTGCCTGAAATGGGCCACACATTTTAATTGCCCTTTAATGAATGGATGTGTTGTCACCCACAGAGGAGGAGCAGGGTGAGACAGTTGGAGCCAGCAGTGCTTAGGCAGATAACCCTCCTCCTTGGCCATACTCCCTTAGCATCTTGCTAACATGCCTCCTTCATCTGGCTCCATCTTCTGCTGGGTCTGCAGATGTACTCCTGCTTCTGTGTAACTGCCAGCTTGGCAATAACTGATGCTTGGAGAAATAATGGAACAATTTTATGGCAGGAGAGGAGCCTAGCAAGGATTACTGAACACACAGGTACCAGCTCTGGCTTGGAGAATCCCCATCCATGAGCTTCTGCAGTCTGATGGGTACAGCTGCTGCTGTCTCCTATTCTTGACCCCCACTGAAGGGAGGGCACTGGGGTCCAGGGCCTTTGGCTGGACCCGCTACAGCTTTTCCCATGTATTTAGCTTAAAACTTCAGCCCCCTGGCACCACATGATTTCATGAAACTTTCATTTATAAAGCAAATCCTGTTCTAACTCTCTTCCCAAAAAGAATTGGGAAATACTACTCCTTGAACTGCAAAAGAATATCAAATGACTCATTATTCAACTTCGTGACTTTTAAGCCACTGTCACAAATCTTGGTGCCTTTCCACGTCTCTCCATCACTTTGCTGCCGCAGCACCATCAGTGAAAGCCTCTTGGCACAGAGCTGTGACCTGTCAGTGGGGTCTGCTGGGCCTGAAAGCAAACTCTGAGGCAATTTCAATTTAGCAGCAGAGCTGGTGTAATGAAGGGACTCCCATGTTTGATCTTCATTAGTGTTTTCCATCTCCAATATAGTTTGTCACAGCAACACCCATACATCATGGCAGTGGAAGCCATGGCAACACAGCCATCACCTCCACAGGATTAAGGCTCCCTGAGATGTTCTACAGCAGCATCTCTGAGGCTATCAAGATTAAAAGAGACTTGATCTTTGCTTCTAGTATATACCCATCTGCCCTAAAACCTGCACGGGGAGGAAAACGGAGGTCCCTGGAGCATGTGGTGAGTGCTGAGCAGCCAGGAATGATGGCAGGACCCTCCTGGTTTGGGCTTCAGATTAATTGTCACAGTTCAGCTCCCCCTTGCTGACCACCCATGGGCTCTGCAAGTTATTTCTGCCGGCCTCCCTCCATGCCTCTTTGCAGCTGGATGCTACAGGGAGAGTCTTTTACCCCCTGGGGGCCACAGCATCCCAAGCTGGGGTAAGAGAAAGAGCCCTGAAGTGGCTGCTCAGGAGAAGTGTGGAAGCTTTACAGCTCCCAGCCCTCTGTGTCAGCACAACTACACCTATCTCAGGGCTGTTATCTTCCCACAGTGTCAACATTTTCTAAATGAGCTGGAAGGAGGAAGACTAACCAATGCAGTTTTGCTGGGAAAATGTTACTGAGTTGGGAAGAGGAGTGGCTGAACATCCCCCTGTCTGTGCTGGTCAAGGACTCCCCCCCTTCTGCAGCAAACTCAAACATTCTAATTATTTGCTTCCCATTGTGCTGTTTGTGTGCCTTGATATATTTATTATTCAGTACCATCTTTCTTCTCCGTGCACCAGTGATCAAGAAGATGCTGATGCCTTTGTTGGCTTTGACAGCTGGAGGTTGGGCTCAGAGCATCCCATCAGCATGCAGGGAGGTGATTGAGCCACTCTGTGGGCAATGAGCCACTGAAAAAATACCCATTGGCCCATGTTCCCATGTAAAATCCTGACCCAATGGCAACAACACTATAACAAATGTGAGACTGCAGTGGTGCTTCATGCTTCTGTGGTGGAATGAGGTGTTTGAACTGTCTTGCCAGGTTAAACTACTTAATTAATGTTTCAAAGAGATTTATTGACAGACTATTAAAATATGTGTCTCTTAATTGCTGCTTTAAATCCAGCCTGGATGAGCAGCAATGGGAAATCTTTCCCAGCTGGTGCCTCTTTGGTACTTTGTGAGTTTATTTGTCCCTAGAGCAATGAGATTCAGGTGTGAAAAGCTGCTAAAGGCAGTTTCCAGCTGGGAGAGCTCATGGACACACCTCCCTTGGAAATAGCTTCCCCCACCTCTCAACCTTCTCCCTGAGGGCTTCATAGGACCTTGCTTGAGGGGTGTTTGGGGTGTTTTTAGCCACTTAACCCGGTTATCCCTGGGCCACTCCTCCCACCTACGGTTTGTGCTCTGCAACAGCATTTCTCTCAAGCAGCAGCTTTAGCATGAGCTAAGGCTCAAACAGCAGCTGCAGTGCCAAGGTAAGCCTAAGTGGCTTTATGCCATCATCCTGCCAAAAATGTGTGCACCACAGGAACTTAGGGCTTCCTGGGCCCACGGGACAGCTGAGCAGCGACCCAGAGGCCAGCAGCAGGACAAGACTGCTAAGTTTAGATGCTGAAAGAGGATGATGCTTACAGAGAATCACAGAATGGTAAGGCTTGGAATGGACTCCTAGATGAGTCCCTGCTGAGCCCCACAGCTCCTTGCCAAGCCCAGGGCTGGTGCCCCTCTGGGTTACCCTGCCAGGACACCTATGGCAGAGCCAGTGCCTCCCAGGAGGACCTGCCATTGCTGGCAGTAACTCACTGTCAGCTGAAATGTCTCCCAGCCAGTGCTGCCCACGGTTGCACATCTGCTCCAGCTGTCTGACAGCTCCTCCTTCCACCTTGGGGTCTTTTGACACCATGTCATGGGGAGCCTCTGACCTTCTCTATTTCTCCTTCTCTTGGCATTGGCACTGCTGTATAGAGTTGGCTGCTGTGCTGATGAACCTCTTTATTGCTCAGAGTGGTCCTTGTGACAGGAATTAGCAGGAATCATCTTCACCTGCTAATGGGAAGGGCATCCCCTTCTCATGGGATTGGGATCAAGGCAGGAGACTCCACCTGACATGGCTATTAAAGGTCATGGGGCAAAGACTGTACTTTCAATCTCCAATACATCCATACAAAACAAACTGTATTTTATTGCTCTGAGACGTAGGGGCTGTATGTATTATGGACAGCAGTGGGAAGGTTGAGAAGGTCTCCAAAGGCAATGGATGCCCACTCTCCTGCTGCTACAGGGTGCAGGCCACCATGCCCAGGCATTGGCAGGAAAGCCTCTCGCTTACTTCTGTGGAGTCTGAGCACTTTTCAAACTGGTATTTGTGTGCTGCTGTGAGAGCTGACAGGCAGGGCACTGGGGCTGGTCAGGAAACTGGGTCAGGGATGAGGCAGCAACCCAACAGAGCATCACGAGGAGGGCGAGGAGGCATCTGATCCCTTCTGATCTGCCAGGTAAGAAGTCTTGGCATTGCTTTGGTCTTTAGAACTTTTGTTTTCCTTGTTTTTGGCTATATTTGTTGTAATCAGATCTCTCCGACCACTGCAGCTCACTTCCTGCTGTTGGGTACATTAAAGCTATTATTGAGTATTTGTTTTTCCATGGGCCTCTCTTTCTAATGACTTTGTGCTGGTGTTATGTGAATGTATTGAGTCTGAGCCTCCCTTAATACCTGCCTCATGCTGGGTCTGTTGTATACATTAGTACCCTGACACAATTTCAGACATTATTTACCTCTTTATTTCTGACCTTACTATTTCTGGGTGTATGATAAAGCTGTTTTCAGAAGGGCAAGTAAACAGTAAACACAAGGACCTTCAGCAGGTAACTTTTACTAGTGGTGGTTACAGCTGGTGAAATCTTGTGGTGTTTGTTCTCTTTTTAATGGAAGTCAGTGAGAGCTTTGTAGGAGCAGAAGTGACAGAGAATGATGGTGCAGAGACATAATCTCTCTGTGTGCTCACACATAAAATAGCCTGCGAGGTGCTGCTACTGCTGCTCTGGCAACAGCTGTGTTGCTCTTGAGCTTAAGATATTTCTCTTTCAATTTTGATTTGCCAGACATTGAAATTCTCCACGTGTGGGAGGTCTCTCATAAACTGATTTCACTTGGAAGGGAGCAGCAAGAGCATTTTGTTTTGAGCAATGCAAGAGAGAAGCATCTAGTGAAAAATGAAAGGAAGAATGTCCATATATCTATATAGCCACAGCTATCAATATCTAAACCTGTATATTGATATCTAAACCTACATCTCTATACCTGTCTCTATCATTTTGGCTGTATTAAGGCATAGTAAGAGCTACTTTGCCATTGCTCTCCCAAGTCCTCGAGCTGGAGGGTGCTGGCTCTGGCCCCTCTGCTGTGTTGCAACTTGCTGCTTTGCAAAGATTATTTCTCTTTACAAATCAAGCTTCTGGCTTGATGGATCAGGGGTCTGGGCTATGTGGAGGTAAGGCAGTGCTCCAACAGCACAGTCCTGCTGCATGTTTTCCTTCTGGAAATCCTAAAGCACCCTGAGGATCAGCTGAGACCTGAGCACATCACAGAGGAGCCACGGGGACTGGTCTGTGCACTAGAGCTTTTCAGGCTGTGGGTGTATTGTTTTTCCCAGCAGGTTCCTCACTAGGCTGAGGCAGCTCTGAGATAAGCCTTTCCCTCAAGCAGGGCTTTTCTGGGCTCCTGTCTAGCAATAAATCCAGAAAATTCCACCAGTCAATTCTGTCTGTTTGCAAGCTGCTTGGGAGTTTTAAAGTTTTGAAACAAAGATGGATTAAACTGGTTCTTTTACAGCAGATTCTAGCTGATAAAAAAACAACTGGCCTGCCAGGTTCCCGAATGAAGGTACCTGGCAGCTCCCAGAGCAAGAGTGACCACCTCCGTGACTTAAACCCCACCAAAGACCAGAGAAACTCACCTATACCTTTTAAAAGCAAAGCTCACTTCCATTCTAATCTGGCTAATTTACATCAATTACATTATGTGAACAGTAACAGGTCGTGTCTCCTGTCTGCTGCCTGCATCACACTGGCCTCTTCAGCTGGGAAATACACAAACTGATGGAAGAATCACCATTTCCCTGGAGCTCTGTCTGAGGTCAGCTTCTTGTTTATTTCAGCTGTTTTTCTCCAGGAAACTTTAACAATCTCATTGTAAACACTCCACTTACATTTTAAAGCCCTTATTTGTGATTTCTATGTGTAACACACAAACATGCACTTTAACTGGTTCCAGTGCCCTGATGAAGCTGCCCCAGAGCTGCAGCAGCCTGATGCTCCAGAGAGCAGAGCTGGCTACAACCTGCAGAGCTTGGGCACCAACACAGGGGTGAAACTCATTGTGGCAGCTGTCTGAAGAGGAAGGAATTTGTTCCTAAAGATATTAAGCACTCTACATCCATACATTATCGTTATCAGAAGCTTGGAATTTTGTTGAAGTTCACCATGTTTTCAAGCATCAGGGAAAGGATTTCCTACTCCATCCTCGCTGCGGCAATGCTCAGTGAGTAATAAAGCTCACACAAGTACTTTGGCAGTTTTCCTCCAAACTAGCTATGAAATAAGTTGCTTTGCTTGAAACCCCAGCCTGTGTTTTCCTGATTTCTATCAATGGAAGGAAAAAAACCCTCACAAATCAAACCATTCCTCACACTGGTTTTTAATTTCAGAAAAAGGCTAGAAAACTAACCATGCTCTGTCAGACAGGGTACAGAACCTTTATTCACCAATAAGTTAAGTGTTCTTATAAATAGGTGTTGTAGTCTTTTGTCCATTGCATGGAGCACAGAACCACGCTCCCATCACTCCTCAGACTCTGACCCTTCCTCGTCCTGGCTGATCTGGAAGTAGCGCAGCTCGTACGTCTCCTTGTCAGAGGCGACCACACGAAGCCAGTCACGCAGGTTGTTCTTCTTGAGGTACTTCTTGGTGAGGTATTTTAGGTACCTGAAAAGCAGTAATTACACATTAGAAACCTGTCATTTAACAGCCCTTTACTGCTGCCTGCACTCCACCCGAGACATGGCTCCAGCAGGGCAACACCCCACTAATTACATCCAGAAGTCCCAAATCCTCATGTACAGCAGATAATAAAAGTTTCTTTTCTTCCCATATATATAAGAATTCATTATCTGATGCTTTTTGACTTCACAGCATGGTGCCAGCAACTTAAAAGCACCGAGAAGTAGTTTTAAACCCTGGTCTAACAAAGCAGATACTGGTACATTTGTGTTAGTAAATGAAGGGGGGGCACAGGGAAAGAACTGCACCTCTAATCAGTGCACTCAGCTGCACACCCCGACACACTGAGCAGTTTAAGGCTTCATTTGACTCAAGAGGTTCTTATGCAACAGCCTCTATTATGTACATATACATTTGAATACAATCATCAAGTAATAAGGAAGCCACCTGTAAATTTGTTACAACTCTTAGAACCCCACCTTTCCCTTACACACTCTAACAATCTATATATGGCACCTCTGAATTACTATGCTTATATCAGAGGGAGCATTAATTTGTAACCAAATCTTGAGATTTAATAAGCAGCTTTAAAAACATCTAATGTTGTAAATCTGTTCAAACAGACACCTTTCACTAATCCTTACAAGTGCTATGAAAAGCCAGGACTAACATCTTTTCTGTATGTATCAGAAATGAATCACATTCAACACACCCCTCTTCAAAAGCCACTCTCACAAACACAAGAGGAAACCTATACCAACCTTTTAGAAAACTGCTTCTCAGATGTCACTGTGATCTTGTTCTTCAGACGTTCAATGTGAACGGTGTTGCCCAAGTTGCCAGTTTTTCCATTGACCTTAACCTTCTCCTTTAGGAACTGTTCCTGTTTCAACATTAAACAAATAGAACACTAGGGAATGGTACCCTAGGTATGAACTAGGGAAGGGACCCTAGCCACAAAGCCATGTTAAAAATCATCGGTTACTTATGTCCTGACAGCAACTATTTACAATGCAGGCACAGTATACAGTATGTAATTAAAGAATACATAATCACAGCAGTTCCATTCCACGTTTATTCGTGGTATGAACCATCTTGTCTACAAAAGACATCTAAAGCCACAAAACTTTCCAACAGTAGCGATAATTTAAAGAGCAGATTTGACTTGACTGATTCAGGCAGCCCCTCTGCAGCTGTAACTCAGTTATGGCTCTGCACCCAGACTTTTCTCACACTGTGCCCCAAACGCACGAGCAACCATCAGGAACTTACGAAATTTCCAGAGTCAAAGATTCCATCTTCCACCGGGTGGGTCAAGTCCAGGCAAAACTTCCACGTTGACTTTTTAGATTTTCTGTCTTTTTGCTAAAACACCAAAAACCCCAAAACCCATCAGTATTACCGACCCACACCACAAACGCCTTTATGAGAATGTCCGTGTGGCGGGGAGCAGCGCGGGCCGACGCCGCCGGGAGTGGGGCTGCGTACTGCCAGTCCGGCCCGGCCTAGGCCCTCCCGTGACACAGGCCAGGCCGGGCCCCCCTCCCCACTCCCCGGGAGCTGCCCGCTCGCCCCCGCGCCCCGAGACTCCCCCGGGAGCTGCCCGCTCGCTCCCGCGCCCTGAGATCCCCCCGTGAGCTGCCCGCTCGCTCCCGCGCCCTGAGATCCCCCCGGGAGCTGCCCGCTCGCCCCCGCGCCCTGAGATCCCCCCGGGAGCTGCCCGCTCGCTCCCGCGCCCTGAGATCCCCCCGGGAGCTGCCCGCTCGCCCCCGCGCCCTGAGATCCCCCCGGGAGCTGCCCGCTCGCTCCCGCGCCCTGAGATCCCCCCGGGAGCTGCCCGCTCGCCCCCGCGCCCTGAGATCCCCCCGGGAGCTGCCCGCTCGCCCCCGCGCCCTGAGATCCCCCCGGGAGCTGCCCGCTCGCCCCCGCGCCCTGAGATCCCCCCGGGAGCTGCCCGCTCGCCCCCGCGCCCTGAGATCCCCCCGGGAGCTGCCCGCTCGCCCCCGCGCCCTGAGATCCCCCCGGGAGCTGCCCGCTCGCCCCCGCGCCCTGAGATCCCCCCGGGAGCTGCCCGCTCGCCCCCGCGCCCTGAGATCCCCCCGGGAGCTGCCCGCTCGCTCCCGCGCCCTGAGATCCCCCCGGGAGCTGCCCGCTCGCCCCCGCGCCCTGAGATCCCCCCGGGAGCTGCCCGCTCGCTCCCGCGCCCTGAGATCCCCCCGGGAGCTGCCCGCTCGCCCCCGCGCCCTGAGATCCCCCCGGGAGCTGCCCGCTCGCTCCCGCGCCCTGAGATCCCCCCGGGAGCTGCCCGCTCGCCCCCGCGCCCTGAGATCCCCCCGGGAGCTGCCCGCTCGCTCCCGCGCCCTGAGATCCCCCCGGGAGCTGCCCCCGCGCCCTGAGATCCCCCCGGGAGCTGCCCGCTCGCCCCCGCGCCCCGCGGCCGTCCCCCCGGCCAGCGCTCTCTCACCGGCGGCATGGCTGCCACGCGGAGCTCCCTCGGAAAGAAGGCCGCAGCTGCCGCGCGGCGCTTGTATAGCCCTTCGCCGTGACGTCATCACGCACGCCGGCGGCGCAGCGCGCCTGCGCCGGCAGGCACGGGCAGGGCGGGAGTGCGCGGCGCCCATCTTCTCTCGGGCGGGCTCCCGGCGCCCATCGGCTGCAGCTGCTGTGGGGCTGAACGCACGCCCGGCTCTTGCTCTCCTACACGCCGGAGACAGCGCGGCTCTGCAGCAGCGCACCCGAGGTACATCCTCCGTGGCGCATCCCCTCCAGCGCTTCCCTTGAGCCGAGCGGCAAGCGCGCTCCCTCCCTCCCCGTGATCTCAGCCAGCACCCAGCTCCCCACAGCATCGACATCTTTTATTTTCCTTTTTTGGAGCAAAAAACCCACCACCATACACATCTTTCCCCCGGCCGTTTGCGCGGTGTCGAAAACAATACAGCTTCCAAAGCAAGATACAGACTGGCCCGTCCCTCCCCCGTCACACCATTTACAGGGTTTGGTTGGGTTTTTTTTTGCTAGGATCAGTACAAATGAGTCGTGGCCATCATTCCTCTCCCCCCTGCATTTTGAAAGCTGCACCCAACAACAGTTATGCTTTAAAACATACAGGACAGGGCGATAGGGGTTCCCGCGATACAGCGATAACATGAAGCAAACATTTCAGTGTTAAGTTCACAGACCAAATTACTCTCAGATGCCAAATACTGTAGGGTCAGGCTGCAGATGGATACTGGAGAGACTCCCCTCCACCTCGGCGTACCGTGCTGCTCAGCTGAACACCCCACCTCCAGGATCCACACCTTCCCTGACCTTCTCGGTGTGTAAGCGAGATACTCGGAATATCCTTTAACAAGCTCTTTGTTTTTTTGTTGTTCTCGTTTTCCTGAAGTTTAGTTCTACAGTAACAAACTACATTCTAAATTACTCAACCAAAAAAAACCCAAAAAAAAAAGAAAAACAAAACAAAAGAGTGGGATTTATTGACCTTTGAATTCTGAGACTGACCTGCAGTAACCATAGAGTCTGAACTGTCAACAATTTGACTTCTTTATAGATTATGCAAAAATTACCTGTATTGTGAAACTACAGACCGTGCACCATTTCTGGGTACATTGTGGATTAGAAAAACCTGCAAGAGGCTGGAAAGCAGTTACATTAAAACAATGAAATTCAGCTAACTTCTTAAAAAAAACAGCCCTGAGAACATGGCTCAACTAGCAAAGAGCCTAGTTGAAAAACCACCATTATAAGCAAAAAATCAGAAGGATCTATTGAAATCTTAAAAGTATCATCTGCCAACATTTGAGGCAGGAAACACTGCAGTCTTTCCAATGCTGTGAAGTATTAAAAGAAATGCAATGAATTGGAGCCATAAGATAAATGCATTATCTGGAGTGGAAATACTTGTCTTCACCTCCTAGTTTTCACAGGCTTTAAGCAATTGCATCAGCTATCAGAAGTTTAGAGTTTTCTCTGTTAAGATGGTGCTATGGAACAAGTACATTGGCTAAGATTTGTTTTAAAGTAAAGCTATGAAAGGAGAACTTCCCTAAGCATTTGGTTAGGGACCTTAAAAATACACATCTCTATGGACTATTGATCACAAAGTTTGTTGCAAACGGTTTTAACAGCAAACTGAAACATCTTTACTTTGGAAAGAAAACAAACCCACCCCAAAATGCCTCAAACACATGTTCTAATTTAGAAGCAACTTTTAACCTTACTGAAACTTGGAGATTATGTTTAAGAGTCATGCTTATCTATGGGAAACTTCATGCATGATGAGCTCTGCACTTCCATAGTGTTTGAAGTGCTTCATACAACAGACAACTAAGTATATAAGAACAAACCTATAATGAAGTACTTCATCATTTGAATCTTGCAGAACTGAAGGTTGCAATAGAAGGACATCCGTATGTCCCAAGGAGGGCTCTTGCAGCAAGCTGGATGTCCTAAGACCTGTCTTTAGATTGCTGTAGTACCTGAAAACTCCAGTCAGACCAGGACCCCACTTAAAAGAACAGGACAAAATCCAGCCCTCAACCCAGAGAGCTCAGTCTAAGCTTAGATTATGGGCCAGTGGCATCAAAAGCCTGTCTCACAACAAGATTTCAGAGGACATACAGGCACCTGGAAGTAGACCAAAGCACTACCAGGAGGACAGATCCAAGTCTCGTAGCTTTCAAGCACATTAGAAGTATTTGCAATCAAGTGATGGCATTAGAACTTGCATTAGTCTGACATGGTAACCTGTGGCTTCCCATTTGACATCACACAGCTCAGCTTACTGTTGAGACCATCATCAGTGGTTTCACAGTCACCTCCAAAACCTGTCTGTCAGGTACCAGGTCAATGGAGAGGCAGAAAGGAGCACAGTGCAGACTAGCTTGAACTATTCAGCGTGCACTTCAAAACTATACTGAATGCCCTTCAATCTCTTGCATCTGCAGCTTTGCTTTTTTAAGTGGTTTTGCCATTTTGGTCAAGGTGCTACTTACAGAGCTCACCTGCAATATGTACTGTGCTGGGCAAGTGCGTGTCAGAGCCCTGGCACAGGCTGCCCAGAGAGGGTGTGGAATCTCCTTCTCTGGACGTTCTCAAACCTGCCTGGACATGCTCTTGTATGACTTGATCTAGGTGGATCTGCTTTGGCAGGAGGGTTGGACTAGATGATCCTTTCCAACCCCTACCATTCTCTGATTTTATGTGTGGTAGTATCCTACTTCTGCCAGGTGTCCCAGGTAACTGTGCTTTATTATCAGTGTATTTATTGCTGTCTTCACCTTCACTGTATTGCTCTCTCCCATCATGAGAAGTCTGTGGGAAATGCATGGGTTTTGCCATTGACATTAGACCTCCAAGACTTGCTAAGCCCTGCCACAATGTGGACAAGGGCAGCTCAGGACAGTTGCCAAGAGCCCCGTGGGGAGTGGGAAATACATATTATTAAGCTGAAAACACTTTAGGCAGTGAACAGCAGCATGAAGTCTGACTCTTCAGACTGCCAATAGTGTGAAGCATGTGTGCTGCCCAGGACAGCATGCCATGTGTGTACAAGTTGTCTTCCATTATCCAAGGGCCACTGAAGCTTAAGGCAAGTTCATAAAACAATGTATCACTCATGAAGTGAGGTCTAAGCCACCAACTATGGAAGTTTCCCACTCATGAAGAGCCATCAAGTTCAAGTTGAACACAAGCAGGCTAGCTACCCTTCCATAACTATTGCTGTGAAGCCTTGTGTTTGTTTGTTAAGCTACTAAGGAGAGGCATGCAGGTGTGTTTCAATGACTCTGAGCTCCCTCAGAGAGGAGCTGGCTTTCCTATCTATGGAGCAGTTTACTTACTGGTATAGTTAAGCCACAGTTGTTCAGCATTGCCTGTCAACTCTATATTTTGAAAATACAACAGCTTTTATTTTCTCTAAAAGGAATCCCATGCATTTAAGTTTAGGCTCAATGCTACAGTTTGTCCCACCTTTTGAAAAACACGTGGTCCCTGTGCTACAAAAATATGGTCTGAACCTGAAGATTAAAACCTAAAGCTGGAAGCACTGCAACAGATTCCCATGGAGTTTGTCACCCTTTTATAGTTTAAGATAAATACAATAAAGGAGAGCAATTGAACTGCATTTTCTACTTTATTTTCAAGTCTGACAAAGGCCTCGAGTGAAAGTCTATAGCTTTAACATCCATTCTCACCTTTGTGTCCCCTTGACCTATCTATGTCTTATCTACCCAATATTCCAACTGCCTGCCTAAACCACAGGTAGGCTTTGACACCACTTTATCGTTACAACAAGCCAACAAGTTGGCAAAGAAGAAAACAGAGGTAATACAGTTAAGTTGCACATGGCCACTGGGGCTTGGTCAAGCCAGCTGGCGTTTTTGATCACTTGAGTTTCTTGGTCTAAAAGTTGTGATTGGCACCTACAGTTCTGCAAGAGTCCCAATCCACAAAATACTTAAGCTTAAAAAAAAAAAAAAAACCAAAAAAGGAGAAGCTATTTTTATTGTCAGTTCTACCTAAACATGTCAAGAAAAATACTATTTGTGCTCTAGGTCACTTTATAATCCTAGATACCTACCAGCTTATCTAAAAGCCCCTGAATACTGTATTTTGTCTGTTCATACAGACAAACACTGTTTTGCTCAAGCAAATAAAAATATATCCACTAGTAACACCTGATTGGTTTCTTAGATCCATAGCTGAAACCCACAGGAATGTTAAAATAGTTACAATTAAGGAATTAAAACCTCAGTGATTTTGAAAACTGCCAGTTAGCCTGCAACACTAATCCAGAATCCAGCACTGCTTTTTAACAAGTCAAAAAAGAAATGAGGTTGCTTGTGAAGGCCAGAGCTTTGGTGACAATAAGAACCAAATTTAGAGATCTGTGGTTTGTCCAGACCTGAGCAGTTGCCCGAGCCTGACGATCCTCTTTATTTGCAAGGCTTTATGGCTACAGCACATTCTTCATTCATTGCACTTATGACAGATATCTGGAAGAAAAGACGAAAGAAGTGAGCTCCAACCCATGCCAGAGGAAGCACTCCTAGAAATCACAGACTTTCACATTTTAATATCTATTTCATTTCTACCAAGAAAAAAAGGAATTTGAAACTGGTAAAATTCTGTCATAAGAACATTTTCCATGTTATTTCCCCACTGATCCACTCTTCACCAGATTGCCTTGACTGGCAGCTTGAGGTGTGTACAGCAGAGAGGGATGAACATACTGCTGCACCAAAGCCAAACTACCAACTGGTGTGGCCCAGTACAGACTACAGTCTGCAGAGCTACCTGCAGACAGGTTTGCCAACACAGCAAACCAGACTGCTCAGCCTACATCAAAGCCCTACACTTGGTGCCAACTAAGAAAGCCTGGAGGCTCCAACCCACAGCACATGGGCAGCACTGACAGCATTTCTCCAGACATCTGAGCGACAATCAGATCACCTCACTGTCAGCTGAGCTGGGCGTCCGGGTCATATCGAGTGCTCTGCTACAAATGTCCTTCTACATCTCAAAGCTGATGCTTCTGGCCCTATAAGCCTGTGCTTCTAACCTGCTCTTCACAGAGAGCTACTAAAGGCCAGTATCAGAGGGAGACTTCTCCATTGTATAATCAAGCAGAATTAATCATATCTCTTCTTGCCTGCTATCTAAACTTACCTGCACATCTTCGTTGGCATTGAATTTTCCTTCTATTTCTTTGCCAAGCTCCCCTTCTGGCAACTTGAGATCCTCACGAACTTCACCGCTTTCCGTCAGCAGGGAGAGATATCCATCCTGAATACCTATCAGCTGGGAAGAGAAATTCAGTTTTAGGAAGTTTTAGCATCAGTAGTCACTAGTAGGCAATAGCTGAAGATAAGCAGAAGGCACAGGGAACCATTCCATTAATTCTTTAGTACTGTAACAGTTAAGAACGTAATTTAAGTACATTTTTAACAACAGCTGAGAGGACTGAGTTAGAAACAACTGTAACAAAAGCCAGGCTGCTATCAAAAATCACCAGAAGCCTGCTGGTTACATCCTACTATGTGGGGCACCGCAAACCCCATCAGCATTGCTTTGATAAAGTATACAAAGGACATAAAGGTGGAACCACACACTTCTGTATCTACATTTGCACAATGAGATACTATCACATACATTAAAGGCTGAGGAACAGCCTTTAACATTAGAGAACATTAAAGGTGGTAGGGAACACCCACCAAGCTCTGGAGATCACTTTTATAATGATGTTTCCAGCCCAACTGAAAGCCTGAGCTAATGGCAACAGCTATTTTAACAGAGCAGGTTCTGGAACCTGGAATACAGAACAGTAAGCCCAAAAGGCAGCCCTAACAAGTCTCAAACAGCAAGAACTTCAGTAGCAATAATGATCCAAGAACATGAGAGAAAAGTCACCAATATTAAGGCTCAGACCTTCTCAGAAATGCTTAAGACACAAAGCCATGCTTTATTTCAACTTCAGCTGCCCTGAAAAGTCGCTAACATGCTGAGCTTTGGCTTTGTCAAGTAATTACAGCTTTCCAATTGATGTGGATCTATCAGTTCCTGACCAGAACCACTCCCAAGACAATGGGAAGAGAGACAAGTTACAACTCAGAATCTGAACTGTGCTGCTTTTAGGAGCTCACTATCCCTTTCACAGAAGGCATTATAGAAGTTACAGCAGCCTGCCAAGTTATCTCTATATACATATTTCAGAGCAGAGCTCAGGAGCACCAAAATTACAGGCTATCAGCTGAAGCCAGTTACCAAGAAAGGAGCAGAAAGCATTCTACAAGTTAGAATTGGCATCAGATGCATTTTGAGACTGTCTTGATTCATTTACCCAATGTAAGGGTGAAATTATAAATGACAACATACGCTTAAGATACAAATTTACTTGGAGTGAGATCTTGATTGTCCTTTAACTAATAACAGTTTGCAGCAGGGACAGCCTCTCTCCAGATTCTTAAGGACACCAGTATCATAAAGAAGTGACCTTACAACATGAGCTAGAAATAATGCTGCTCTGAATGATGTCTATTACCTGTCATTTCTAAGGATTGCTACTGTAACATCACGTTGTTAGCACAGCAAGGAGCCCTCCACCAATAAGCTCCAACCGTTTTAACAGCCCAGTATATGCTACGAGTTCAGCCATGTCAAGTCCAGACAAACAAGTTCCACCAATTCTGACAACAGTCCTTTATTAATTGAGAGGCAAGTTTTGGGATGAAGAGTTTACGTGTGGTATTAGGAGTATAAAGCCTTTTAATGTGTGGGAGGACTCAGTGACTGTTAACTCACCTGGTAATCATTCCTCTTGATATTTGGAACATCCATGTTATGAGTCGATGGGCAAATATCTTCATATTTTTTGCCAGTGAAGATATCAATACCAACCAAGTGGACCTGTAAGAGAAGAAAAATAACATCAGATGCTGAGAAACAAGAAGCCATTGCCATCGGTACTCCTGCTTCCATGTAGTTTTCTAAGAGATCACATGTAATACCAGATTCTGCCCGGCTTGTGGCCTCTCACACCCTTTCACAGCACACTGCAGAAACACTACATGACAAGGAAGATCAGCCACTGTTACTTTCCATAGTCTTCTGGAGTTTTAGGGCAGCATGCTAGAGCTCAGAGCACACGGTGATTTAATTGTTTATTTCAGGTTATAGCTGTTCTGAGAAACACAAGAGAGTCACTGACAATGTGAAGGGTAAGGGGAGACGTGGTCATACACAGAGATTAAAGCAGCTCCCACCTCCCTTTACGCTCGCAGCAGCTGTCCAGGCAGCTAGAGCCTGGATTACCAGCTCATAGCCTGCTCTTCTCTGGTCCTTTCACTCTCACAGTTGTTTCAGTATTTTAGAAAACTGTATTAATCTAATAAAACAGTCTGTAAAAAAAAGCAAGGGGAGGAAGAAAGGGGAAAAACGTGCTGGCAGGTGCTTGGTATATCTCTAGATTTGACAAATCTTAAATCCTTTACTCACCTACATTTATCTTAGACGGTGGTGGAAACTTACAAATTGAATTAATTGTGCTTTTAACAGATCTGTCTGCTGAGAAGTGCCGCTGAATGAATGGAGAGTCTAGCCTTGGTCCAAGCTCTGGACAGCTGCATAAGCCAACTGCTTAGGCAGCCAGACTGCAGCCCCAGACAGCAGCCTAAGAATGCCCCTGCTGGGATGCAGGAGGGGGAAGGTACTCCTCACTCAGTGCTGAAAAAGGAAAGAAGCGGCGAGACAAGCCAGTAATCCAGGGCCAGAGCAGGCCCAGAGGTAAGAATTGTCTGCTGAGCTCCTCTGGATTGCACAATAGAACACAGGGACTTCTAGTAAGAGCTAGTAAGTGCTTAAGTCGAGTGATCATGAAAGTCTGCTAGCCCAGGCAGACACAAGAGTGCTTTGGTGGGTACGGACAGAACAATCCAACCACGCCCTGGTGATTTCATCAACCCCCTCTTCGAGAACTTACTCTGCCCCCACTACAGAAATGGGTTTTCTCACCATCAGCATTGAGGCTTTTTAACAAGATGGGAGGAAAAAAAAATATATACTAAGCAAACCAATGCAAGCCCTTGTCCTCAATCCTTCCTGCTTCACGTCACGGGAACCCCTTGGGCTCACTCTAGAACCCAGAGACACGCGAGACGCTGCTGCGTGAACAGCAAAGGCAGCACAGGGCACACTCGGCCAAATGAAAGGCTGCCACGTTCCCCCCGGCCAGCCGGGCAGCCGTGCCCGGGCCGCTCACCTTGGCGTGGCCGTGTTTGCCCGTCTTGGAGGTGGACATCTCCACGATCTTGCAGGGGCGGCCCTTGAGCACCACGAAGCCGTTCTTCCGCAGCGCCGAGCACTGCATGGGGTAGGTGAAGGAGGCGCCGGCATCGCCCGTGGTGAAGTCGAGCTCGTCGGCCATGGCGCTGGGGAGCTGGTGGCGGGGGCTGCACGGAAACCAGAGGTCGGGATAGGAACCCCTGCGGCGGGTAGGGCCGGGGGTGGGGGGGGAGCGGGAAGGGTAACCAACCGTCTCTCCCGACGAGGGCAGCGCGATGGCGGCGACGGGAGGGGGGGAGGGCGGATCGGGCCGAGCCGTGCCGTGCCGGGCCTGCCTGGCCGCGGCTGGGCCGCCGCACGTGCCCGGCGGGTGAGGGGCCGCCGCGCGCCGCGCCACGTGCCGGGCCCCGCCACGTGCCGGGCCCCGCCACCCCCCCCGCGCCGCTGGCGGCCGCCGCGATCGCCTCACGCCCGCCGCCGCGTGCCCTCCGCGCCGCGGCCCGCGCCGCAGCCCCGCCGCAGCACACCCCCCATACACGCACGCACACGCAACCCCTCTTACCTTGCGAGAGCGGGCGGGGAGCCCGGGGAAGGGATCCGGGAGGGGAGCGGGGCGGGGCGGGGGCACGCGCCGCGCACACACGCGCGACCACTGCGGCGGCCGGCGGGAAGGGGCGGCGGGCGGCGGGCAGCGCGCGCACCGCACCCCGCACAGCCCCGCCCCGCCGCTTCCGCCGCCCGCCGCGCCCATTGGCCCGCGCTCCTCCATCCCCTCCCACCCCCCCTTCCCCAGCGCCGCCGCCTGACCACGTGCCGCGGGCTCTTCCCGCCTTCGCCCGCCCCGCGCCCTCGCCCCGCCCCGCGTCGGCGCCTACGGAGAGCGGTTGGGCTCAGCGCGGCCCCGCGCCTCGGAGCCATCGCTACCTCGGAGCCATTGCACCGCCCGTGCCCCGCACCGCCGCCCCTCGGCCGCCAGGCGGCGCCGCGCTCCTCCCCGCCTCGCCATCTTGGCGGCGGAGAGGCTGTGGCGGGCCCGGGCGCACGGGCTGCGCGGCTGGGAACGGGCCGCGGAGACAGCGTCACTCTCTGCAACTCCCTGGCAGGAGGCTGCAGTGACGTGGAGTCGGTCTCTGCTCCCAAGTGATAGGACAAGAGCACGTGGCCTCCAGTTGCACCACGGGAGGTTTACGTGGGGTATTAGGGAAGAGCTCCGGGGGCTGTTAGACACTGCCCAGGCTGCCCTGGGAGCTGCTGAGTCCCCGTCCCTGGAGATATTTAAAAGATGCATAAATGAGGCGCTGAGGGCCATGATATTAAAGGTCTCTTCCAACCAAAATGATTCCATGGGTCTGTTCCTTGTGAGAGATGTGACTGAGCACAAAGCTCATCTGTCCACTTTGCTTTTGGAATAATCAGAAGCGGAGTGTTTAGCACAAGACTACACCGTGGTGAAAGCTCCTTGTTAATGGACAGTTAATGAGACTCCATCCCTACCCCTTACCAGCTGCTCCAACAGCACAGCCCACCCCAGCCTCCAGCCCTGCGCTGCCTCAGGACAGGGCTGTGGGGTGAACACAGCCACAGCACCAGGCAGATGGATCCTGAGCAAAACGGGGACAAATGGAGAATTTAAATTCAATACTTGCATTTGACTACAGATACCCACCTGTTACAGCTACCAAGATGATGAGGGGACTGGAACATCTTTCTTATGAGGAAAGTCTGTGAGAGCTGGGATTGTTCAGCCTGGAGAAGGCTGAGGGGAGACCTTAACAGCACTTAAATAAGGGTGGGTGTTCAGAGGATGAGATGAGTCTTTTTTCTGTGGTGGCCAGTGACAGGACAAAGGGTAACGGGCACAAGCTGGAACACAGCAAGTTCCACTAGAACATGAGGAGAAGCTTCTTTGCTGTGAGGCTGAGGGAGCCCTGGACCAGGCTGCCCAGGGAGGGTGTGGAGGCTCCTCCTCGGGACATTTCCAAGCCCACTTGAACATGTTCCTGTGTCCCCTGATCGAGGGGAAGCTGCTTTAGCAGAGGGTTGCGCTGGATGAGCTCTAGAGGTTCCTTCTAATTCCGACCATTCTGGGATTCTGGGACCAATCTCACCTGAAGACTGTTCTGTGGAGCTGCTGGTGCACGGGGCACATCCCTGCAGGGTGCTGTGTGATCACCTATAAACACACAAGCAGAAAACTGACGAAATTCAATGGTGTGTGTGGCAGCATTGCCAGAGCTGCCCTCTGCCATCAGCACCATGGCTGCAATGTGCTCTCCTGAGATTTCCTCCCCAACATCCCAAGTTTGTCATCTGTGTTCTAATGGGGTTACTACACAAGTTACATTTAATGGCACATTTTCTAATGGCTCATCGTGGGATCTCTTACTTTGTGTTATTCTATGTGATCTGTTTGCCTGTACTCCCACCCGTGGTTACACAGAGCCCACTCTAAATTGTACAGTATGTCCCAAAAGAGATAAGTTCAGCTTTCATTTACATGGGGTCCCTTTACAATCCTCCAGCAGATGGAGAAGGTGGCTCTCTCCTGTCACCAGGGGTTTTGGTGGATGCTGCCTCACCCAGCCCGCTCTAGAAGTGATAGGCCTTACCCTGGGGACCTGCCCTCTCCTTTTTTCTTCTGTATCAGTTGATAAGGAGAGTCTGGAGCATTCTGTTAAGTGTTCTCACATGTGCAGTGTGTGTTTGTTTACCTGCAAGTGTTTACCAGTTGCATGTACTCTAGGGCTTTTTTTGATCTAATAAAATACTTTGTGAAAGAACTCCCAACTGTTCTGAACACAAATTGGAGCAGGCTGAGCGGGTTTTTTTCTCCTCAAATATCAGGTTATCAATTTAGTTGATTTTCTGCAGTTGACAGATTCATTTTAGGTGACTTGAGAGATCTCCTGGACTAAATCAAGTCCTTTCACTGAAGTGCAGCTGTAGGTGATACTTATTTTTGAGATATAAACAACAAAATTTCTATACAACAATAGAAATTTCAAAGCATATTTGTAAATAACATGACTGATCACGCTTGAATGTGTTTCCTTCCTCATGCTGATCACACACACACACAGGCACCCCCCCCCCCCCCTTTTCTTTCAAGGAGGCTCAGTGATCAAGCTTTGGTTTTCCAGTCCAAGTCTTTATGTGAATTGCACGGCAGAAGGGGTCAGGGATTACAAAACTTTTGGAAGGTTTGAAGTGAGTTGTCTCTGTTCTCTGTTATGCTCTGGGAAGCAGTGTCTTGACACCCTAAAGCACCTCATCAGCCTCAGGAGTACTGGGGTGGACATCCCACCGTGTGTCCAGCAGAAGGCAGGAGGTGGTGTTTTTACAGCAGCTTAGCTCACGCTGACTCCTTGCTCCAGCTGCTTGCATGGTGCATCACTAGCTTTGTGAGAGATCTCTCTGATGAACCCTGAGAAGGGCGGCCGTGTGCTGGGTCATGCAGGGGTGGTAGCCCGGCTAGAGGGCGCCAGAGGGAAGCCCCGCAGGATAGCTGAGCGGGCCAGTGGCGGAGCGTGGGGAGCAGTTTACCCAGCCTTGCTGCCCTCGACGCTGGCCACAGGAGAGGGAGGCTCATTCAGCCAGGCTCGGTTCAAGTCACAAGGTTAGAATGGGGTCATGAGCAAAGCGGTGTAAACAACCCTATTCCAGCTTGAGCAAGCACCTCAGCTGCTGAGCTCTGTTCCCTGGGACCCCACCAGCGTGTCCTGACTGTTGGGGTGAGGGTTTGCCTTGGCATCTGGGCACAGCCTCAAGCAAGAGGACATGAGAGAGGGGAACCAACAATCCCCATCCCCACAGGACAGTGCTGTGCTCAGCACACCCTCTGAGCTCCTATGTCTGATCTCTCTGTAGCACAAGCTGGATGAAAGAGCCTGTGCAGCGACTTTGCCATAGCCCCCCCCTGCTCTGCTCCAGGCACCAATGCAATCCTGCCCTTCACCTTCTGTGCCAGTGGCTCATTCTGCATTTACATCAGCCTTGAGATTCTGGGATGCTGCATGGTCCCTACATTTTTTAGCCACTGCATGCCCCGGGACACTGGAAGAGTACTGCGGTACAGCCCCTGCCTCCTTCATGGTCACCCTTAACCTTGCTGGGGCAAACACAACTGCCCAGCTGGACAGACATGCTCCAGTGAGGCATTCACACACAACCCCCCCATCCCAGTTACCCAGGGAATTACCAGTGGCATTGAGCTGGTAGGAACCAGCTGTAACTGGAAGAGGGAAAGCACCCAGTAACTTGGGGTGTTCACTCTTCCTGGGCTGAGGCAGTATTAGGACAGGGATATCCCACCCATGAGGTGGGGTGCCGTGATGCTTTTTATAGTCACAAGAGCTGCTTTCTCTCCTAAACAGAACACAGGGAGAAAAAACACAAGGCACTACCCAAGCCTCAGGGCTGAAGCTGTATCTAGAGCCTGTAAAATTAAGGACCGATGAACTTCAGGCTGGATTTATTGCCATCCTGCTGGAGAGGAGATTCCTGCCCTTTCAGCACAGCTCTTCAGGCTGTGCCTCTGGATAAAACTCACCCGCGTTGCTTTGGAATTTAGTGAAGCACCGGAGCATTAAGCTCAGTTACCTTAGAGTAATTCCCATGCTTACTGGATCCTCCTGCCTTGTAATTCCTCAGCTCCCATAGATTTCAGTGAAAGAAGAGGACATTGAGCACTGTGCCTCAAAGCCTTGGCCCCTGCACACATAGAACTGGCACAGCTTAGTCCTCATCTGCTGTTTGACTCAGGAGATGACGGGTAGCTCATCTCAGGGATGAAAAACAAGTTGAAACGAGGCAGAAAAATCTGTGATGAATTAGCGTGGAAAGTGTTAATGGGGCCAAATGTCCTGAGTTTATTGGATTAGGGAAGTCAAACTAATTTTAATTATGCCTAGAGAGTGGGAAACTAGGCACCTTTAGCCATTTACCTGACACAACAGAAAAGTCTTAATGGCTGTCATCTCAGCACGTTAGGAAAACACTGTCAAAGCTCTTGCTGACAAGATGCTTTCTCAGGGATTATTAATTATACTGCGTTATTAGCCAACCACAGTCTGAGAGCACGTTTCCCATGTTAACTAAAGTGCAGCTACCATTTAGCTAATAAGTATGACTCGGGCTTTTAAATTTTCTTAATGATTAGCAACCCAGTAAAACTGTTACAGCCAGAGATAAAAATAATGATTCAACAAGCTGCGTCTCCAGAACAGGTTTTAACTGGAACTTGTGTGTAGCAAGGGCAGATAAAGTTTACAGTCCTAATTACCAGCCTGATGTGACAAGACAAAAGTAAACCAGTCTGTAGATTTAACCGACTCGTGTGACCCCTTCCTGCATCGTTGTATGTGGTGAAAGTGTACTCGGGATAGTTCAACCCAGTGTATCAGCCCAGTCCTCCTGCAGCAGCCCCGGTGAGGGCAGAGGTTGCTGCAGCCCTCAGCAGCACTGAGCTCTGCACACCCTGTCCCAGCTGCAGCCAGTAACAGAGCTCCTTTGGAACATCCCTGGGGGAGGGAAGCCATCATCTCCAGGGGGATATACAAATACATGAAATGATAACCTTAGAATCATAGAATCCCAGAATGGTGAGACTTGGAAAGGATCTCTAGAGCTCATCCAGCCCAACCCCTTGCTAAAGCAGGTTCCCGTCGCTCAGGGGGCACAGGAACGTGTCCAGGTGGGTTTGGAAACCTCCCGAGAAGGTGCCTCCACACCCTCCCTGGGCAGCCTGGGCCAGGGCTCCCTCACCTCAGCACCAAAGATTTTTCTTGTCTTCAAATGGAACTTTTTGTGTTCCAGCTTATGTCCATTACCCCATGTCCTGTTGCTGGACACTACAGAAAAAAAGTGTGGCCCCATCCTCTTGACATACACCCTTTAGGTACTTAGAAGTGTTGATAAGGTCACCCCTCAGCGTCCTCCAGGCTGAACAGCCCCAGAGATCATCTTGATAGCCCTCTGCAGGACTCTGTCCAGCAGTTCCCCATCTGTCTTGAGCTGGGGAGCCCCTAATTGGACACTGTACTCCAGATGTGGCCTCACCAGGGCAGGTGGAGGAGAACCTCCTTCAAACTGCTGCCCAAGCTCTTCTTAATGCACCCCAGGATGCCATTGGCCTTCTTGGCCATGAGGACACACTGCTGGCTCATGCTTAGTTTGTTATCAACCAAATACATGAAGGCATATGGTCCAGTTGTGGCCCAGGAAGGCTGAAAGGAGAAGATTGAGTTCTCCTCCACATAGCAGCTGCTGTGAGGAAGCACAACCTGAAACTCATCACTGCTGGAGTGTGGGGCTCATCCCCTCAGCCTGCAGGAATCACAGTACACCCTGAAATAGTCAGTTATTGGCTTGTGAAGTCTGCTAGCTCAGAAACTCCTGCTTCAAACTACCTGGTCTTCACTATAGCTCAGCCAAAACCCTAACAGAGGTGTAGGATGAAATGAGAGAACACCTGATTAAATATAAACATGGCTTCCAGCTCACAACTGTTTGTACAGAGACATTTTGCTGAAGTGCCTCTGAACTCCCAGTCACATCTTCTGAGAGGGTCAGAAATATAGCTGTGGTAACATTAGTGTTGTGGGCTTCATTGAACTAAGGTAGGTGCTGCACTATTGTAATCAGTTCAGCATTTCTGTTACCTTTCACCTAGTAACGCTCAGAAAAACAAGGACTGGTTGCACAGTGTTGCTAAAAAAATGCCCCCTCCCTGCTGAGTTACTGACAGTGGCACTGACCGATGCTCCTCTGGCTTTGGGACGAGGCTCAGCATTTATTGAAGCAGTTTGGATAGCCTTTCTCCTGTTAAACCACCTGCATGGCCATTGTGCAGCCATAGCTCAAGCCTTTCTGTCTGTGCTGACTGGCTCATAAGGGTTGAGCGGGGTGTCCAGGACCCCCCATGCCAGCACCCTCCCTGCGACCCTGCCTCTGCTCTCTAATCCTCCTGCTTCTGGAAAGAACACAGCCTGGCCCTGTGCTCAGAGCAGGGGCAAATCTGCTTTGAACCCAATCTGATCTCTCCCCAAATGGTCCTCCTGCACATGGTACCTAGAGAGGCACCAGCACCAAGTTTTAAGCCCCAGCAGCACCCCTACATGCAGGGCTATACTTTGCAATGGGCTCTTTACACCTCCAGTGGGGCTTCATCTGGATACTGAGCCAGCTCCCAACAGCTCCGGGGCTGTCCAGCCCCAGGGGTGCTGTCTCCCAGACCATTCTCACCTCTGGACCGTGCATTTCAAAGGGCTTTAGCTGAGGCCTTGCACAGCATTTACCACCTGTAGAGCAAACATGCCCTGCCAGGAAAACACCTCCCATCTGGAGTTGGACATATGTCTGAGAGGAAAAAAAGACAACAGTGCCAGCCAACACATACCATAGATGGTGTTCATTGTCGCTTTTATGTAACAGACAGATAACATTGCTGAGAGCAAGAACCCATCTATCTTTTTACACTCAGAGAATCCATGACAATATTTAACTGCCTACAGCAGACACTACAGAGAGCCCCTGAGCCTGTGGCCACAGCTCATCTCACACCTGTGCAAACACAGACTGCAAGCCTGCACCCACAGCTCTGCCTCTTGCTTCTCTGCACCACAGCAGAGCTGTGCCAGGCCCAGGTCACCCACAGCTGTAGCACATGACACCACTGACCCAGTTCTCCTCAAGTTAAATCCCAGCAGTCGCTCTGGGAAAACCTTTGGTGCAATCTTGTTGCTTCAGTGCACATACTGGGGCCAGTCATCCCAGTGGACCTCTTGGCTACCTTCCGTCACTTGGAAGGGACTAGAATTTGCTTTAGGGTCTTACTGCTGGGAGAGTAAAGTCTACAAAGGAAAGAAGTTCAGGCACATGGAAAGGAGGATGAACCTTCCCTAAAACCAAAGCCATGGCAGCAGCCTACGATCCTTTCTGGCCCATCTATTCTTGTGCATCTCATTGTGTTCTATCCTCTATTACACGATGGTCACGGCTTTGTCGGCTGTCACGATGAGCTTGCACAGACCGAGCAGTGCTGGTGTTTCATGTCTAAATAAATAATGAGCTTCTATCCTGAGAAAGTTGCTGGGGAGCAGCCTGATATCACAACAAGGAACATACCAATCTTAAAGGTCAAGCAATCAGAGAGCAGGCTTTTACCTCAAAAATCCTTGCAGTTTGATTTTTGCCATGTAAAAGTATCTCATAGAGAAGCACGAGCACAAACAAGGCTATAAAACAGCACAGCCTTCTGCTTGCACTCTGCCTTGGCTGAAGCACAGCCAGCAAAGCTGTAAG
The DNA here is from genome assembly GCF_028858725.1 of Colius striatus. Taxonomy (NCBI): domain Eukaryota; kingdom Metazoa; phylum Chordata; class Aves; order Coliiformes; family Coliidae; genus Colius; species Colius striatus. The sequence goes on along the minus strand of NC_084770.1, from coordinate 18,921,745 downwards.
TGGTGCAAAGTGGGGTTGGATCAGGGGGCACCTTCCTTCCAGGTAATGCTGCAGTGCCCGTTTCCCAGAGGGTTATTGCTGGTTGTTATGGGCCAGGCAGCCAGAGGCCTCTGCTGCGGATGGGGCCCATGGGCTTACATGTCCTGCAAAAGGAAGGGAAAGTGGATGCAGAGCAAGGGAAGGAGGAGCAGCAAGGGGAAGTGACCAAGCCATGTATTCACACCATGGCAGGGACAGCAGCAGGACTTGAGTCTCCTCAGCTGGGGGCTGGGAGTGCCTGGGCCTATTGTGTGGTCAATGATGTGTTGCAGCAGGGATAAAGGAGGGAGGAGGGGCTTCCTAGGGGGAAAGAGGAGGTAAATAGTCTGGCTGAAACAAGAAAAAAACCAAAAGCACACCAACCCAGCCAGAAGTTCTAAGATTCTCCTAAAGACTTGAAAAATCCTGATGAGATTGGGCAGTGTTTCAACAACGCACGGGTAGCAAAGCAAGCGAGGTGCATCCGACCCATTCCGGCGGGATCCACCTTCCTCTGCACAGGGAAGAGTGAGAGGCAGTCTACTCAGCCCAGTTTCCTTGGGCCATCAGTGCTGTGTGCTCATGGCACACAGTTGGTTTCCCAAGGCATCAGGTCACTCAGCAGAAGGAGCCTGCAATCATGGGACAAAAAAAAGTGAAAACATGAGGCTACAGCATCAGCTGAGCCCTCTGTCCTTCATCCCAGCTGAGTGGTGACCCCGCTCAACCTCATGCTTTGCCAGCCAGCAAGGTGGTTGTCCCACCAGGCTCCTCCAGTGGGGCATGGAGACACACATGTAATCTATTCCTCCTGTGCTTTCCCTGGCTCTTCCTGCAGCCCAGCCCTGCCGAGTGTTTCAGAGTGTGAGGCCAGGTTAGCACCTGGGGCTCGGAGGTGTGAGCCACAGCAGCTAGAAAGGATGGGCCCTCCTGCCCTGCCAGCTGCAAAAGTTTTGTGAAGCAAGACTTGCGCAAGGTCCTTCCCATGGCGCCTGAAGGAGGGCTGTGACCTGTCCCTCCTTTGTGGGAGCCTGCCGGCGGCTACGCCTCCTCGCCGGCCCGCAGCTCTTGCAGCTCCGTCATGGCTCTGGCCGGCAGCTTCTTGCGGCGGAACACGGCTGCGATCTCCTCGAAGGATTTCCCTTTGGTCTCCGGCACTTTGAAGTAGGCGAACAGGAAGAAGGCGAGGAGCAGAGCGGCGAAGATGGCGAACACGTAGGGCCCGCACAGGTCCTGCGGCGGGGGGAAGCGACACCGCCGTCAGCAGCGCGGGGACGGCTTCCCCTGCCCGCCCCGGCTTGGGGACGGGGACCCGGGAGACACGGCTCCGGGAGCCCCGCGCTGGGGGCCTGCCAGCCGCTTGCAGGGTGTTAGAGGGGTTCCTTACCGCGATGTACTGGAAGCACATGCCCACGATGAAGTTGCAGGCCCAGTTGCAGAAGCCGGCGACGGCGATGGCAGCAGGCCGCGGGCCTTGGCTGAACAGCTCGGCTACAATGAACCAGGGGATGGGCCCGGGCCCCACTTCGAAGAAGATGACGAAGAGGAAGATGGCAACCATGCTGACGTAGCTCATCCAGGCAAACTGGCTCTGCGGGAGAGTGCGCTCGCTGTTACAGACCGACGTGGCTCTCTTCAGTTCTCACTAATTACTTTAATTAGGCCCCTCTTTCAGAAACCTCTTTCTGTTCAGACAAGTGGGGGCTGGATGTGAATAATTAAAGCTCTAAAATGTTGTGCCGGGTGCTGACTGGGCACGTGGTGCCAGTGTTGCCTCTTGCAGAGGAGTGATGGAGCTCACAGCTGTCAGCTCAGCTCTACCTTCGAGCCCTCTCCTTGTCTGCAGCGTGGCCAGGAGGAGGCAAAACAGTGTTATCCTTAATAACCAGGGTGTTCAGTAAAGGAGGCAAGTAAAAGATGTAAAACCTGCATTTGGTTTTGTGGTGTGGATTGACTTTGATGGGGGCCAGCTCCATCCTCTGCCTGTTCCGCCCCATGCCTCACAGCCTGACCCCTCTCCTGGGTGTCAGAAGGAGTGTTTTGTCTCTAGCACCCCTGCACCAAGACAGAGAGGTGCAGGGGGAGGGTTTAGGCCACACATAGTTTGCATGTGGAGGTATGCCTTATGATCTTGTAGCAGTCATGGGATCATGCCATGGGAATAGCACAGTTGCTGTGTAAGGAGCTGAGGTTGTCAGGGGGCTCAGGGAGGGGACAGGGGACACACTTCCTAGTAGCACTGGAGTATCTCAGGGGCTAAAGAATGCGACGTCCACAGACACTGTTGTAACCAGAGGTGGCTCCAGCTATGGCCACTTTGAACTGTCCCTTCTAAGGACAAACGTTTCTGAACTTGTTTGAGATGAAAATGCAAACCATTCACTTTAAAGGGTGGTTTGTCTTCTCTTGTTTGCAAACTGTGGAGAAAAACAAATGGAGAGAAATCCTTACCAGAAGCACAAGTCCAACAGTCATGGCCACGGCGCTTATTAACATGCCCATCAAACCAGCCAGGAACAGCGACCGCCTGCCCGCCTTCTCCACCAGCAAGACCTGTGGAAACACGAGCAGCAGCTCAGCCTCCACCCCTGCTGCTCTCAGGAGGTTCAATCAGGTCCAGTAGCAATGAGCAACCTGTTGCCACTACCACCCTGCACTCCTTCTCTTTTAGCTCTCGTGCTAGAGACTGATGTGCCCATTTCCACATGTCAGAAACTGTTGGTGGCTGTTAGGGAGCCAGATTGAGCAAGCACCCTGCCAAGGGCAAGGCAAACCTACATGGATTTCCAAGCTCTCAAGGCTTCTCACTGCTCCTACACATGTAATGCTGACTGGGGACTTTGTTTATTTTCTCTCTGTTGTTTTTTCGGGAAGAATAAACTCACTAGATCTGTGTTAGTTTGGGAGCAGCCTTCAAAATGTATCATGGTTCAAGTCACATCATGGGCCACTGCACTCAAGTCACATCATGGGCCACTGTTCTAGGGCAGGGATAGTTGTGGAGCAGCTGGAGTCAGGATTTTTCCTCCAGTGGCTCCCAGATTCCATTTGCCTCTGTGGTAGCCAAAAGACATAGCTTGCTCCTTCTCAGCTCCTCTTGGTGAACTCCAGTTCTCTCACACAACTTCTGATATCTAAAGCTGTCCCAATCCCTTCACCCAATAGGTAACTCCAGAGGACAATGCATCTGGCCTACCCTAAAACACTGTACTAGCTCCTGGGGCTGCGTGCTCCTTCCCCTCTGCTCAAAAGGACACCCTTGGCCATCAGCTCAGCCTTTGTTGCCATTACAGCAAGTGATTCATGCTTCCAAGAGACCAGTCTCTTTTGCTGGAGGCAGCTTGTCCTGCTAACTTGTGAAGCTGGAGAGGGACAACCTCTGCACTCCCTTCTCCCCTTGGCAAGGTCCTGGCTGTCAGTGCTTCTGCCTTTTGATCGGGGTCTGTCATTTATTGACCAATGCAGGTAATTTTTAAGTGCTCATGCCCAAAAGAAGCAAAGAGCAAAGGCCCCAGGCTGCTAGTACCACAGCTCTTGGGGGGAGATGTAGCTGCAGGAGACCCTCCAAGCTGGAGAAAGATTTCTCCCAGCGACAAACCTCTGTGCCTCATTTCACAACAAGCATCACACTTTCTCCTTTGTAAGGGACCTGTGCTGGAGCTCCTTTAAAGCAGCTTCATCCCAAGAGCTCCTGTCTCAAGCACGCTGGACTAAGATCTCTTAGAGCTGTGCATTTCTACCTTGCAGCTAGTCCTGCGTCACGGTGGGTAAAAATTCCTTGCTCCCTAAATCTCTCTAGAGGTGTGAGGGGAATGGCACTTCCTGATCTTCTTATATGAATGGCCACTTCAATCAAACAATTGCCTGCTGCTAGGAATTGTGTGAATGCTCTCAGGAGAGAGGCAGTCGAAGGGAAAGGCAGTGAAAAACAGAACCCTCCTTTATTGTCACAGAGCACTGCAGAAATGGGATGAGGATAGGTGCTAGATTACTTTTATAACTGTGGAATAGCCTTTGGATATCACTCGTGCAGGTGCTGTGTACATACAGAAACCCATTTGAAAGATAAGAGGGAAGAGGGAGATGGTGAGCTGCCAGCTTCCCCATCGCAGCCCCAGTCCCCTGCCTGCTCCCCGAGGGGAACAGCACCCACAGAACCTCAGGCTTTTGTTCTGGGGGGAAATGCTGAGCCAGCAGAGCTTCCCTGACACAGGGGTGCAGTTTGCACTACCACTGGGTGGTAGCCACGGGCCAAGCCTTGATTTTACAAAGTTGACTTGCCTAGAGAAATGATTTTTGTGCAGGGTCAGCCCCGCACAAATGCAAATCCCAGACCCATCTCCAGCATAAAATGGTGTTTCAAAAGCACACTGTGGCCGATGTGCTTCTGTGCTCTGAGAGGAAGGAACGTTTACTCACGGAGATAACGGTGAAGACGGTGTTCACCACTCCCACGCCGATGGTTGCGTAAACGGGCTGCTCCACGCCCGCTCGCTCAAAAATGTTTGTGGAGTAGTAAAAGATCTGTCAAAATACAGTAGGATGAAAGGTTAGGCAAGGGGGCTGGCGAAACTTTTCTTGTTCACTTGAGGGAAGATTTGCACTGGCTTGGCTGAGATGTGAAGAAATACAATTACGATTAGTTTTTCAACTTTTAATGCCTAGTTACAAAAATCCAAGTGGAAACTTCCAAAGGAGCCTGGGGGAGTTAAAAGTCCCATTGAAATTCCCCTCCTGAGCTACTGCATTTGCACAGTTAGAACTGCTTCCTTCCATTTAGCCCTGTGTTTAATCTCACCAGCACAGAGACACACACCTTGGGGTGACTCAGTTCTACATTTCATTTCATTGCTCTGATTTCTCCCTTCTCTCCAAGAGTAAGGTGATTCCTGTCTGGTGGGAGTTCAGGGCAGGAGGTCAATGGAAGGATGATCTGCCAGCTGGTTTCCTGCTGAACCCCCTGGTACCCTCCTCCCCTCCCACCTTCCTACAGCCTGTCAGTGGTGAGGTGCACCTTCAACAGGGATGGCAGTGGCTGAGAAGCCTCCTGCAGCGACAGGGAAGCCTTCCAGCATGGCCACTGCATGCTCAGCAGGGATTTCTTTAAAGGCAGAACTTCTGGGGAGACTCACCGCGTTGATCCCTGAGAACTGCTGGGATATTTGCACCATCAGTGCCACGAGGACAGCCTGCTTGTACTTCGAAGAGGTGAAAAGCTGCCCTATGGAGACTTTCTTTTCACTAGCAGCTTCTTGCTTTTCCTTTTCCATCTCAGCAATCTCTTTCATTGGGTCACAGTTTCCTCTGAGCCTTTTCAAACCTTAAGAAAAAAAATCCTCACAAATATCAACTTTTCAGTGATGGAGTAAGGACAAATATCTCTCTCCAGGAAAACTCAGGGGAAGCCAGCCCCATGGAGATAAGTGTCTTCTTGCTCTGAGGCCTCCCATTAAGCCCCAAGGGTGTGTCTGCCTGGCAAGGGGCAGCAGCACATCGATTCTGCAAAGGCTCTGAGACACCACATGCAACCTCATCCCTCTGCAGTGCTGATTAGTCCCATGCAAACATATCTCAATGGTTTCTGGTCCAGAGCTAGCTTACACTTCAGCAGCTTGAGGCGTGGGCATGCAACTCCGTCCCCAAGCATGTGGGCACACACTGGTTTACTCAGTCCTGGGCTCTCACCTTAGTTTCAGCTGTGTCCTACTATTGACTTACTCCTTGTAGTGATGGCTGGAACCAGTTAAGGATGGCCACACCAGAAGATGTTTGAGTGGTTGCAGTACCTGCTGTGGATTTGCTGTGCAGCTGCAAGCAGCAGTAAGGACAGAGAGACCAGCTTCCACCTCGCAGAATGCATCATTTCTATACCTGGTGGAAATCTCTCCCAATTGAATGGGGGGGTTTGGAGGTGGCATCTGCTAGATGTGATCTCTCTGATGGAAAGGAGTAACATGCTAAGGCTCACACCTCCCTCAGTGGATCAGAAACAAGCATTCTTCAGGCAGTCACTGTAGACAAGGGTCCAAAATCCCATCTCCAAACATGCTGAGTGAGATGGATGGAGCAACTGCACCCAGTTACACATGTGAGCCCTCAGCTGGCCTTTCCCTCTGTGCTTAATACTTCATGTATAGTATAAAACCAACTCCAGACAAGCCCAGAATGTGTGTCTTACTTTTTTTAGCTTCCTCCACCTTCCCCAGTTTGATGTAAAGGTATCGGGGGCTCTCGGGGCACAGTAGGAGCAGGAAGAACTGCAGGAGGGCAGCCACGCCGGACAGGCCGAGGAGCAGCGGCCACATCTCATCGTTGCCCAGGAGAAAGTCTAGTCCAAGGACCTGGAATAATTGAGACATGTTTGAACAGCTTATTTTGCACCTTAGCAAAAATGAAGTGATTGACCACTATGGTGTTTCAAAGTGACAACCTGGGAGAAAGCTAGAGACACATAGCAAATCTCAGTCCCAGCGATTTGAGCTCCTTAGTTATGATGCACATTTACAAGGAGGGAATGAACAGATGGTGTAAAGTGTCATGAGCAGAGCTTTGGCTCACAGGTGCTGTAGGACAACCCTCCTCCAGCTTGTTCCCCACCCCAAGGTGACTCAGTCCTCCTTGGGATGTGCCACTGGCAGGAGACCTGTGCCCAGGCAAGGACCACTGCGTAAACAACTCAGCAGATACAGGTGTGCTGATGAGATGTTTTCCTCTCAGACTTTGCTCTCCTGGGTTTTTAGGGAGTGAGGTTTTGTGGGCAGGTGTGTCCTAAGCAGCTCCACAACAGGCAGAGAGTGGATGGACGTCCCAGAGGTCCGGCCACCAACCAGCACAGTCTGAGCACTGGGGCTGTGGCTCGGCAAATGGGGTACCTGGAGGTCTGCCTCAAGGTGTGATTATGGCTTCGAAAAAGGTGCTCCAGAGGGGTTGTGAGTACTTGCAGCCTTGTTCCTTCCTTAATTTGCAAAGTGGTGTTTGCATTTTCACAGGCAGTGAAGCTGGCAGGACCTATCTGGTGAGCTTTTGTTTTCCCCATAGTCTGTCCATAGCCTTTGCCTAAATCAGGTTGGATGAACTTCATGATTAAGGACACGATGTTTCTTGGTACATTTATGTGTCCATCTGTCACGCAGCTGGGACTCCTGCCATGGTGGGCACTGCTGATGGGGACACTGGGCTCCCTGCTTCTCTGATGAAGCCATTTTTCAGTACTTGATCATGAGGGATCTCCTGTGCAGGATCCAACCTGGCTCTGACAGAATGCTTACAAAAACTTCCCAAGGGAGGGGAGAACTTGTTTCCAGAAGTATGTTGTTAAGGACACCTCTGACCCGAGGCAGGAGTTAACTCCATTAGAGCAGATTGTTTTGCAGTCTCCTTCAGTTTTGGGGTGGAATGGTGACACCCCCACGTATCACCGGGGCACCCCTGATCTCTGAAACGCCCTCCCTCTCCTCCTTACCTGGCTGATGAGGATCCCCGTGACAATGGCGAGCTGGTGCAACATCCCCAGCGCTCCTCGGAGGGCCGTGGGAGAGACCTCGCTGACGTACATGGGCACGAGGCCAGAGGAGAGCCCTGCACCAACAACATGTGGAGGTCACCTCTTTGAGACCACAGCTCATTCCCCAGCATAACCCAGTGCCCAAACGGGAAAGGGGGCTGCAGCCCGTGTGCCGCATCCCTGTCCCACCGAGCCCCTTGGGCCTGGCTGGGAACCTCCTGCAGCTTGCAAAGGTGCTCAGGAAGCCCCAGGTTCCGAGCCCCATGCCAGGAAACCTTTACACCCCAAGACACAGATAGCAGCATGGAGCAGAGATCATCTGCTGGGAGAAGTTATCTCAGAGCAAAGAGCTTTCTTAAAACTTGCCTTGAACCTTCAGAGCGGAGCATTGTACACACATACCAGTAACAGTGATAACAGGCTGTTATTTCTGTGCTAATTCTAATGTGATTCCATATGATTTGCCTGCTATCTAATCCTGGCTATGTACAGTGCTCCTCTACTATCTGTTAGATAGTGCTGTTGTCTAGGGAACCTGTTAAACAGCGTGGCTAATCACATACTGTTACAGCAGCCACCAGCAAGATCCAGCACTGAGATACAGAGTAGAGACTGTTTAACCAGTGATAGGACAAGAGGAAACAGTCTCAAGTTGAGACAGGGAATGTTTAGGTTGGAGATGAGGAAGGACTTTTTCCTCAGAGGGTTGTTAGATACTGGCCAAGCTGCTCAGGGAGGTCACAGAATCAAAGAATCACTTTGGTTGGAAAAGACCTTTAAGATCATTGAGTCCAATCACTGCCAAGCCCATCACTAACCCATGTGCATGATGGTGAGCTGAGAGGTGGTGGAGTCCCCATCCCTGGAGACATTTAAAAGCTGTGTAGCTGAGGTGCTGAGGGACATGGGTTAGTGCTTCAACTTGATGATCTTAAACATCTTTCCCAACCAAACAGTTCCAGGATTCTGTTGCTGGCTCCTTTCTAGGATACATAAAATAAACTGGTTTCACAATAGGGCCAACCCAAATACTGCTGGGAAAGATCCTGGATGGGGAAGGACAGACACAGGGAGAAGAGGGAAACTCCCACCTGGGAAACCCCTTCTGACCTAAAAAAACCCATTTCAAACTCTAGAAGACTCTCGAGTGCAGCCCTGGCCAGCCAGCACGCAGCCAGGGGCTGTTTGCAGCGTCACTCTGCGTGTGCTCACCACAGTACAGCCCCGTGACGCCTCTCCCAGCGATGATGAGCAGGTGAGACGGCCCCAGTTTGGCCAGTCCCATGAGCAGGTTCCCGGCGATGGACAGCACGTTCACCACCAGCATGGCCTTCACCCTGCAAGGCAGCAGCAGCAGCACAGCTCGCTCCAGCACCTCTCAGCCAAAGCAGCCCTCAGACACACACTCACAGCTAATAAGCATCTTAATCAGCGTGCAGGGGTGAAAACAACGATGGCAGGCACTGAAAAATATCGGGCAGGGGTGCCATTAGAGGGGCTACAAGGATATTGTACACCCTGTGCAAACGCTGCTCAGGTGCCCTCCTCTCCCTTTTGCCACAGAGAGAAAGGAGGGGGTTGGGGAGTTATTGACGAGCAAGGCTGCTCAGCAGCTGCTTGCCTCAAACGCTGCATCTGACCATCTGATCTAGTGTTGAGGATTTTAATCCTGACTATTATCATATTATTGAGGGGTTTAATAAACCAGTTCTCTGTGATGGCCAGAACAATATTTTTGAGGTTTGAGGGCTGTGGTTTTGGAGAGTTGGGGTTTTTATTCGTTAAACTGAGGAAAATAACACACGTTGTGTTTCTACAGGGAGGAAACAGTTCTGGGGGAAAAAAATGAGAGGAAAAGGCTCAGGCTGTGGCACGAGTCAGAGCACACGAGGTCTCCTCACCTGCCGAGGCGGTCGCCGATCCAGCCCACGGTGAAGGAGGAGATCATCCCGCCCACGGCGAACACGGACACCGAGAGCGACCAGTACATGGTGAGCAGGTGCGGGGAGGCTGCGGGGTCCTCGTCCAGGGGAGCGAGCGTGGGCTCGGTGCCCGCCCAGGGCTGCTCGGTGCTGGGCTGGGTGATGTCCTCCCCGGAGCCGTTGGTGGGGTGTGTGTGCAGGGGGGCGATGCCCAGCACACGCCCGTAGTGCGCTTCGATCACCTGCCGCGGGCACGGGGGAAACGGCTCAAACCCAGAACCACCCCCAACCCCTGCCTTGGCTTTGGGCTCTCTGCCTGCCCCAGGAAAAGCTTTTCATCACAGGTTCTGCAGGGGTGAGATGCTGGGGTGCCCCACAGCTCCCCAGCACCCAGGCTGCCAGTGGGAAGGAGCAGGAGGGCAGCGCAGGGCATCCCCGGTCCCACGCCACGTCCCAGGGACGGGCTGCAGGTGCTGTCCGGCTTTGGCCCCTTCCGTGTGGGCACAGGGACTGTGCTGCAGTGGGGACAGCCCCGTGGGTGCAGAGCCCCGTGGGGTGCAGAGCCCTGTGCCTTTCCCCGGGGCAGGGGCAGCAGGAGGATTCTTACCGTGTCCTCACCCCGCTGCCTTATCACAGCGGCTTTGTACTGCGGGAGAGAGCAGCCGGGGAAGGGACAGAGCCCTCCTGAGGGCTTCTGCAAGGAATAAAGCTGCCTTGCAGCCCTGGTCCCTTGGCCATGCCCGGCTCGGGGGCTCAGCTTACCTTCTGGGGGGCGTTAATGACACCCAGGCTGTAGCCATACTGGAAGAAGCCCAGCACCGCGGTGAAGACAGAGAGGACCAGCGTTCCCGTGAGGTGCTGGGGGAGGAAGCAGAGAACAGCCTCACCCCACTGTCCAAGACTTGCCCAAACCTTCGGGGGCTGTACCCCATCCTTGTCCCAAGGGACATCACTGCCCCGCTGCCTGGGCCAGCAGCACCCAGGGACGCAGCTGCTGCAGCCCTGGGGCTTTGCCAGGCTCTAAGGGAGAAGGGAGAGCCCCTGGGGACGGGCAGGAGCAGGTCCCCAGTGCAGAGTGGCACTGCCCCACAAAGAGCCAGTGAGTGGGGCCGTGCTGCAGCAGCAGCATCGTGCCCAGTCCCATGGCCAGCGCATGGACACCACCGCTCCAGCAGACCCGCAGCCAAAACCAGACCTAAAGGGCCTTTTTCAGCAATGCTGGTTCAAGTGTTATTCCTTTCCATCGCAGCTGAAATGATCCTGTGAGCTGACAGAGCTCATAAAAGTCCAAAATACCCCTTTGCCCCTGCGCTCAGTATACAGACATCAGAGGGAGATTAATTAGGGGAGGGGGTTTGTTGTTGTTGGTCTTGGCGAGCAGCAAATGCCATTGCTCAGTGCTGGGCTCCCGCAGAAATTCTAGTGGCAAAATCCCAGCGAGCCATGGTTACCTTCTCTGCTTGCATTTTGCTTTTCTTGTCCATCCCGTGGCTCCCACGCCGTCCTCCCGGGAGCCGTGGCTGCGCTGGGCTGCGGAGGCAGGTGAGAGCGGGGCAGGGAGGGAGGGACAGTAGCGCTGGGATGGACACAGCACGACTGCCTGGTGCTCCCAGAGATGGGACTATATCACCTCTGGGGTTAATGAGAAACCCAAGGCTTCCATGTGTTATTTGACCACTGCTGGGAGCAGCCACTGCCAATCTCTGCCTCTGGGGAGACGAACGGAACACGGGAGACCCTCTAAGACCTGGGATGGACCTGGGAAGTTCCAATGATCCATCTGAAAGGCTGTTTCAGGGCTGTCATTTGTCTGAACGGTGTGATGTGGCATGTGAGGGACTTGGGAACATGCTACAGCCTATCTGGAGATATTCAACACCTTGATTTCTGTGCCACCTTACAAACCTCTCGCTGAATTAGCAAGAAGAAACTTTTCCAGCATATGTAGCAAAGGAAGTGACTAAGGGTGTTTTATTCAGCAAGCACTTGCCACCTGCTTTAAAATAGACTTGTGTGTATGTATAACACACTCAGCCAAACATATATAAACACAGATGTACACAGGTCTCTCTCTATAGGTTGCTCCATAGACACCTGCACGCAGGCAGCTCCCTCAGCACGTAGCTGCAATGCCAGCACACCCCAGCGAATGCATCCTGACAGACTGCTCTGGGTGTGTGTGTAAGGAGACACAACACAGCAAAATTACTCACAACGCTGCAGTTACAGACGTTTTCCTTAAAATCAGCGGGTGGCTGAGGCTCTGGGCGCTGCAGGCTGATTGCTGCGCTGCCAAATACTGCTGATGCTGACAAATAAACGCTACCCATGTTGCCAAACATCGCAGCCCTTTGGCTCTGGGTCCCGATGGACTTTGCACATCTGCAGGAGCTGGTCTGAGCTGGTGTCGCTCAGACTCGGGCTCTGCCGTCCTTGACACCGTCAGCCCGAGGAGCCATGGGGCAGGGGTGGGTGGCAGCATCCATAGCTGACATGCCAAAGTCTGAATCAGACAGGGAGGTGATTAATGCTGCTTAATGCTGCTTAATGCCATTACCTTCCAGATAAGCCTCTGATAGGTCTGGCAGCCAAGCTGGATGATGCTCCCAGTCAGCCAGGCTTCACATGGGCACAAAATGTACTTTCCACAGAGGAAGCGAAAAAAACAGGTGAGCGTAAGACCACTAATCTTTGCACTGGTCTCCTCCAGAAAGGTAAAACTTTAACTGGAGGAGAAAAGTTCATTGCATTAATACAGGCATTGAGTCCAGCACAGCACCTGCCTTCCTCTCCAGGGCTGGGGAAGGCGCCCAGGCTGAGGCTGTTGGTTTTCCCTGGTATCTGCCCTTCCAGCTGAGCTCTTTGCCCCTCGGGTTTGCTCCCTGTGTGGCTGCCCTGGCATTTACAGGCACTGTTTCTTCTGGGGCTGTGAAGTGCCTCCATGCACAGGGAGGCTGGCAGGATAAGACAATTAACAGCCCGCTCGAATTTGACTCAGAAAACAGAGACAGCCCTGACCCAGTGTCCTAAACGGAAACTCTCGGGCACTGAGAAGCTCCTGGCCAGGACCCACTGGATCCTCATCCCATAGCAAGTGTTTTCCTGAGAGGGGAGATGCTTCTGCCCCTTACTCTGCCCAGGCAGTCTAAGGGGGCAAAGGCCATCTATGTGCCCAAAGCAGAGAGCAGAGTGGCCTTTCTGTGTAGCCTGTGGTGCCCTTCCTGCTGCTGCTCACAGAGCACGACCCTCCCCCTCTTCCTCCAGCTTCCCAGGAATGGCCCAGAGACTCCTGGGGAGACTTTGGATGCCAAAGGCTGGAAGCCCCAGGGCCACCAGCCTCCCTCAGCCAGGTCTGCTGGCAAAAGGCATGAAGTTATCCCAGGCTCTCCCATTCCTTCCCCTCCCTGCTGGGCTGGATGCTTCAGCTGCTGCCCAGGGCTGCCTCCCCTCCTGTACAGCCCCCAGCTCAGGCCAGCTGGGCTGGGATACAGTCCTGCAGAGCCTCCCCTCCAAGCAAAGTGCAAATTTAAGTGCAAATTTAGCTCTCAGTGACACTGACAGATTGAAGCCCCCATGTTTTTCTGAGCAGGGGTCTGAATGGGGCCATGCCTGTCAGCAAAGCAAAGTCTGGTCTTCCCTCTCATGGCTGATCCTGAGGCTCACGGAGGGCAAATCTGCCTCTGCACAAAGGGGCTGTCAGGTGACAAAAGTGGGTCTCCACATATGTAGCTGAGTGGTGCTGTGGGTGCAGGTGCCAGTGACCAAGGGCCAGTGGAAATACCCATGGCACTCTTGGTACCCATGTTGGAGTTCAGGACACACCGCAGTGCTTCAGCCCACAGCACTCAACTCCCTTACCCTGGGTGACTGCACTTTGGAGCATAAATCTTACTGTTTCATGATGAGCATCATTTACATGAGTTGCAAACAATTGCTAATGCTTTGCTTTAATAATAAAGTGTAAGAACCAGGTATAATGTCACTGTGATGCAGAACTGCCAAGCTCCTAGCTGTGTGATAAAAGCAATGGGTTAAAGTTTACAGTCTGGCTTTGCTTTTGAATAGCTGAACAGGCTGTCACATCAGTGGAAGGAATGGAGATTCCAGGAGGACAGTGAGGCTTTATCTGTGGCCAGGGTAATTTGCACATTCTTTGACTGCTTTTGGGTCATTCAGAGGCAGATTTGATGGTTAAAAAAAAGAAGGGAAAATTCTCAGAAAACAAACTCAAACAAAACAGGACAAAAGTGCAGGCTCAGGAGAGGCTCAAGGGAGGCTGGGACAAGAAGAACACAACCTATGTTCACTTTTTCTCTCTGTTTGCACAGCAGCCAGGGCAGGCAGCAGTGAGGCCACCCACAGCACAGGGGCTTCAGGCCAACAAAACACATTTCAGAGGGAGAATTTGGTGCATTTACAGCACAGCTATAAAGACAGTGGGGAGCTGGCCTGGCTTTAAAGCAGGGGAGTTTAACAGGGCCTTTCCCACTCCATCTTCCAGAAAGGAAAAGTAGGAAAGCAAACTCAGCAAAGCTCTGCTGCAGTAGGAGGTGACAGCCAGGCTGGGCAGCAGCAGCTCCACGGGGCACAGGGCACTAAAACGACAGTGCCATGGCTGCCACAGCATCCACACAGACAGGGAGCTGTGGGAGTGAGCCCAGGGGAGGGTCCTGGAGATGATGAGAGGGCTGGAGCAGCTCTCCTATGAAGACAGGCTGAGAGAGTTGGGGTTGCTCAGCCTGGAGAAGAGAAGGCTCCGGGAGGGGGGCTTGGAGCAGCCTTCCAGTACCTAAAGGGAGCAATAGAAAGCTGAACAGGAGCTGTTTACAAGGGCATGTAGTGATAGGACAAAGGGTAATGACTCCAAGAGGAGAGAGATTTAGGTAGATATTAGGAATTTCTTCCCTAAGAGGAAACTCTGGTAAGGCACTAGGACAGGCTGCCCACAGAGACTGTGGCTGCCCCATCCCTGGAAGTGTTCAAGGACAGGGTGGATGGAGCATGGAGCAACCTGGGCTAGTGAAAGGTGACCTTGCCCTTGGCAGGGGGTTGGGATGAGATTATCTTTAAGGTCCCTTCCAACCCAAACCATTCTCTGATCTCTGCTGGATGCCCTTAGAGAAGCCATACCCCCAGGCATGGCACAGCATGAGGATCCAGCCCACACCTCCAGGAGCAGGCAGATTCAGTCCCCATTACTGCTCACCACTGGCCTATGTGACACTCACATCAGCCCCAGTGACGTAGCAACAACATGTACATTGCTGCCTGAGCAGCAGCAGAGATCTGTGGGCTCAGGTTGAGACAAAGAATTGCAGCACAACAACCTCAACCATTCCCAGCAACCAACCCAGCTCTGGGGCCAGGGCCAGGGGCACCTTGAGCATCCCCTTTCTGTTCCAAAACACATCACATCAGCCTCAAAACCATCTTGTGACAAGAAAAATACCATTTGCTAATAATCATCTGGTCTGCAAACGTTCCGTTCCCATGAGCAGCTGCTCCAGCCTCACCTCTGAGCATCCTTTACCTTGGGGAGAGCAGCCAGCACCTGCCCCATGCCCATTGTGCTGTGGGGTAACCAGAGGCCTCGCCACAGCTCCCTGGGGCTTTTCTTTACCACAGAGGATGTGACTTGTCCCTGCAGCTGGTACAATATTTCACAGCAGCTCTGTAAATAATTGAATCTGCAAAAGGCTCAAGTGACTCCTGCATGCAGAGACATCATTTCCCCTTTTCCTCCTGCAGTACTGCTCAGGTGAGCAAACGAGCTTCCCTTCCCAGGCAAAAATTCCCAGAAAGAGGGTTTTAAAAGGAGCTCTGGGTTTTCTGTCTTTCAGCCCTAAAATTAAGTAGTTCCTGATAGCATTGATCAACAACAAAACTTATTTTACTTACCACAAAAGACAAGCAAATCAAAGCTAGGATTATTTGGAAAGGAAAGCATTTAGTAATCATGGGTTGACTTTGTAGAAGAGCAGTTTTCAGCTGGTGATGGAGATATCCCTCAGGTGCTGCTCACTCCTGGGCAGCATCACAGGGGACCTGCCCCATCCTCCCACATTCCTCTTGCCCAAAACCCCTGCATTCCTGACAGCCTCCAGGCATTGGGACTTGGCCCTGAAGAGCCACTTTACCTCCACGAGCTGCTAACAACAGTTAACACCCAGGTTTTATCTACAAAAACATAAAAGGCATGGCTTAGTGGTGAAGCTTTGTGTTTTACTGGCACCAGGAATGCCCTGGCTCCATGCTACATCCATGTACAGGTGCTGTAGACAAAGACTGTGTCAATACTGGTTTGTCATGATTTTAGTTTTGAATGAGTCAGATGTGAGATCCACAATACATCCACAAACTACCTTATGTTTGAAACTACCATTCCCTTCTATGTCGTCACTGTACCTCAAAACAATGAAATCCAGTCATCCAAAGCCGTGTATTTGTCACTTCAAAGGGGACAAAGGAACATCCCCCAAACCAGTGATCCTTTGCAGTATGATGAAAAGCTTTTGAGCTTCATTTGTATTTTAACCACAGTGAAAATATAAAGAGCTGGTGGCAATCTGAGTCTGTGATGGGATCTGCCTGGGGTTTTAGTTCCAGTGTGGTGGTCCTGTGGCCATCCCTCACCTCACTGGGCACACAGCAGGCGGGTGAAGAGGCTGCACACAGAGCAGCTCTCTCCTGCACTCCTCTGGCCACTGTGTCCCAAGAGGACTCCCACAGAATCCCAGAATGGTGGGGGGGTTGGAAGGAACCTCTGGAGCTCATCCAGCCCAAGCCCTTGCTCAAGCAGGTTCCTCTGCATCAGGGGGCACAGGAACATGTCCAGATGGGTTTGGGAACCTCCGGAGAAGGAGCCTCCACACCCTCCCTGGGCAGCCTGGGCCAGGGCTCCCTCACCTCAGCACCAAAGAAGTTCTTGCTGCTGTTCCAGTGAAGCCCCTGCATTGCAGCCTGTGCCCGTTCCGTGCCGTTCCAGCCTGTGCCCGCTGTGCCAGCGCAGGCTCGGAACCGTGCGCTCTGCCCGCTGGCTGCATCGGGCGAAGCCAGCCCAGCCCCATCGCCCCACAACGCCTCTTACCCTCCATAAAGATTCAAGTTTCACCAAGTCCTGTTGATTTAATCATTTTTTAATAAAGCCATCGTTACTGAGTACACCAAGATTGCCAGGTAAGCTCTCTATATGTCGCTGGAGGTAACAGCGCTGTGATCGACAGCGGAACGGAAACAAAGAACGAAAGAAACCAACCCAAAGGAAAAAAACAAACCAACCCAAACCCCAACCGAAACGAGGTAGGTTAAAACCAGCAACACAGACCTTGTTATGCAACACCCCAACACCACAGGCGGCCATGCTTGCAGCTACTGAGAAAGAAAACCCCAGATACGCACCGAGAACGGAAATCAACTGAGCAGAGTTTATAAGGACACGATTCAACCTGAACTAAACACACACACACGGTTCGGCACAGATGTTCTCTTTCACTGTATGGTGGGTAATTCCTGGGGAGTGGAGGGGGTGGAAAACGAGGAGAGACTCAGACCCTTGGCCGAAGAAACCACACATATATATATTTTCGTTAAGCTCTTTACAAGCCCAATCCAGCAACGTGGAGGAGGGCGGACGGGCTGGGCGGCTCGTTCCGCGGCCCCGTCCTCACGCCAGCGCCCAGCTCCGGGGCTCGGGGTGGGGGGCACCGAGCCCCCACAGCTCCGCCGGCTTTGGCATCGGGGCCCGGCGCCCACGGCATCACCCCGGAGCAGTCTGCGGCCGCAAATCCCGGCTCGGGGGCGGGCGCGGGGCTCCTCCGGCCGCTCCACCTCCCATCCCCGCCTGCCTTCCCATCCCCGTCCCAGCGCAGCCGGGCGCCTCCGGAGCAACACGTGGCACCTCCGTCCCTATCAAGACACACCATTATGTGAAGGATCCATATAGAAATATGGATTGACAGACTTGACAAAAACGGTAGCTGATTTTTATTAGTCTAAGGCTAGTAGTTTAGCCATTTAAAATCCATTTCCCAAAAGAGGGGAAAAAAACCCTATGATTTTCTTTTTCTCTTGTTTAAAAATCCATTAAGCCGTTGCTGCCAAAAGCAACATGTCAATGTTGGTGAAGGCAAAAGAGAGTTCTAAAATCACCCAGCTATATGGTTATGGCCTTCATCACGAAGATAAAAGGTACATTTATTGTGCTGTCTCTCACCAGATTTAATTGGTAACTTTACAACATACTATATATTTGATGCTAGCAGGCAGACAGAATTAAAAACAGACTGTTGGACACTGTTTCTTTCCCCGTTCTTACAAAGTAGGGGGCAAAGAAAAAGGCAAACAAAATAAAATTAAGAAAAAAAAAAAAGAGAGAAGAGGGAAAAGGAAAACTCATAACCCACTATAACACAGCGTAATCAGGAGACCTCGGGGGGCCAAGCACAAAAGTTCATCCCTGCCCGCTGCCCCCGCCCGGGGCCGGGGGACTGGGGCTTCCTCGGCGCCCGCATCTGCCTCTACAGTGTTAGTCCACGTGCTCAATGTCCTTTAAATTAGAAATAATGCCATGGTGGTGAGTGCCAAGTGCTCTTCTGTTACCAGTTCATCATGGAGTTTCTGTTGAGGGTCATGAAAAACACTTGGCTGCTTCCTCCGGATCTCACCGATGCAAAAAATACCTGTTTGGAGGCAAAACAGGCTTGTTAATCACTCTTATTCTTGTAAGAAGTAGTCTCTTCATAAAATTCTTGATTGTCTTCGGTGAGCAAGGAAGGCAGGAGCTGCCCCACAGCCTGTGAAGGTCCTCTGCTTACACCCTCCCTGCTCCTTTCCTCTTGTTGACAGCAGAAGCTTTATGTGGACCCGTTGCCTGGTTCTGCTTTTCACAGAGCTTAGAGGCAGGAGCTAACTCACTCATCCAGACTTGCATTGCACCAAACCCCTTATTATTCTAAACCCACCTGGATGAGTTCCTGTGTGACCTACTCTAGGTGGTCCTGCTCTGGCAGGTGGGTTGGACTAGATGAGCTTTCGAGGCTCCTTCCAATCCTTAAGATTGATTCTGTGATTAGAGAGTAATAAAACCTCCCACACTATCACTACTGAAGAGAGCAAGGTTAGGAAGGCCTTAAAAATACCATGTTTATCACATTTTACTGCCATGGCATCATTTATCAGGCAATATTAATAAGGCTGCTGCCAGTAGTTGGGATCTTGGTAAACGTTAACCATCTGGGGCAATATCAGAAAAGATACTCCTGGCATTTCAGTTGCTCCTGAAAGGAGAGCTCAGGAGAAGTGCCCTCCAATATGCTCCAAGCACGGGAACGCAGCAGGACGCTGCAGGAGGAACAGGATATTTGGTCAAGGATCCACCAGCATCTGACCCTGGTGGAAGTCCTTAAAAGAAGTAAGTAGTTGCAATTTGCAGATACTGAAGGGGACAACCTGAAGCCTCTGTCCTTTTTAAAACCCAAAGTGATTCATCTTCATATGACTGTCACCATTAACCATTTCTCCAGAGAAACATCTAGGTTTAGTATTTCAAAGCCACCAGTGATCAGTTGGTTCCAGTGTTCCAGGAGGACCAAAGTGGGCTTTTTTTCCCCCAGTTTTCTTAGTAAAGGGGAAAAATAAATCAAGAGGAGCAATCCAAAACCCAAGAATTCTTAACAAAAGACAGTATAAAACCTGCAGAGATAAGTACTGGGAAGTTAGGAAAAAGGCAAACTAGGGATGTTTGAACAACTTGCATTCAGCCTCTGGGGCAGCTTCCCATGGTGTACTCAACTGCAAGGTTAGGACACGTGTCTCCTGCAGAGCTCGAGCATAACCCCACGCAGCAGGCAGGGCAATGCAACTCATCAGCAGTTGCTCAGTAAACTGATTGTGGCCTCAGACCTTATTTATTGGATGTTATTAAACCCTGCTCTGAGGACAGAGCAATCAGGTCCTTCACGTGTTTCATCGTGCTCGTTACGAAAGAACTCCCTGCAGCATGGTCCTGATTGATCTCAGTGAAACCTCGTGAGAGGAGGAAGTACCAATAGCAGAAATAGACCTTGGCATTCAACCATCTCTTCCATGCAAACATCCCTTTTCCTCCAACTATCTCTCCCTCTCTCACTCCCTGCCCACCAGCAACACCCGTGGCAGGGGTCATCTCCATGACAGTCGCCTTCCCTGTGCAGCTCTGGTGACCCTCCAGGGCACCACTGATCAGCATTGTCCACAAGAAAAGATGAGAGATGCAGAAAAAGAGTTTAAGATGCCTCAAAATGCATCTAAAGCCACATCAAAATGTTCCTGCACCAGAACTGTAATGTGGGTCACTTACACATCCCTCACTTGCCACCACTTTGCAGCTTTTGCTTTACTTGGCAGCCTCAACAGTCAAGGTCCAGATGCAGGATTTGGGAGAGTCAAGCCAAGCCAAGGCAGATCTCAGCTAGAGGTGAGAGAGCTCTTGCAGATCTTCCCACCCACAGGCTGAGGTCTG
The DNA here is from genome assembly GCF_028858725.1 of Colius striatus. Taxonomy (NCBI): domain Eukaryota; kingdom Metazoa; phylum Chordata; class Aves; order Coliiformes; family Coliidae; genus Colius; species Colius striatus. Next base: position 18,901,803 of record NC_084770.1, on the reverse strand, counting down.
CATCCACCGGGGAGAATTCATTTGGAGTGGGTTTAGGGGCACCACTTATTAAACGTGACCTTCAGATTAATTATTAACCTCAAGATAAACCAGACTTAAAGTCTAAAAGTAGTTTGTGGTTTAAAGCACGGATGAAGCTTTGGAGTGGACTTACCTTATCATTTCTTTCACACAGAAACTTTAACCTTTGAGCTCGCTTGTGCATAAATACTCCGTCCAAGTGGCCCGTCTCCACTGACCGGATTTCAATCGCTTTCTCTCCCCAGCCCATGATTTGATTGGAATGAATGTAGGCTGTCAAAAGGAAGCAATTCGGAGGTGTCACAACATGTGTTGAGCTCAGCATTACACAACAGGCAGCAAAGCTCTTGTCAGCTGCTCTCCAAAGCCTATGGAGATCAATGGCAGGGCTCTGACCCCCAGGGGCAGGGGTGGCCAGGAGTGTGCCCACGGGGATCGTGGCCTTTACAGAGCACTTTGCAGCCAGAAAATTGCTGAGTCATTTAAATTGAAAGAGTATCACTTCTGATTCCTGTGGGTGAGGAGCTGGGCAGTAGCTCCATGGGTCGTGGAGCTGGGCAACAGCAGGGCCAGAAGAGCAACCCAAGCACTCCCAGCTCTGCACCAGCCCCTCTGCCACTCAAGGCAGTATCCCACCAGTGCAACAGTTTATATTATCTTATACTTAAGATAAACCAGAGCTCAAATCTTCAAGAATTCACTTGCTTTTATCACAGAGGACCAAGTTCTAGAAATGTAGCAACTGTCTCTCTTCTCTGGCTGCGAGAACTCTCCTTTGAGAACCAAAAACCCAACTGACAAAAACCCTTGTATTTCAGGCAAGTGAAGAGGAAGGTTTGACCTACCCACAGAAGTCGGCATCTCTCCCCACTGGAGCACCACGTCTTTAGTTATCCGCCCATAGGTGTTGACGTACACACCCTCATCCTCGTAGCACACCAGCATCTCCATCCCGTCTGTTTTGGGCAGGATCACAATGGCGTGAGGAGTAATATTGCCCTGAATCTGCAGTGAGAATAAACCCTACAAGTCAGAGTTACATCGAATGGAGGAAAGGGGGAAAGGGAGCAGAGCCTTAGAAAAACAAAACCCCAAACAAAACCCTCCCTCCATTCACCAGGTGTTGGCTTTCAGAGAAAAACCTGAAGAGGATAAACCGTCACGTTTCCCCTGCCATCAAAGCTGCCTGGTACCTCACAGATCAACAGGACAGCAGTTACACAGAGAGCACAACATAGATACCCCCAAGACTGATGGCTGACACTTGGCTATAACACAAATACGTGGCTGCTGACTTGATGAATCCATCTCCTGTTCAAATGAAGGAAAACAGACCCAGAATTTTACAGGTAGCCCTGGGGAGGAAATATTCCCATATTTTAGCAATCAATCTCTAGCTCCTACAGTGGCTTTCCACCTGTGTCTGCCCTTCCATAGCTAAGCCAGCCCAAAACTACCCCAAACCACCCCAGTATTCCTCCCTGTGCTTCTTGTCAGGAGGCTCTGTGGTTCAGCACCTCCTGGGTCTGATTCTGGGTTGATCTTGGATTTTGATTAGTGACACTGCTTCTCCTAGACCAGTTTCTTATGCTGCTTGAGCCAACAGCACAGACAGAGCTTAAATGAGCCAACAAAAAAATCCTCATCTACAGTATCTATCTCTCTCTTGAAATAGCTGATGGATCTGAGAGAGGTCCTTGGTGAGTTGCTGTTGTCAGAGGGTTTGGGGTTTACTGAGACTTGGGCTACTCTAATCCTGCCACCTTCACCTGGGCAAGCTGTGCTGCCTCAGCAGGAGCAAATGCTGGTGGGTACATCTGGGACACCACACAACAGACAGCATGCTGGGCACCCAGATCTTGCTGGCTCTATGCTGTCCACCAAGAAAGAACCTGGCCTGCTAATGTCTTGCCCTGCAGAGAGCTCCGTTACTGCTCCAGTCAGTGTACAGACAGATTGTCCTCCCTGGGACATGGACTGCTTGGGCATAAGGGGAGAAGTGGCCTGTGCAAACAATGAACACCAGGGATGTGGTGCCTCCGAGCCCTCAGAAAGGATGGTACCAAGGAAAGTCATACCCACAGCACGATGGCACCTGCCTGGAACAGTTTGTGAGGCTCTGGGAGCAGGCCCAGCCCTCAGCAGTGCCCTGCAGCACTCAGCAGCAGCACTGCCCGGGGTACTCACGTGAGATGGTATGTAGATATCGTAAGAGTTCCCAGAATCTACATCAATCACATGGAAACCAGTGTGTGATCCAAAGATAACCTTCAGTCTCTGACCCTCTTCTACAGTCAGATCCACGAGCAACGGCTTGTGCTGGAGATCTGCAAAAGACTTTGATAATCCCTGCAGTGAGTATCACAGAAAACCAACAAATCCCCCTAACAGCAGCCCGATATGGTTTTGAAATCGTATTTGTTTGACTGTGTTTCCTACTAAACATGTGGTTATTTATATAATATCGTCTCTGTTCCTGTGTCAGATGCCTCAGAGGTTATTCCCCACTCTCTCCAGCCATCCCAGCAGATAAGCACTCAGCTTTGCCAAGCACAGCTCTCCTCCTCAAGAAGCCTGAGGCCAACCTGAGGATTTGGTCTCTGAAGGAAGGTGACAGCTTGATTTTACACCAGCACAGCACAGGCAGCACATAGGGACCCCCTAGCGCTGCTGCTCTAAAGAGCTGTGACTGCTTCTCAGCCCCACCTCCCCTCTCAGCAGGGATCACCATTCTGCTTTGAGCAGCTGGAATAAGTCAGGTGAGCAAACACCTACTTTTCTCTTTTCAATCCAACCTGCTGGATGCAGGCTGTGACCAGCTCCCTAGCACTGAGTGATCCAGGGCAGCATCTCTCTTCATGGCTAAGGTCCTCAGCAGGAGGGTGAAACACTCCCAGGAACAGAAAAGGGCTCAGGCTCTCTGTGCAAGAACCACTCTGGCTCCTGACAAGGAGAATCCACAGGTGGTATTTCCCAGTCTCCCAACAGATCCCTGCCCACAGGGCAAGGAAAGGATGCCCAGCACCCTAGACTGGAGAAGCAGCACCAGGAGCACTGACCAGCATCCTCAGCAGAGCCTGTAGAGGCTGGATGTCAGGCTGTTTTCATGCTGCACAACTCTCCATGTCACTGAGCTCATTTATTCTGGCTTTTGTTCAGAAAAAGCAAATGTGACCTAGTACTGAATAAGCCCATTTGTGCTGGAAGGATGCAAAATGAGATTACTCAGCATGAATATCTCCTGAAGGCACAGCCCCTTGTGACTTGTCTCTGCACAGTGCTCAGGATGACAAGTGCTTTAAAGGACTAAGTACAGAATAGCGCTGGCAGGTTACAGAGGAAAAAGGTCTCACTGGAGGAAACAGAGGTAGATGAAAAGGGAGAGAAAAAGAGAGAGAAAGAGTGGGTCATTCTCTTGGACTTTCTGTCTTGAAACAGGATCCACATTGCAGGAAGAGAGAGAACCTTGCAAAGTAAAAATAGGAAATAATGCCAACCTGTTTCCATCCTGGGTGTGGAAAATTAGTCAGAGGTTTCACAATAAAAAAGCTCACATAAAAAACCCCAAACCCAACTCAATTTTACTCATGGGCATTTGGTCAGCTTTCTGCAAACTTCCCAAGTGAAGCCTGTCAGCATCAGCTAATATTAACATTTAACTGTCAGCCATAAGCAGAATGACTCCCATATCCTCAGTCAGAATGTATCCTGCCTCCCAGGCCTGCCAGGCATCCCCAGGAGCTCAGTCAGGTAAGCAAAGACACTTTTCTGCTCTGCACAGTGCAGAAATCTCACCTATTTACAATTACAGAGTTTACTTTGGTTAAAATGTGAACATACCTTAAATGCCATAAACTTGTGATACGGTTTAGGAGCCCAAGCATAGATCTCTACAGCATTCTTTAAGGCAATCACCAAGAACTTGATCCTTTCATATTTCACTAAAATGAAAATGAAACCAGTTTTAGAAGCATTCAGCTGCTTTCCAACAAGACTCATCTCCAGGAAGAGCTTCTCAGGCTATACCTCCATTGCTTCTCATTTGGTACAGTGTCCACCCAATCACACAGACGAATTCCAGATTTATTTGCAGCTACAGTCTACCCATAGTTTTAAGTGAAAGTGTCAGGTCAGATCTAAGACCAGAGAAACAAAAATGCATCTCTTCAGACATTCTTTTTGCTCACCAACTTTGTAGTGGATGCATCCCTCCAGGTCCCCCACCGTGATCCAGCCCTGCTTCTTCTCCACTTCAGGGTCGTTGTGTAAGATCCTGTTTCTCAGCCAGGACAGATAGTACACACGCAGCTTGTTCTTCTTTCCTGTTGGCAAAGGAAACGTCCCTCTCAGAGCAGAGCCCGTGTCCATGGGAAATCCTGAGATTTCAGTGCTAGGTTTCACTCACAAGATGATGAGATTAAAGTTGAAAATTGTAATTTAGTTGTTGTGGGGTTTTTTTTTCTTGGGAAAAGTCTTATGTGAAGCAGAGCCCAGACCCATGTCTGTCAGACTGCAGCTGGAGACGAGAAGAGCTGGACTCTTGTTTCTCACAGGCTGGAAATGTTCTTTTTACTACAAACCACTGTACATGGAGACGGTCGGGCAGAGCAGAGCTGTGACCCCTGCTCTTACAGCTCAGGGCTTACCCAACCACTCAGCCACCTGCTTTCCTTCCTCTCTTCTCCTTTGTACATTAACTCCAGCCTGGACCGAGACATGAGCTCCTTCGTCTGTGACAGGCACTGCTACTTGCCTCCCAGCCTGCTGCTGGGTTCTGCAGCGCTGGGGGGCAACCAAACTCCTGCATGCCTGTGCTCTGACTATGAACCTCTCCGCCGCTGCAAGACCCTGCTACGGGTCAGAACACAGAGGTCCCAAACCACAAGCCAGGGGCTTCCACAAGTGCCCAGGGCATGTTCTCAGCACCATCCTGGGGGCAAGTGCTCCCTGGGGAGTGCTACCTGCCCTTCGTCTTCCAGCTGTACTACATTGAACATGAGGAGAAACTTCTTTGGTGTTGAGGTGAGGGAGCGCTGGCCCAGGCTGCCCAGGGAAGGTGTGGAGGCCCCTTCTCGGGAGGTTTCCAAACCCACCTGGACATGTTCCTGTGCCCTGTGATCGAGGGGAAGCTGCTTTAGCAGGGGGTTGGGCTGGAGAAGCTCTGCAGGGCCCTTCTAGCCACCACCATTCTGGGATTCTATGATTCCTTGCTCAAGGAGGATGGAGTGCTGCAGATGAAGCACTGCCAGCAGGCAATGGGTACAAACGGCTCTTGGGAGGTATTCTTGCAGATCTAATGCCTCTGATTCTGGCATAAACCATCTCCAGCTCCCCTGAGAGCTCCCCTCTGACACCAGTGGGCAAGTTCTGTCTGAGCTGGAACTAGCTGTGTGAGAAGGCGAATGAGAGCACAAGAGGGTTACCTGATATTGTCACGAGGACATTGAGGCCCTCGAGCACGTCCATCTGTTGAAATCGCCGTCTGTTGATGAGGTTGTAGACCTTGCCCTGCCCGCTCCGATCCAGCAGCATCAGGCCATTCTCAGTGCCCACCAGCAGGTTCACACCTGGAGAGGAGACAAGCAGCAATGGGCGGCGGGAACCACGGCTGCTCCCAAGGCCCACACACGGCCCCAGCTCGTCTGTGCAGCCGCGGCGAGACTGCTGACCCCGCCTGAGGCTCAGGGACCTAAGGCGGGCCCGTGCCCACAGTGCCCACTCCCACTGGGGACAGAGGCCTCGATGGAGAGGGGCTCGGGCTGAGGGCTGTTCCCCGGCCCGCGCAGGCCTCACCCCACAGGGCAGCGCACAGGATCTCCGAGTTGAAGCGCTTCTTGTATTTGCGGATCTCCGGCGTGTCGCTGTGGGGACGGATGTTGGTGGGGTTGACGTTCACCACCGAGATCTTCCGGGCCTCGTTCAGCTTGGCCTGCTCCTGCCTGAGCAGCTCGCTGGTGAACAGGGCTTGTAAAGAAACACAACGAGACAGCGAGGGGTGACGGGTTAACTCTTCTGGCACCTCTTTTTGGGGGCAGAAAGACAATACTTGGTTTAATTCCCGATGGGACAGAGTCAGCACTATGGTACAAGCTACTAGTCTGGAGAGGGATCATCAGGATTCTCTCAGGGGTTGGAACCAACACCAAATCCATGAGCAGATGACGTTCCCAGACCTCCAGCCCTGCCTCTGGAGCTGCCCAGCACCCTTTGCTGCCTGCCTGCCCACATCTGGCCACCCTCAATGGCTTCAGAGCGACTATCAGCTTTTTGGAGCCATCACCACCTCTCAGTTCTGCCAGAACACTTCTCCCAGCTGCCCAGGCAGACCAGTGGGTGGATTTCTGCTGCTCCCTGCTTCCACTCAGACCTTTCTGACGGCATATTGCTGCTGGGGGAAAAGCAGCTGGATGGAAATTTGAGAGGACAAGGACGCAGACATGAGCAAAGTTTGGCTAAGTGAAATGTGAAAGAGGATCAGTGAGGTTATTCAGGCTCCAGGGCTTCCATGAGGCTGTCTCCCCTCAAACTGACCACATTGCCTCCTACCAGTAGCAGATGATTCTTCATCCTCATCTTCATCTTCATCAGTAGGTGAGGTCTGATACACTCTGGTGTCCACAAAGGGGGTGAAAGTGGCTTTGGTGCTACTTCCCATGCCATACTGGAAAATAAACAGCAAAGACAGAGCTCAGAGCACAGAAATAACAACAATTTGGTGTATGTGTGTACATGTCAAGACTTTCTAATTAGCAGACACAGTGCCTGTCCCTGTGGCGCCCTTTTGGAGCTCTCTATGACTTCTGCTTTTCCTCCCCGATAACTAACCAGGAAAAATCACTCAATTAAGATTTGTGGGTGTCCAAAGCCATAGAAAACGAGGGGAGGACAGCCCAGCTCTGCTGTCTTCTCACAGGCAGAAGCACAGTGCAGCCATGAGACCAGTTAGCAGAAGGGCCAAAGGCAAAAGCCAATGCAGGTAAAACCCAACTTGTCTGCATGTAACATACTGCCTTAAAACTCCCCTCTGGGGATGCCAGGGAGGAAAGAGATTGCCTTTCTCACTCTCCCATCATGCAGCTGAGGTCGGCAGGGTGGCACTGAGAGCCCTGGAAAGCCCTGGCATGGGGCAGCACACAGGGACCAGTGACCAGAGTTACTCAGAGAGCTGGAAAAGGACTAATGCTTTCCTTCTGCCAAGGCCGAACACCGGCTAGCACAGTTTGAGCACAAGTTTTATTTCAAGAAGTTATGGAAATCTAGTTCAATACCTGTAAAGCTCAGGCAGGAGTTACAGCCATAATACTGCTCTGCTTTTACCACCTGATATGTGGGGATTTGCTGGGCCAAGCCTAAAATATTGTTGCCCCATGGAAAACAGGAAAAGCCAGCTCTCTGGGAAAACACCTGTGTGTCCTGGGCTGTTACTGCCAGTTCTCACATCTATCGCTGAGGCAGAGCCCAGCAATGCCCCTCAGTACTGGCTGCTCCAGAGGGAGGATTTGAGGTGCTGGAGGTGGGGAAGGCTTGGGGTGAGCTGTGCAGAGCTTTTGGGAGAGCTTTTGAACAGAGGCTGTTTGAAAATGGCCAGCAGGAGATGGCACCCCTGCTATTGCTCCTTCCTCCCCAGAGTCTGGTCTCAGTATGTCTCATGGGGAAGACACAAATGGGGTTGCCTCAGTTTCAATGGTGTTTTCAGTTGTTTACAGCATTTCAGGTGGGACTGCAGAAGGGGCTATTTCTAAGCTAACAAAACTTAACCTGAAGATGTTGCAGGGAATTTCAGAGCCAATACTTTGCCAAGGGAAACCGGGGAAGAACAAACTGTAACATCACATTGCTTTCTTTGTCAAGCCGTTGCTTTGTTAAGGCAGAAAACGAGGCTAAGACCTTCTCCCAAACAAAAGAAAGTCTTTGCCCTGGGAGTCAAAGTGATGTGATTTTCCCTCCTCGTTAAGCAGCTTATTTTTCCTGCTCCAGTAAAACCCAGAGTGTGCTTTCTGCATGAGTTCTGTTAAGAGCCGTGACAGCAGCAAAGACCCAGTTTCTTTGCAGCAGTACCGCTCACGTTTTCCTTCCTTGGGACATTTTCCTTCCCTGAAATAAACCAACCTTCCTCAGCTTTCATGTCACCAAGTCACCACATTCCAGGCTGCTCCCCATACCCAACACCACCACTGCAGCCCCTGTGCTGGCAACTGGCCATGCCCCGGGGAGGTGGGGACATGGGGACCATCACTGTCTGGAACATCCATACCAAAGCTGGGCTGGGCTCATACCTGTCCTCCAGCAAGCCACAAAGAGATTTAGGAGCAAAATCCACTGGATGTGGACTTGCCAAGCATTTCAGGGCTGGCATCCATGAGTGAGGCAGCGACCATGCCCTGTGCCTGCCAAAACCACCGTGCAGCCTGCTTCACAGCCCACTTCCCTCCCTCTCTATTCCCCTGAGAGCCCACCTGTTTCCATAGAAACAGGACAGTCTTCCAAAAAGTAGACAGTAACAGAGCCTCAGGGAAGGAGTTAACAGCCTGCAGCAGGGATGGCTGCAGGAACAGACACCACACAGCCATACTGGGGCACGCACGTAAGATACTTTGTGCTCCTTCATATCCAAGAAATACACTTTTTCTCTCCCCCTGTGCTGGATGTCTTTTCCCTAAAACACAACAATCTAAAAAAGAGAAAGAGTCACTATTTACAAGGGTGCTTTTCCAGCTGAGAGCCAGGTGCCTTCTGACAAACTAATTACAAAGAAACCCCTCCTTCTGATGCACTGAGCACTTCTTTGCTCAGATTCAGCTGTCCTCCTGAGAAGCTGGCATTGGAACAACTTCCAAAGTCTGTTACTTAAACATTACAACCTTATCTTCCTCCAGGTCCCTCCCCAGTGGCTTCCTGAGACAGCAACGAGCTGCAGGGTGAGGTTGTGCTTGCTCATAGCACCATGAGTCACCTGGAAGCTGGTGAATTAAATCCCCAAGTCTCCACTTACACCCACTCCCGGCTCAGTCAGCCTTAAAAAGGCAGATTTAGAAACAGAAAAGATCCTCTTGGTTGGTGTTCTGGAAATGAAGGTATTTAACCCCAATCCTTGCGTTTGGGCAGTCCCAGGATGACTGGGGAAGGTGTTACTTTCAGGATGAACTCTCTCATCACTGCTTTGAAAGGCAATGAGGAAAGGGAGAAAAAACCATGGGGTCAAGTCATGCACCAACTGTTCTTATGGTTTATCAATGCCCGATTCCAAGCAAGGTTTGTTTTTTATACTGCTAGTAAAAGTGCACTGTAAAATGAGTGCATGGTTTTTATGAAAGGGAATACAGTGACAGGGCTTTGGATGCACAACCCACAAAATGAAAAGAAAGAGCAAATAAATGAAATAGCTTATTTAGCACCCAAAAGGTTGGTTTCTCATGGGAAGAGAGAGAACTGTGCCTGGTTCCCACAGACGGTGACCGTAGGCAGGACACACCAGTTCCTTTTGTCTTGTGTGTCACATCTTGTACCTTCTAAGACTTTTCATATCTTATCCAATGTTAATGTTCAATCCTGTCTCTGTAGAACAGCTGCCAGGGAGAAATAACTCTGCCACAACAGGTAACATGCAATTTTCAAGGTGTGCAAGATTGTTTCTAGTCCAAAGAACTATCCAGAATTCTGTTGGCTTTGTTTTTTGCGGACCCTTTGAGTCACATCGAGTATCAGACTGCACAGGTGGAAGCTGGGCTCAGCTGAAGTTAATGGCACCACTGTCTCTCATAACTTCTTTTGCATTTCCAAGTGTCAAAAACACCTGGGCTTTTATATCAGTTGGTAGCATTCAAGTTATCACCATGAAAACCTCCCCAGCTCCTGGGCTTGAGAGGGAGCCTAACACACGTCTCCCATCAGCCACGTAGCAATAACCCATCAGACTGCCTCGTATTTCCCACTACACTCACCCCATGGACCAGAATCAGAGAGAGAAAAGAGCGAAGAAAGGCAAGGAGGAAAGCAAGAAAGCCCCCTTTATGGGGCAGAGATGTTAATACACGTTTAGAGCAGTGCAGGAGAAAGAGAAGTCCCTCCCCACCCCCACCTACTTCAGGCACCGAGTCCATGTCCTGCGCATGCGTGGAGACTCGGCCCAGGGCCTCGGTCGGTGTGCCCGCAGGCGAGTGGCTCTGCTGCACCAGGTCAGGGAGATTGATGTGACCTGCAAAGCCATTGCTGGCTGCGTGGCCAGAACGCTTTTTTTCACCAGAGGTCTGCAGAGACACAAGGCATGAGGAAGAAAGAGAAAGGGGGAGGGGGGAGAGGGGAAGAGAAAAAGAAGAAGAAAAAAACCAAACCAAACCAAACCAACCAACCCCAAGTCACTGGATGTCCCCCAGTTCCTAGAGCAAGAGCAAGAGAAGGACCCTCTCTGTTTCCCTCCCCATGCAATCTGCAAGCAGCAAACCAACCCCCCACCCCAGGAGAAATCAAGACAGGATTAACTACAAAGTGAATACGGAGTAATTAGCCACGTTACAGCGAGAGAGAAGCCTGATCACCATCGTTTTGAGAGGAGGAAGGTGGGGCAGATTCTGCTCTTGCCACCATGGCTGCACACCCCATGGCCAGCTCTCCTCCCACACGGCCCCAGCAGAATCTGGCCCCTCTGCAGAGCTCCAGCAGCGAGTGGCCTGACTGCAAATGCCAGCACAGCCCCGGCGCATGTTTCTGTGACCCAAAGCAGCAGTGAACAGCGGCAGAACCCCGACTGGCATCTCGCTCTGCTCTGCCTGGGCACAAAGCTCCCAGGGTTCTCCTCCCTCTCCATCCCCACTTCATGCAAGGCAGGTCTCTTCTTTCCCAGCTTACTGCTTTGAGATTTTTGCCATTTTCATGAACCCCACCTAACCAGAGCACATCCACAAGACTGTTACAGACCCACCCATTCACTGGGATCAGTGGAAAACCTCCTGTGAAAAGGCTCACCAAGATTTGGACCATACTTGATAACATTTACATTTTGACCATTCGCTCCCAGCAATAAGCCCTTTCCTCAAAGCCCACTGGCCTCAGGAAGTCCGTCCTCTGACAGCAGGGGGCAAACAGGCAGCACCCAGCATGAAGCTGCAGTTTGGCTTTCTTATCACGCTCCCTCCTCCCAAAGGGGTTTGTTTTGCCCATGGCTTTGAGACCCTTCTGCATCACTGGTTTTCTCACAAGGCCTCGCTGGCATGGCATGTGTTTTACAGTTGTGATGCTCACCACTGAGCTCACTTCAGAAATGGCTGTCTGTTGCAGCAGTGACTTGTCCTCCCTCATTTGTTTTTCCCTTCATTTGTGACTATTTATATAAATGGAATTTAAAACGCTGCTCAGGTCGGGTTTGCATTTGATCTGAACACTCCTCCTTGATGACTGCCAAGTCCAAACTCCCCTCCCTCCTCCTCTTCCATCCACCTCCTTCATAGCCAGCAGGAGAGTGACTCCCCTGTTGTACTAACTGTCCTTTCACCAGGAGACCTGCTACCCATCTGCATTTCCAGCAGCATTGCCAGCACATTCGAGCAACCAGGAAACTGAGCAACACGGGGGAGATCTTCCCCAGCACATCCACCGTGCCTCCCTCCCTCTGGCATCAGCATCGCTCCCCTGTGCCTCACCTCCGCACCGCAGGGCTGGGGCTCACATCCCCACTGTCCCCCACAGCTGCCTCCCCCTGTGCCCTGGCATTACTATTCACTGCTGTTTGTAGTTCTGAGAAACATTTGCACTTGTCACATTTGCCTGTCCACATTTGAGTGTAAATTGTATGAGGGAGAGCGCTAACAAGCACAATTTAACTCAGTCATTTTGTGTTCCGGACACACAGCACTGTTAGCTTTTGTGCTTACATGGGCAAAACCTCCTGAAGATGCTCCATGGAAATGTTTGTTTTACAACTTACCTCCCTCACCATTAAAGTCCCTTCCCTTGAAATATTGCTAAACGTATCTGCATGGGAAGTCTCCATCCCGTGGGTTGTCACCATTCCCAGGTTGTACGGCTCGTTGTTGCCAGGAATTCCTGTTGGGCTGAGGGCAGAATGGAAAAGCACGGATGAGAAACATTTCCTTTGCTAAGCTGGATGAAAAAAAATCTTCTAACAACAGTGTTACTTCAAAAAGGGTATCTCACAGGAATTAAAATGAGGAAACACATCCATTTAAATGTGTGGGGAAATTATTTATGTTGCCAGAGATATAGGAGCAGGCTCAGGCTGATACACTGAAGGGCCTTTCTCATCCCAAGGTGCCCTGAGAGCACTAAGAAATTGCATTTATGCCATTTTTTTCTACTTTTTTTTTAAAGAATATAATTCACTCCCTTTATCCCCTATCCCGAGCCCTGAAAAGGGAACAGTGCCTCAGAGCATCTGCTGCCAAAAGAGAGGGGCTGAGGTTTGGAGCAGGTGCAGGCACGAGTGTGAGTTGTGTCCTGCAGCTCTCTCCTGTTTTCCAGGTGAAGATGTAGCCCTGAGCCATGACTTTATTTCTGTCAGCACTGTGCAAACCTCTTGTCAACACCCAGAGGCTCAGGAGGGAGCTGAGCAGTGTGAAAAGCCTGCATTCATCATGAGAGATACTGGTTCAAGCGAGATGTGAGCACTGGAGACCCAAAGGTGGGACTGGCTCAATGATGGATCCTTGCCTGCATCTTATCAAAGGGACAACAGGACAGGCATCTCCAAGGCACCCCAAACAGCAGTGTGCCAGACTGCTGTGGCACCTTTCATGTGAGGAGCTCATACCTTCCTACCATTAGCTTTTCAACATGACCACAGGATGGGAAAACAATACAATTATTCTAGTTGTAGAAATAAGAAAGCAGTGACTTCAGCACAGCTCCACTTGGGGCAAGAGCAGGCAGAGCCTTAAGATGTCAACACTGTGGCCAGGACCCCAGGTGTGGATGAGGTTGGGTGCATTGAGTCTGGCCAAAACCCTGCCTGGCTCATGAGCAGGCACAGGTCCCTCAGCTTGGAATCCAAGTTCACTGAACACACGGTAGAAATCATTCATGTTTCATCATTAAGCGCCTCTAGTTTGGACCAGAAGAAAGATTCATCAGAGTAAAGTATCCCTTGCAACACCATTCCCAGTGCCAGCCACCAAACACCGGGGTGCTGTGGGCACATCCTCTGCTCCTCCAGCCCCAGACACACTGGGTTTTCCCCCAACAAAGGAAGCATTTCTTACATGAGCCGTGGGATGTCACTGACGGGCACAGTCCCATCGTGTGTCTCGTTCTCCCCGTCCTCCTCCTCCTCCTCACTGCTCTCTGACTCCTCGCTGGAGGAGGAATAGTCTGTCACTTTCTTCAGAGGACGGTTGGTTTCCTCGATGCGCAGCTCCCTCAACTCTTTGGCTAAGGCCGTCAGATCCTAAAGGGGATGAGGGCAAGAAAACAAGAAGGCGATGGCTATGACATTTTAAAGTGAGGAGAATGCCACGTACACGTCTCCAAAAGCCAATGCTAACAGCACGAGCAACGAGAAATAGCTTTACGGAGTCGTTACAAACATGAGACAAACGTAAGACAATGTTTGTAGCATGTAGCATTTATTAAACAAAACAAAACTGATTTACGCTTACTGCAAGAAATCAATAGCCAACCTCTTCTTTGTCTGTTTGGAACGTGTATGTGCATATATATACACACACTTATATGTATATACACGACAAAATTGTACTTGTTGGAAAAGGTGAAGTTCAGTCACCATCATAGTAAACTGGAAAACGACATCGTTTCAAAGATTGGCTTGGAGAATTTCTCCTGCAGGGTTCCCCCGTCTTTCAGACTTCCCAAAGAGACCCCGTAATTGTATTTATTCTGTAATAAATGCATGTGGGAAGGAAGCAATGCCAGCATCTCCCATGGGCGTGGTGCAATCCCCCCCGTCAAGAGCTGCTTCCGTGGCGAGTCTGCTGCTGAGAGGTGGTGAGGAGCACGAGGAGAAGCGCCCAGCTCAGCCAGACTTTGGAGTCACAGCTCTGAGTCAGCCACATGATCCAAATGAAAAAAAAAACCCAACCAACCAAAACAACAACAACAAAAGAAATATCCCTCAGTGGGACCCTCTAAGCACTTTATGTGAAATGTGGCAGCCTACAAGCTAAGGGCAAAAGAAAGAAAAACCAAAAGCCTTGAAACAAGACAAAAAAAGAGATAGGAGCAGGCCCAAAGCCCAGTAAGAATTTTTCAGTTTACCATGACTTTGATGAGGTCTCAGACCCGACAGTCATATCAAATAGACACTGCTATTTCAAAACAAGAAACATGGCAGGCACCGTGTAGAAAAGAGACTTTTTGTTATCTTACATGCTTTTATAGCAATGCAGGGGGAAGCAGTAGGGCAGAAAAGCATGAGAGCTCGAATTAGAATGGGTTAAAGAACTCTGTTGCACAAGACATGCACATGACGAACAAAGCAATCGCAATTGTCAGTCTTACCATTTCTCCCTACATTAGTGACCGAGGTAGGCATCAGTGCATTCGGTCAGAGATAAAGGATTAGGGAGAAAGAAACTCATTGAAAAAGACTAAATTCCACAATTGTCTTACGGCCATACTCTCATTCACTGCATTTCCAGTTTACCGTTCCAGCAGGGCCACTACAGCAATATTAATTAGGGAACCTCTTAACACCAACGTGAAGGAAAGGATGGAAAACCTCTATGGCTCAGATGCAGCAAACCCAGTTCATGGTTTCAATCGTGAAGCAGGAATATTTTGCAAGTACTTTGGTTATTGCTGACCCACACCTCCCAGCGGGCTCCCAACGCTCCACAGCCACACATTCTGCTCCCAGCTCTGCCCTGCCCAGCCTCTGACAGAGAGGAGAGACTCCCACAGACATCAGAGAGCTTTGCATCAGATCCATAAATATCAGCAGACCAAAAAAGCTCCTTGACATTTTTTTGGGGGGGTTAATCCCTGCCTTACAGTGGGTACTTGTGTATTACATACCCCCTCCCAAAGCATCCTGTACCTTTAAAGAGAGGCTCTGTACCATTGTTAAAGAGAGACTGTGGTATTTCAAGAGTTTCTTTCCAATGTCCATATGTTTGGGACTGAAATGCAATCAAATCCACAGCCACAATAACTTATTACGTTAATTAGAGCTGCAGCAGCTTCTATGATTGTTTCTTTTCCTAAACAACAATCCATGACAATTTCAACAGCTTAAAGGATGCCTTCCATTTAGGGTATAAAACCTGCCCTGGGGTTTAAGGATTAGAGTCTTCTCCACTTTGAAAGGGACTTTAGGACTGCATTAAGAACCTCTTGAAATTGCAGCTGGACTTCCTGCAGTGCGGGATTAACTAGGACTGAACCCTTCCCTATCACAGCCAGGGACCACTTCTCTTTTGCACCTTCCATTTTTATCATGCTTCAGGGCACCCTGTCAGCTGCCTTTGGCCATTGTTAGAAAATTGCCAACTATTCCTAAGATGAACTTAATTAGTTTTTAACAAGTGATTTGGAAGCTATAACAGGAACAATACTCCCCAACAATATCATCAGATAACTCCTATTTCCTAGTTAAAGCTTTGCCTCGGGATGGTTAATTCTTTGATGCTATCATTTTCCTCCAAGCAATGAGCACTTTGTAGGATTAAAGGGCTTCTCTGTGTTGCTGTTGGACTGAAAACAATCTGACAACTAGAAAGTCCTCTGTAGTTCCCTGTAGTGTGTGTGAAATGCTGTTACTGAGGGTGACATAATATGTAAGTTAGCAGTATCACTGCTCTTTAATTACTTTAAATTACAAGGACTTCTTCAGATCTAATATTTGCTGGAATCAAGTCAGATTGGTTTCCAAAACCCGCCCAGCTCACTGAACTCGAATCCAGCACGCAGGACACTGAGTTAGGTGCTTTTTTTCTTTACAAAGCACCTCATTTAACAAAACGCATTGCTTGTGTGTTATTGAACAAGTTAACTAACCAGTACATCTCCCTTCTTCCCTATCTTCTGCTTTTAGAGGAAAGAGGCTGCTGACACCAGTGCTTTCCATCACAGCTCTGCGGTTCCTGGCATCGGCAGTGAAGTTAAACGCTACACCAGGAATGTCTGCTCTTTTCCTACAGACAGTTCAACATTCACCACAGTCAGATGCACTCACAATTAAGTTTTATCACGTGGTGAAAAAGGTATAATTCAGGACTCTTGTATATTTTTAAGACTAGCATTCACAGAGCCACAGAATGGTGGGGGGTTGAAAGGGCCCTGCAGAGCTCATCCAGCCCAACTCCCTGCTAAAGCAGGTTCCCCTCAGTCAGGGGGCACAGGAATGCATCCAGGCAGGTCTGGAAACTTCCAGAGAGGAGACTCTGCACCCTCCCTGGGCAGCCTGTGCCAAGGCTCCCTCAGCCTCACAGCAAAGAGATTTCTCCTCTCACATTTTCCAGTGGAACTCCCTGTGTTTCAGACTGTGTCCATAAAAACTGCACCGCTCACCAACATCCCTGACAGAGGTGCTGACCCTGGTTTTACAGCTCCTGGTATGCTCCATGAGAATGGATTCCCCACTGTATTCCACTGCTCTGTTTTGCTTTATTTGCCAAGCATCTCCGTTGGAACTAGGCTCGAGATGCATCTCAAACGGCACTCGATGGCCTCGCTGAACTCAGCGGGCGGCCTGGGGGCTGCGGCTGAGAGCAGGATGTGGCGAGCAGTGCCGGCTGCTGCGGCACCTCAGCTGGCAGAGCAAACCTCTGCTCTCCGTTCTCAGACACCAGACAGCGGCAGCACCATTTGCTCCATTGCCTGAACGCTGGGGCTGCTTCTTGCCACGGCCTCCCATGCAAGTGGAGGGCAGCCCGCGGTTAGCAGCACGCGTCGGCACCTCCGCTCCCCTCCCTGCTCCGCAAGGCTCGGTCTCCTCTCTGCCCCAAGGCTGCAGCGACACCTTTTTTCAATGTCAGCAACAGGAAAACCCGTCTCGATATTAAGCGCTAACTAGTTAACCTTGCATAGGCATGACCCACTGAGAAAAGATATCACTAACCTCATCTATAGCTTTCTTATAGCTCTGTGGGTAAAGGAAGAATAATCAGCATCAGAGGAAACAGATCAGGACAGGAAAAAGCCAGAGGAAGGGCAAGCAGGTTAGAAATAAAATTAGAATTGTTAGCTCAACGCTGTGGAGTGTAGAGAAAAAAACACAACATCAACAAAACATTAATCATACACATTGAAAGAGAGAAGCACTGGAAATTCATTTCGTTATCAGGCCGACTCTGCAGCTTTAAAATACAAATATCAACAGCATCAAACTAGAAGGAAACACTTCGGGTGAGATTTTGCTTAGAATACTAGGAGGGGAGGGTAGAGAGCCCACGCCCAGGTGTGGCTGTAAGCTGTGAAGGCTGGCGGGGGCTGGCCCCTCCGCCAGCTGCCGCGGGGGCACATGCACCACGGAACACAAGAATGTGCCATCGGCATCCCAAGCTAGCAAAGCCCTTAAGCGTCTGCTTCAAGTCGAAATGCAGGCTTAAGTGCTTTCCCCTAGACTTGGGCTCCTGAGAAAAACTCATGCACTGTCTTTAAGCATTCAAATCTGCCCCTGGCTCTGGCCGTACCGCTGCTTTCCAGCCTCTCCCCTGGAGCAGCAACAGTACTAGCCTCTTTCTGGGGGTCCCCGCGGTTGTGCTACTGCCCTAAAGGGAAATGTGGCCAGGCTGGCTGGCAACATTCCCACTGGAAGGGATCTGAGACTCACAGCGGGTCGGCTCGGTCGCGTCACATCCCTGTTGTCCTCCTGCTTTACCTTGGCGGGCTCGTGGGTGAGCACGGGGGACCCTTCAGGCTTGGCATTCCCTGGGCGAAAGGCAAACGGAGAGAGGGGGGGTTAAACGCTGCCACAAGCCACCACCCAATCCTGTCCCAGGTGCTGCAGCAGTATTTGGCCTCTGCTGTCTCAAAAAACTCCCACTCCCCTCTGCTTGACTGTCACTGCAACAAGTCTCCATCAATACAGCCATAATCCAGCCCAGCCTCCACCAGCAGCCCTCTCACGGTGTCACTGCCCTTCTTCTACTAAAGAAGCAAATTCACTTTGCAAAAAGCACAGGGCATGTGACAAATGAAAACGCTCTGCAGCATCTGACATTGCCAGGGCATTATTTGTCACAGGATTCCTCATTAGTAAAAACAAAAGCAAACCAAAAAGGACAATTGGTGATAAACTGCTTTTATAAACTGCCTAGAGGAGCGATGACTTCAACAAGAGACACGTCATCTTACGGCCAAGGCATAAGAAACTCAGAGCATGGAGGCAGCGTTTGTTTTAATGTGCTTCAGCCCTGGGGATTTATCCTGCAGGGCTAGGCCAGAAATCATAGAATCACAGAATGGTAGGGGTTGGAAATGCAGATGTATGGGTTCTATCTGCTTTAGCAACTCCTAATGCGACTAAACAGGGCAACGGGAAATCTTTAACAGTGTCTCTAAGATGAGAGGAAATGATTTGGCTGGGAACATAAAGCCAGTGTCAGCATGGCTGCCTGGAGGAAGCATTTTAGAGAAAGCCTCTTCCAGGCTCACTCACCCCTCTGCTCCCAGCCCAGGCTTTGGACAAAGATGGAGCTTCAAAAAAACCATAAATGATATACCCACCAATAGTGAAACACACTGCCCAAGAAACTACCAGAGAAGTGAGCTTGGGCTGGTGAAGATGACAAGCACATCGTTGTGGTTTTTTGCTGATCCCAAAGCACAACCCCCACCTCCTTCTGTACAAGCTGCTTGGCACTGTGCTGCCAGTGCAGGAGCAGCACGTGCTGCCCTGGGCACCCTGCACCAGCACCCAGGCAGCAGTGGCAGCTCTTTGCAGTTCGCAAGGAGGCCAGCTGGTCCCAGAGACACATGACAAGTGATGAACCCTTCCACTTTGGAACTGTTTGAAAAGCACACACCAGCTCCCAGCCCCCTGCCCTTCCTGTTTATCCAGTGGGTCTCAGGAAGAGCAGCCGGTGCTCAGGGATGTGTCCCAGGCCCTCACCTCTGACTCTGTTGCGCTCACTGGAGCCAGCCTGGGAGCCAGGCTGGGAGCCACCCTGGGAGCTGGGCTGGGAGCTGGGAGTGCTGGAGCTGGAGGAGCTGCCGCTGCTGGTCCTCTGCAGCGGGCTCTCCACGATGGGCTCCGTCCTCCTCAGGTCCGGATTACTGTGGGAGCACAAAACAGAGGGGCACCATCAGCTGCTGTCACACGTGTCTCCAGGGCTTCAGATCCTTCCCACACTGATAGGGACAGCTGCAAAAGTGAGCTGAGACCTCCCTGGCTGTAGAAGACAAGTCAGAGTTGAGTCCTATGGAGCCTATAAGCCCCAAATGTAAAATTAGGTACTAAACATCTTCACAGAGGTGAACTACAACCGTGACAAAAAATTGCCTAGAGATGTTATCTACTCCTATTTTGCCAAATTCAGCAAAAAGTAGAAGACTCTTTACTCCAAAATCCCTTTCAGC
The DNA here is from genome assembly GCF_028858725.1 of Colius striatus. NCBI lineage: Eukaryota > Metazoa > Chordata > Aves > Coliiformes > Coliidae > Colius > Colius striatus. The sequence goes on along the minus strand of NC_084770.1, from coordinate 18,882,294 downwards.
CTGTAGGTTTGCAATGCTGGACTTCCCTAATTAACCACCAATATTCACCACAAAAGCAGGGAATTTGCAAATCACTGTTAGACAGGGAATAAATGTTCAAGTGAAGAAAGGATCTCAAGCTTGCAACAAGGCTGCAGATCACTTCTGCTACTTACTCATACTTTCCAAGTTTCATGGCTTCACTTCAAACTTGCATCAGACACTCACTTTTCTTCCTTGATTTCTCTCACCCTTGTGAACACACATAAATCTAGAGTAAAAAGTGTCCTTGATACACAAAGAGTGACTAACATCTCTCTGGGTGTCTGATGCCATTAGGAAATTAATTCTTACTTGGCACTGCCATGACATCAGATGATGTGCTGACGCAGAGCTACGCAGTTTGGTTTTATACAGCACAGTGATCTCATTAGTCAAAGTCCTGTTCCAAACACACACAAAAGCTTTCTCCATCAAGCCCAATTAGGACTCTGCGTAGGCAAAAATGATGCTGTAATGCCACAGGACACAATGCCAGTGCAATCAGTGGCTGTGCACATGAAGTGCAAGGTCTGTCAAGTGTGCAGGGCACGTCCTTTGGGCAATCACCACCACAGTGCAAATACTCATTGCAAATGGGGTGGTTGGCAGGACCCTTTGGATGCTGCCCAGTATGGATGTTGGATAAAATCCCTGCCTAGTCTTACCTGGTGTTCACACAGGTGAGTATTAAAACAATGACAGCAAGAACGTAACTTTCTGTGTGCCAGGAAATAGCCTCTTATTTGTCACAGCAGGGTGACAAATACATGAAAGCATACTCTAATATTTACATTTATGCATGGGAGGAACCAATAGGAGAAGTGGTTAAAAAGGAAAACTGGACAAATGCTACACTGCTGTGAGAGAAGTGAAACCATTTCGCTGATTACTTAGTCTAATGGACACGGTAGCATCCTAATTTCACCAAACTGAAGGCCTTCAGCTCATGTTGTACAGCTGACTTGTCCTTAGCTAAATTAATTCATGAGACTTATTTGACTAAAATAACACTAATTATTTACCAGTACCAACTGCGACCGGGACCAGGAAGCTGCAAGAAACTTGAACCCCAGACTTCCATGATCCTTTTTACTTCCAATACCATCACTTACTGGGACCACACAGTCCAATGTCTCTCTGCATTTTAAGCAGTCCTAACAGCTAATTAAAAGGAATAACATTTTCAAGAACTCAAATACTTCAGCCTGGAGCAATAAAGAAGAACCAACTATGATGTGAATGCTTTCTAATTATACAGTTCCTCCTGCTTCTGCTATTCCTGCCAGCTACTCTAACCTGCTGCCCACTCTCCTTGAGTTTGCTGATACCTGGCTGGGGCAGTGAGCTGGAAAGAAAGGTGTATGCTGGTGATAGCACACAGCTACAAACATCTCAGTGTTTGCTTTTTGACCTCACTCTGAAAGGACAAAGCAGGACGAAGAAACCAAGGAGCTCCATCACACAAGGCTACATGGAACATGTGTTTACCCTGAGATTTGCCTGTCTGAGGTCTACATCTGCCCACAATGCTCTGCAAAACAGAGGCAAGATCTCGTATGAGTAAGCCATGTTTCTACCATCCAGATCTGAGCACAGCCTGTCAGCTTCCCTGCTCATTTAAACATGCCCAGGGACAGACAGTCCTGACATGGCAGAGATGGGACCTATGCTGCAGCATCCCTCCTCAGGGTGCTACCCACGTGCCCAAGAGCTGGGGCTGGCTAAGCTAAAAGTCTTAGTCCTAGAAAGCCTAGGAAGAGAGGAATTTAATCCTTTACCTAGATCTAAGGAAGATCTCACCAAGCTGTATCAGAATGTCCCCCGGCACATTCCTCAGTTATTACCTGTGAAAAGCTGCTCTGATGCATAGGAAATGTATGGTATGTACCACTGATCTCTAACCACAGGCTTAGATGGATCCCCTTATGTGCAAGAGGTGACAATGGAAGTACACAATTCCACTAAAGGGAGTACCCAAATTCCTGTTTGGCCCCACAGCAGCAGATGCAGCAACAACCTCCAAACCCTGCAATGCCCAGGGAGCAAAGCCTCCAATCCCTGCAATGCCCAGGAATGCCTTCAGCCCAGGGAGCAAAGCCTCCAATCCCTGCAATGCCCAGGAATGCCTTCAGCCCAGGGAGCAAAGCCTCCAATCCCTGCAATGCCCAGGAATGCCTTCAGCCCAGGGAGCAAAGCCTCCAAACCCTGCAATGCCCAGGAATGTCTTCTGCCCAGGGCCTCCAGGGATCCAAGTGCTCATAGCCTTTGGTGTCAGTACAAAACAAAGGCAAAAGTTCATCCCAACAAGAGAAATGTGGCAAATCTTGTGTTGTAACCAGTCAGCAAAAGCAAGGCTAAGCCCCAGCCCAGGTTTGGGATGACTCCTGCCCATCCCCTGGGTGCCCATACCTTGCCCGAATGGGCTGGGAGCCCAGCCGGGGGCCCAGGGCGCTGCCGTTGCCCGGGGAGTTCTTCCTCGCCAGAGCAGGGGATATGGAAGTGGTTCGTTGAGGCACCTGCAAAAGAGTGGAGGCATTTGATGTCACCCAGGCTGCCCCAGCAGGGCAGGTGGCCATTCACACACCTGAGAGATGGCCTCTCAGTACTGCCTTAACACTTGGCTAGCAATTGATTTCCTGCTGAGAGACAGGCAATATTTACAGCAACTTTAAACCACAAAGCTCTGGGCTTTTAGAAGAAATTGCCTGAGTGTGAGACAGAAATGACCTGCAAGGTGTGGCCAGGGAGGAGCCCTGAGCAGCACACACAGCAGCCCCACTGCCATCAGACAGGGCACTGACCTTTTCAAAGATGAATGTGCACATACACACATCTATGTGTGTAATTTAAACCTAACAAACCCCAGAAAAGCATTTCTTTTAAAGAAAATTCACACTGAAGCGCATTTCAGCAGTCTTGGTGGCGTTTTTTAGCATGCCTAGATCTGATACAACTCACGCCAAGCAGGGAGAAGATCTGGATCAGTGGACAAAGGAGGGAGTTGGCAGGCAAAAAATCCAGACTGATCCACTTCACACTCGTGTTCAACACCATGACCTTCCTTGAGCTTTGGATGCTGCTATCCCAAAACCCTGCTGTCTGCAGGAAGTCTCACCAGCAGCAGAAAACCAAAGCCAACTACAGCCTCTGGGTGCCACGGGGGGTTAAGTCAGCGCCCGCCTCGTCCCACGGAGCACGGACATCGCCGCGTGGTCACGGGCACCGAGGTCTCATCCCCCGGCAGCGCGGGCTGAGCTGGAGGGGCACGAGGATACTCACCATGCCATACCTTGTACCAGATAGCAGAGAGGCCAAGGGCTCGGCGAGATTAGCAATAAAGAAAAGGGATTAGGCATTTTTGTTTTGAGAATAAACACGTCAGGCAAGATAAAAAGGATTGAGAGAGTGAGCAAGTTGTATATCCTGTGGCAGCATAGCTACTGCTTGCCTCACTGCAAAGCAATCTCCTCTCCAAGCAGGGTACTCTGCAGTTGGGACTTGGGGAGTTTTTTACCTTCCTGTGAAGCATCCAGCTGTAAGCACTGGCAGAAACAAGACCCTGGACCACAGAGACAGGTAGCCCTGCCTCACGGAGCGGTCCTTTCCTTCTCGCTCACAAACACATCAGACCTACTTCAGGCAGTAAAATGTGAATTCGGACTCCTCGTGGGTATTACTGCCGACACGACAGCCACAAACGGGATCTGGTGGGGACCTTTTCCAGAGCTCACATACCCTCAGCCAAGGGGGGAAATGCTCCAGAGTGCTGGGAAAGGGCTGTTTTCCAAGGAGCAGGTGCTGTGGTGTCAGTACATGGTGCAGCACTGCAGTCAAGAGATGCCCTTCTCATAGGACTCATGGCAAAAGCCAACATGAAATTGCAAGAGCTTTTTCAAAATCAAGTTAAAACCAGCAGCCACCCTTCTGCATCACTAAGGAGCGAAGTACAGGAGCTTCAGGAGCTCTTCCTCTCAGGTGAGCACTAGTGTCTCCTCTCACTTGGTGGCAGCAAAAATAGGAACCTTATGAACACAGGTGACAGATCACCACAGATCTCTTGCACAGAGAGACCTGCTAGCTGGCATTTTGCTTTCAAAAAGGCAAGTCACTTACTTCATTAATACATAGAAAAATTGCCTCTCAATCAGGGACAAACAGCTGCCTCACTGTCACTAATCAATTTATAATCATTTTTTTCTCCGTGAGGATCCTCCCAGGCTGAGCACTGATTCACTGTGAGGGGACCTTTAATGGCCAAGTTATAATTCTTCCCAAAGGAAGGTGTGTAAACAATATGATCGAAATCCTGCTCCAGAAGAGTCTTAATTAAAGAGGTACTGGCAGACGCTGCCAAAATGCCAATGAATGTATGAAGCTGCTGGAGCCCTTACAAGTCTTCCATCACATATTGATTGCAACTAGAGGCACGGTACCAGACTAAAAAGGACCTGTCTTATTGAGTATGACAAATGTCATGTTCCTATAATTCTATTTAAACAGAAGGTTGGAGTTTTTTTTCTATCCTAAGGAAAGGAGATACTAATTTATTTTGGCCTCTGTCCGGGCTCGAGAACTTTCTTTGCTGGAGTGTGACACTATTTTGCAGTGCTGTATGTGCATCCAAGAGCAGCTCCCAGCATCTTGTGCAAAACCTTCTTTGGGAAGTGCAGCCCCTGAGCAGCCGGGTACGTGCTGCAGGGCCATGGGGATGTGCTCAGTCCTGCCCACTCTGCTTGGCCAGAGATGCACCATCCCATGGGGATTTAGCTCTGGGATTGCCTCTTTCACAGAATCCCAGAATAGTGAGGGAGTTGGAAGGAACCCCTAGAGCTCATCCAGCCCAAGCCCCTGCTAAGGCAGCTTCCCCTCCATCATGGGGCACAGGAATGTGTCCAGGAGGATTTGGAAACCTCCCGAGAAGGAGCCTCCACACCCTCCCTGGGCAGCCTGGGCCAGCGCTCCCCCACCTGAACAACAAAGAAGTTTCTCCTCACGTTCCAGTGGAACTTGCTGTGTTCCAGCTTGTGCCTGTTACCCCTTGTCCTGTCACTGGGCACTACAGAACAAAGACTGGCTGGTCCCATCCTCTGAACACCCGCCCTTTAGGTATTTCTCAGCATTGATAAGGTCCCCTCTCAGCCTTTCTTCTCCAGGCTGAAAAGCCCTGCTCTCTCAGCCTTTCCTCATCAGCGAGATGTTCCAGTCCCTTCAGCATCTTGATGGCCCTGCACTGGCCTCTCTCCAGCAGTTCCCTGTCTCTCTTCAACTGAGGAGCCCAGAATTGGACACAGGACTCCAGATGTGGCCTTAACAGGGCAGAGTAGAGGAGAGGGAGAACCTCCTTTGGCCTGCTGCCCACACTTTGACGTGCTGAAAGTGAGGAGCAATAGTGTTACCTTTGGTGGAATGTCTTCCTCCTGCCGTAACCAAGAACTTCGGTCAAACTTTTCAATGCGAGGGGGCAGAGGAGGGTTTTCTGAGGTGGGGTCCGAGTTCTGCCTTGGCATCTCAGTGCGGTGAGAGGTCACCGTCAGAGCCTCCTGAAACCCAGCCAGTCCCTTTGCAGGCTGTTCATGCAGTGACTGAGACCCAGACAAGGAGCTTCCTTGGGATTTCACAGTGACCAGATGTGGAATCTAAGCACCAAGTCAAAACAGAACTATCAGTACAAAACGGCAAAAAAAAAAATTAAAAAGGAATTAAAAAAATATTTAAAAATCTGATTGTAAAAAAAAAAAAAAGATTAGCACTTTGGATGCACTGCAACATCTCAGTCTGAGATCAGCACTGCCTTGGCCCCAGGAACTTCTATCACTTCAACGTAAGGTCTATTAAAAATTACTATGTGCATCCAAGAGCAGCTCCCAGCATCTTGTGTAAAACCTGCTCAGCCTTTTAAAATGAGGCCATGTCATGCTTTGGGCCTGACTGCTCCTGCATGTGCACGGTGCTATGGCTTGTACTGACAGCCCCACACCGTGCCCTGGGTACCAAGGGGCAAGGGCAGGTGTGGGCTGGCCCTCCTGCCAGCTCCTGCTCACACCGTGCCCACCCCAGGCTCTGCCTGCTGCTGGCTGAACTTGCAGCTGCATGGGTGTGCTAATGAGGTTTGGCATGGATTTTCCCTGTTAAAAATGAAAAGGATAAAACCAAAAAGAGGAAACGATAGTAAATAATAATTAGCTAAAAAAAAAAAAAAACTTGTCAGGAATTCTGAGGCACAGATGGCTTAAAAAAACATATCTTGAGGCATGAGTTGCTCTAGGTGTAGGTAACCCCTGTCCCACGGATCTGCCCTGTACATCCAGACGCTACGAGTCAAAGGAATACTGACATCTGCTCTAGGAAATCTCAGAAACTCACAAGGTGAAGACTTCATGATATCAGAGCTTCTTCCCAGGCCCCTCTGAAGCTGCACTTCTCTGACACAGTGGGGTTCAACTTTTATTTGATGTTTCTAAGTACATGTCTACATGCATGTAAGTGTATGGTGTGCCTATGTGCATGCATCCACACATTGACATGGGTCTCTGGGATTCAAGCTACCTTTTTTGTTAGTATTTCACTGCCAAACAAAAGCTTTTGTAGCTGTTGACGACAACAGGTCAACAAAATAGTTGCTGAAAAGATTTGGTCAGAGAGATTACAGTGGAGTGAGGTTTTACCAGCTTCCCAATGTGCACAGACCACGTACACAGGGCAAAAAAGAGTTGAGGGTTTAAGGGCTTCCTGTGTGTATTTCGCTTACAGCTGGCACTGTACTGCTGCCTTGCAGGTGCACATACCACACGTGGATGGCACTTACATTTCCCCACGGAATGCCTCGCTGGTCTTGGAGCAAAGGCTTTGTACTTCCCCCTGAAATCCCTGCTGGGAGCAATTCCTGTGGGAGCAACCCAGAGGCTGGAGCAGCGCCAGCAGCCACACTCCTGCAGCTTTTGGTGGCAGAGCACTTGCAGAACTCATGACTGAGGGGAACTTTTCAAGTAACGCCGTCCCTCCTCTGTGACAGTTGTGGTTGACCTATGCCCTCTCCAGATGTGTTTGTGACTGATGCCAACTCAATGGAAAACCAAAACAAAACTTTGAATTAAAGTGGCAAAGAAAGCAAAACCTCCTTCTGATGATCCTCAGCATCAAAGCGTCCCAGGTCTTTTCTACCAGGCGCTGTGGTTTTAGTCCTTTACATAAACCAGATCCAGAGAGGAACAGAGCAACTGCCGTGCTGGACCAGACCAGCAGTTCTCTCAGTCCTCCAGCTTGTTTCTGGCAGTAACCAGTACGTGATGCTTCAAAGGAAGGTATGAACCAGCGTGATGTTTCTGACATATGGAGGTGACAAGAGGAATCCACTCATGAATGCTGATGCTGCTCTTATGAATACGCTTAAGGCTGAGACACCAGGGAGCAAGACACTATTTCCCTTCAACCTGCTCTTTCTCTTGTTACCTTACCAGCACCCCCAACATCCTGGCTCCGGGAGCTGAGCCTGCTGGGGGGAGCACCATTACCTGCGGGTCCACAGGCCGGAGCAGAGGCGGGGTCCGGGCCGGCTGCACGCCGCTGATGCTGAAAGACTCGGAGCGAGGAGGCAGGTTGGGGTCAGAGATCCTGTTGGCCACTTTGTGGGGCATGGCCGGTGAGCTCTGGCGATTGAGCCGGGAGCGTTCCTCCACCTGCAGTGAGACCAGCAGGGCGGGTGAGCTCCCCCAGAAACAGCCCCTTCCAGCCAAAAACCAGGGCAGGCATATACAGACATATGAAGAGAGAGGAAGCTCCTTTCTTTTCATATATAACACATACATTCTACCACCACGGAATCCAAGTGACCCAGCGGGCTGCACATTTTGAAGGCACTGAAAGGACTACTTGTGTTTATGTGCATAATTCATTTCTGAATATGGAATGGAAAAATAAAGAACAGTGCCTCAGACAGGTGTTTCTGCAACATGACTTCTGAGAGGCTCTTGCTTCTTCTCAAACACGTCTTTAGGCAAGAGGACCCTTTTCCTTCACTACTATACACACCACAAAGAGTGCTTTCTGTTTGATCTGAATAAAAGAATAAACATGGCAGCCAGAAAATGGCTGGCTTTGATCTAGACTCAGCGAGTCTGGCACCTTGTCATGTATGGAAGGTGAACAACCTCTACTACTGATAGAGAAATAAAACCAAAGCCCACTGTGTTCAGTTACTCTCGATGGAAACACGGTGGTTTTGGCTAAGCCAGGCACAAGTGCAATCTGGGTGCTCCTGCAGTTAGGCTGTGCACATTGATATTCATGCAGCATAAGCTATGCAGAGTCTCTGCTACCTCGAGATCTGACGTGTATCTCCATTTACGTATCATTACCGTGTTAAATGCCCTCGGCACGCCTTGATTCCACAAGGTACGGTGTCATGTTAGAAGGTAATCTTTAAAACAGGTTTGCTTGTAAAGAACCACAGCTCTTCTTTAAGTAAATAAATACTCATGGAACAAAAGAGCCATTTCGTTAACAAAAATGAATCTTTTCCTCTTGCAGACACTGAGCAGGAGTCAGAATAACAGGTAATAGATGTGTGCTATGGACTCTTACTGACTCCACCATTGGGCAGAGAGGAAAAGGTGGCAAAATCCTGCAGGAATTCATCATCACTCCTGTTCCAACCATCTCTAATCAAACTCAAGATTCCCCTTGAGTGGGAAATGTCCTTAACAGCTTCTGTGCACATCCCAGTGGAAGGCTGCTAATGTTTTAATACATCAGTTCAAAGCAAGAGAAGGATAAAAGCCATGGAGACTGAAGGAGGAGCAGTCATTCAGAGAACAGTCCAGCTCATGACGCACAACTGAGCCCCTGGGTAGCTCTGAGCTTACAGGAAAGCACCACAGGGCCCAGTCACTGTGTGGGAAATGTCCAGATGAACCTGTCCCCTCCTTTGTCATGTATAGCATCTACCTGCCCAAACCCCTCCTTCAACTGCCCAAGCGTCTTTGTCACTGAGAAGTGGGAGCTGCGTCACTTTGTTTAGCAATGGAGAGAGCTGCTAATTACAGTACTGCTGCTTAGAGTGCTAATGCCATGTCTCTGGACAGAACATCAGAGGGTCCCAACACAATGTCCAAAAAGGCACAACCGGTCCTTGATTATAAGAAGAGACGTGCTGGGTCATCAGCGCAAGTCTGGGACAGCACCCAAGCTACAGCCCAAGTTACCTTCCAGCGGATAACCCTTCACTCACAAGGAGATGAGTAGAAAGGACAGTAGATGGAAATGTACATCCATGTGTGTTAGTAGACCCATGGACGTGCCAGGAAGGAGCATCAGGAGCTCCTGGAATGTCTGCAAGCCCACGGCTATGGCTGAACCTCTCCAGGGGGCATTTATCCACCCATCCACCCAAAAACCTCCTTCGTCCACCTGCTTTGCTTGCACAGCCAGGCACACAGAGGCAGGTCCACTGCACTGACCTGGGAGTGCTTCCAGCAGAGCTGAGGGCATCTGCTGCAGGCTGACCCAGCACAGCACAACCTTCATTTCAGACCTGACCCGTGTGCTCAGCCCCACGGCTGCAGCCAAAGCCCCACCGCGCTCGCTCTCGCCTACCTCCTTCGCCCACGCTGGCTTCTCACTGGCATTTATCCCTTCTTTGTAATGGTAGAGGGGTTTCTTCTCTGCCGGCCTCTGGTCCTGCCGCTGCTGCTGCTGCTGCTGCTGCAGGGAGACCAGGTAGTCCCGCTCCTGCTGCAGTTGCCGCTGTAGTCTCTCCGCTTGCCGCTGCTCCTCCAGCTGCTTGCGCTTATACTCCTACCCAGAAGAAGACAGGGTGACACAGGGGCCTGGGCAGCCTGTACACACAGGGCTGAAAACTGCACATCTACAGCTTTGGGTGGAAAATAGGGCTTGAGTATTTAAAAGAGTGGGTTTTTTTCAGGCAAAGCTCATTGATTTGAAACACTTTGAGGACTGACTGCAAAGCATGTTAGAGGAGAGACAGCTGGGACAGCAGAGGCAACAAATTCAGAGTTATGACCCTAGAACTGCTGCTTTAGAGCTGGTGAAATGCTCTGTTTGCTGGGAACGGGGATGCTACTGGTGCCTCACCAAGGAAACCCCACGGGACCCCCATCCGAGAGGTATCGTTGGCTTTGACCAGATTTCTTCTGGATGGGAAGAACGAAGATTCAATCCAATGAGGTGACAAACACCACCAGTTTAGACAAAACCCAACTCCTCTGTAGGACTGCTTATGGGAAGGGCTGCAGAGCAGAGCCAGCTGTATGATCTTTCTGAATCCCTACGGTTCAATGAGGTTTAATGAGTAAATCAATTTGAAAGGGGCTTTTTAAAAGGCAAAGGCTTGTGTGAGGGTTTGTCTTTTCACAGAATCACAGAATGGCAGGGGTTGGAAGGGACCTTTAGAGATCATTTAGTCCAACCCCCCTGCAGAAGCAGGTTTCCCTGAGTAAAATTAATAGCAAGAGCAGAAAAGAATAATCCTTGTAGATTAAAAGAAAATGCAGTAGCAGCTACCAGCACTGAAAACAGCAACTCAGAACCAAATTAAATAAGTAAGAGGACACCTAGAGCACAAATGGCACCAGAAGAAACCTACAGTGCTCCTGTGAGGAAATGAGAACAAAACCCTTCACTCAGAATACGATGGCAGGGTGGGTTTATCAGGTGCAGGCACGCAACAGCTCGACCACACTCCCCCATGCTGCAAGCAGTCTTCAAAAGGACACAGCCACTAAGAGGGCTGCTCTCCTGAGGAAGGCAGAAACCACCGATGCCACAGCAGGGCCGGGCCTAGGGAGCTGTGCACGGCGGGGGGACCCAGCCTGAAGCGGCAGCGGGGCAATGGTGATGCGCTTGCAACCCCAGGACCGACGGTGGGAGCAGCGTCAGACACATCCCAGCGTGGCAGGAGGCACCGGGGACACGGGTGCACACGGGCACATGCGGACGCAACACGGGCAGAAAGCAGAAAGGAGCCTCCCATTTACCAGAAGTAGCGCTTGCTCCTGCAACAACTGCTGCTGCAGGATCTCTAACTGTCTCTGCTCCTCCTCTAACTGTCGCCTGATGTACTCCTGGAGGCATAGGCAGCAAGGATCAAAGGAAAAAGAGAGAGAGAGAAAAGGTAAAAGAGACAGTATTTTCCAAGAGAAGGAGAATGAGATGGGCACCCACATCCACCCCACCCGAGGGCTGGTGCCCATCAGCCAGCCCAGGCACCCTCCGTCCCTGCCCAAGGAGCCCAGGGTGTCCACTGCTCTACAAGGGACCTCTGAGGTAAAGAGTGAAAACTACTGGGAAATAGCAAACTTCAACTTGGAACACTGACAAACCCCATCCTGGGAACAAGTGGGTGGGAAAAACCTACGTCAAGTGTCCCCACAGCTGCGGGACAGCAAGTGGGAATAAATGAGGGAGTGGAAAGCGACACACGTGGCATTAACAGTCAGGCAGTTTGCTCTCAAGTAGTAAAAAATCCAGAGTGTTTAGGAAAAGGCGTGTGACTAGAGGCAGAGGCCTCTGTGCCGAAGGCAGGGTTAGCTGCCGGGTTACCTGCTCGTGCTCGGCGCGCCGCCGCTCCTCCTCCCGCCGCATCTGCTCCTCGTAGTGCCGCCGCTGCTCCCGCTCCTGCTGCTTCCGCAGCTCCTTCTCCCGCCTCTGCTGCTGTGGGGGGCACGAGGCACACGTCAGCACCCCTGCTCCTTTCCTTGGTGGCTCAAAGGCCTTTATCTCCTCATTTTTGGGCAGGCACCTTGCCCAGTGACCTGCACGGCTCCCTCCCACCTGAGGAGATGCCTTGCCCGTAAGCAGGAGTTATCTGAGTGGTGGAGGGGCTTGTCGATCCCACCCCATCCTCACCAGCCACAGAAAGCCCACAGCATGCCCCAAATCAGCACCAGACCACGCATGCAACCCCATTTCTTTTCCCACTTGCAGGTGTTGCCACATGGGCAGCGTGTGGTCCCCACTTACCACGTGCCTCATGGGCAGGTTCACTGGGTCTCAGACCCCCAGGTGCTACATTGGGAGCCTGTGACTTGTGGGGATCTCACATCTCAGTCCCAAACCCACCCATGAGGATGCAGGAGGGTGCTGGAGCAGCTACTGCTTCTGAGAAAGGAGTGCATTTGCAGGGACCAGAAACTAACCCAGAAGACCCCAAACACAAGTGTCTTCTTTTAGAAACATAGAACGAGTGTGGGTGGGGGGAGACTTCCCTTGCTATTCTCAGGCCACTCCTGCCCCTGGGTCACATTCCTGCTCACTCAGCTCTGTAGCATCATTATTGACAGCAACCCAGGGCACTTTGGGAGGATGAAAAGGACAACACAGGACAAGAACTCTGTGATGAGCTGCCCAGGGGGCCTTGGGCGTCCAGGTGACACCCACAGCCCCCACAACCCCAGCTCTTAATCTGACAACTCCCCCAGCTACCTGTACCACCCTGCTCTCCCATCCTGGGGAGCAGGGGCTTGCAACACACTCCTGCAACACTGCCACGGAAGCAGCGGGGCAGCAGGCTGCTCCACACTGCAACCCCACAGCCGACACGTCAGCAGAGGGCACCCAAATGCCAATATTGGCTACCGGGGCTCTGCAGCCTGCCGTAACCTCACCCTCCACTGGCTGCAGCGTTAATGGGGAGGCAACCTGCTGAACAAGCAACCTGCTCCTATCTTCCATCCCTTTTTTTCCTTCCCTGTGGCCAACACCCAGCAGCCGAGCAGCCTGCAGCAGCCAGGGGCTGGCAACACCATGCACTCGCTGCGGCATGCGGAGGGCTGGGGCTGGCAGCTGCCTGTGGCGACTGCCCAAGGAGCTGCCTGAGCCATCCACTGCAAAATGCTGCTCTGCAGTAAACCTGCACTGTATATACTGATGGATTTGACATCTACATCTATAGATAGATATCTACAGAAGCATCTTCTATTCAGTTCTCTAGAGATATCTAAATAGGAGATATCTACACAGATATCTTCAGTTATCTATTTGTAGAGGTATCTTCTATACAGATAATCTACAGATATCCAAATAGAAGATAACTATGCAGATATCTTCTATTTAGATTACTGTCTTACATCTCTTCTATGATCATAACAACTATGATAAGCTATCTATACAGATATCTTCTATTTAGGTACCTACCTCTATCACAGATACTTATCTACAGAGGTATTATATAGATCCACCTCTGTAACAGATGCCTATACAATGCAGTAGATCCATCTATAATAGATGTATTTACAATAGATATCTATCTACTAGATAGATATCTATTATAGATATTATAATTCTTTTCTGTATCTATGCCATATTCTACCCCATATTCGACATCTCTCTCTAGAGACAGAGATCTCCAGGTGTATTTACAGACAGATATCTATAGAGACAGAGTTATCTATACATAAATCTATAGATATTTTAGCAAACTTTTACAGACATCCCCACATTTCAGTACAGGGAGGAGGCACTGTCCATCTTACTGCTGTCTCCTCATCCCCAGGTAACACCCACAGTCAGCCAGGGGCTCGGATCAGATTTCCTCTAGCTTAACGATGGAGCTGCGTCGCAGCTTTAGTGCCACCTATTGCCGTGTTTATCAGCGCTGTTCCACTCCCCTCGGGGAAGGAAAATCACATCCAACCTGAAATAAGCTGCCAGCTCAGGGCAGGAGTGCCAGGGCAGCGCAGCCACTGCCCACCCCCGCCGCGGATGAACATGTTACTGAGGGACAGGGGCAGCATTTGGGAACTCTGTACTAATAATTGCAGAGGATACAGCACTGAGCCATGGCAGCTGCAGCAGGAAGGGTAATGCATGCTCTGCCAGTGCTCTCTGAGCATCTCAGACGACTGCTGTGGGTGATGGTCACTGGGTCGAATACAAGTTACCCTGAGCTTCCAGTCACAGCATGCATCACACTGGTTTTGGGGTGAGTTTTAAACAGGTGGGTCTTTTTAGTTAAAATAGCATGCTGCTGAGCAAAGCAGATAATGCTTGTGTGGGCTGAGTTTGGCTGGCTGAAGACAAGACCCTGAATGCCACAGCTATTTCTTAAATCACCAAGTTGGCCTTCACTTCCAATCCGGCAGGTGAACGAAGCCAAACCTCTCCAAGGAAGGAGACAGAGCTGTTTTTCCCAGGGAGGGAGCACTGTACTGCCATCTTTCCAGGGCAACACACGCTCAGCAGTGCATTTCCACTCCGAAAAATCTATTTAACCCCAGGAGCTGGGAGCTCAGCCCTCCCTTCCCCAGCACAGCTTTCTTTCAAAGTCAGGCCTGATGCTCTCCTGAATAATTAAAGAACCTCTGTTCCCTGCCACAGCCGGGCTCCTTGGGCTAAGGCTGTGAGCAGGATGCAATATATATACATTTATTGAGGCCAGGAGCACAGAGCTTCCCTCCAGCTCAACAGCATTTTTGTCAGGCCATGTTAGAAGCAACTCATTTGTCATGGCTGCATTACGAGCACCTTCAGCTAAAGGCTTCAAAGCCCCCTCAGCACAGCAGAGCTGCAGCGGCACAGCCCCTCGGCTGCCTTCCCCACACAGTCCTGCTTCAGCAGCTGGCAAACAGCTGGAGAGAAGCCGGCACTGCAGTGGGCAAAGCCTCCAGCAATGCTCCCATCTTCCCTCTGCTCACGCCCGTGCCGAGCAGCCGTCACAGGGACCCTGTGTAAAGCTGGGATTAAGACCAGTGAGATGCAGCTGAAAATTACTTGTGCAAGTGCCTGTAGAAAGGAAAAAACAAAAGGGGAGATTCAAAGATCTCTTTCTTTGCCTCCTTTTCTCTCTGCTTTTTGCCCTCCTTCTCCCACTGCGAACGCACGCTTCCCACATTTCTCTAAGCCTGAAACTGCTGTGTGTATTTACACTATCCAGATCTATTATTCATGCAACGCAAGAGTGCCAATTAATTAGGACTGCATTTATATAACTCTGCAGGTAAAGCTATATGTGGCTGCTTGTAAGTCAGAACGGGATCTTATTTGTGCTGCACTAGAAATGACAGGTTTTAAATATTGATGAGGGAAGACACATGAAGGCAAAACCTCTGGTGGGAAGGCCCTTAGAGGCCTAGCATGAAGCAAGGACTTCAAAACGAGCAAGCTCACTTTGCTAGATCAGACACATTCAGGACTACAAGCAGTGGGTGAGCTGGAGCTGCCCTGTGACCCCAGTGAGCTTGGAGGGGCACAGGCCCTTGCAAGATGTGGAAGCTTCCCAGAAGCCCTGGTTGTTGCTCCCAAACATGAGTAGGAGGTAGCAAAGAAGTGGAAGGGGAATTTCAAGTGACAAATGAAAACAAATACTCTAGGTGGTTGTGTTGTTGTGACAAGCTCATTTATCTGAGCCACCAGGGAAAGAGTGACTGTGGCTGGAACATCATCTTTCCTGACACACCAAGCACTGGAGCAGAGAGAGGTGTTTCCCACTGGTAGAGAAACTGGGTCAGAACTCCCCAGCATGGCTAACAGGGATCTAATAGGCTCTGAACCATTGCAGGAGCTTTTAGTTGGGATCATAATGAAAAGATCCTCCATGCAGGAAAACCATGAGTTCCACATGCTTTATAAACAGAATAAAACCAGAGGGATGTAAGGCTTAGAACACTGCTGTACTACAGGAGCTGCTTTAACTCTGTAGCTCTCCTTGGAAATGAGTAAGGGACTACTGCCAGGGCGACTGCAAGGCCACCATGTGCCCATAGTACTGCCAGGAGGCTGTCATGTAATGAAAATGTTCCTACCAGCTATATGACACCTGCATATGTAGAAGAAAATAACCACCACCATTTCAGCTAACCTAAGTTTATCTATAACTGCTGGATTTCTTTTTTTATTGCTTTGTAAAGGCTTCTAGTAGATGCTCTTCTGCTGGGTAACATATAAAGAAGCTGCAGCAATTTTTTATGCCCTGAACATCCAGCTCTGTAACTGCACCGAATGCAAACTCACACGCTAACAGTGAGCTGCTTAGATCTGCCTCATACATTCCCTACAAAGATCTGACCTTCATTTCATACCTAGAAAGGAAGAAAAAAAATCCACAACATGGCAGAAAAACGAGGTTATGTAAAGCCCTCTCTGACTACATTTGCCCACTGCTGCCAAGAGTCTACACAGAGATTGGTCTCGCAGGATCCCTAATGCTCCTGACCCAGAGATGTGCTATTCCTACAGCTCAGCTGGAGCTTTTGTGGTTAAACTGCCTCATTCTGTGCCAGCAACAAACAGAGGGCTTATTAGGGAACTATATATATCTAATACATGTATATACAGTGAGAAAGTTAAATATAGTCCAGTCTATTCACCCTTCTGCATTACACAAATATTTTCCTTAGTGCTATTTGATCTAATGGTATTTAATTCTCTAATGTGGGGGTTCCTTTTGCACTTAGTTCTCGTGCACACCTCAAATTCGTGAGAGCAGCTTTCTGCAGGAGGCAGAACAAAGCTGCAACTCCACTCCCATGCAGGTCCTGGACTCAAAGCCAGCTTGGGGATTTTACTGTCACCACACTATTACAGCTGCAAATCTAAATCTCTTCAGCTGCCTGGAAGAAGATTCAGCCTTAAAGAGGGAAATTGGTCAGCTGCTGAAAAAGGAGAGCGAGGTGCCTGACAGATGTAAGGAGGCATGCTAAGGATGGCAGCAGGTCTCAGGGGCAGCATGGAGTGCATCAAGAGACCACCAGAAGACATCTTCACTTGACTTTTTATGTATGTATTTGATGTTATTGTTGGAGTAACATGGTGAGATGGTGGATTTCCCCAAAAAGGCCCTAAAATGAGAGGTATTTTTTGACAGGTTCAGAAATCCTGGCTAAGGAAGAGCAAGATGACAGAAAAGAATGGGATTTCTTCATTTTGAGCTCTGGGTGAGGAAACAGAAATGGCAGGAGCACTGTCCCCAGCAGTTATTTAAAAATAAGACTGGAAAGCCACAAAAAAAATGTACTGAAGGTCTTGACTGTGAGAGAAATGGATCAGTTATCGTACTACAGGCCCTTCTGCAGCTTTTGTGCTGTACATCTCCAGCACAAATTAACTTCAGGCATTTTTGATCTTGGTATCCTCCTAAGTCAAGCATTTTGGTGCTGCACCCGGGCCCAGCCAGTGCCCTTTGTCAGCCTGGCCACCTTCACAGCCTCTTAGGATGAGTCAGAGCTCCTGCCATGAACACAGCAATATGCCCAGCAGTACTGAACAGGATGACTTAGGAGCCCTAAAAGCCACCAGATCCAAGTGTTTATTTGTCCTGGATGCTCTATTGGGTTTTAAAGGTCAACTTTATTTCAGAAACACAAGAATCTGAGTTTTCCACTGGTCTCTCCTCCCAGATATCTGCTAGTACATTGCTACCTACTGAAGGCACACCCCACCTTAGTCAGACCATAAAGCAGCATGGCAAAAAGCCTTGTTCCCATCGACCACAACAAATCCAGCGCCAAGAGTCAACAACTGAAGTGAAGTTAGTGGAAAGCTAGTGTATAAAAAAACAGAGAGGCCAAAAGGCAACAGCCTGGCTGCTGCTCAAGCCTTTGGGTGCTGCTGTGATGGGCATGAGAGCTGGAGTAAAACTGCAGCGACACAGTGTGCCGGGTGCCTGCCGGTAGTGAGATCCAACTGGGACAGCCGCTGCTTGGTACCTCTGTGTGTACACCAGATGCTTCCTGCACCAAAACATCTGGGAAGAACAAAGACCAAACTATATCCCTCACTGGCTGCTGTGCTAGGAGCAGTGAGGCAGCCTGAGGGTACACACAGCAGCCTCCCTCCCCAGGGCAGACGCTGGCACTCCTCCGTGAGCTCAAGGGGACGATGCTCAAAGCTGCTTGTGCAGCTCCACTCCCTGCAGCAGTGATGAAACTTTGTCTGCTCATCTGTTCCTGTACCACTTGTCTGTTTGTCCTACAGCAGTCCACGGCAGGCACACGGCCCGTGGCAGCTGGCAGAGCAGCAGCCGGCCGTGCTGGGCAGCGTCCCTCCTGCCTGCTGCCTCAGCCCACCGCATTCGCAGCACAAGGTCTGTACCTTTTCAAGGACTCCTGCTTTAATCCTCACCATAGCAACTTGGCTGCGTTTCTCGCTCGCCATGCCAACGGTGTCTAATAGGAGAGCTCATTTTACTCTGTGGCTGAAGATGCAGGTGAGGTTAAATTAGGCAGACTCGAGAAGATGGGCACCTGAGAAGATGCTGGGCCTGTCACAGCTGCCAGCGTGCAACTGCCTGCTCTGCCCTCATCCTGGCTGAGCCCACAGGGCTGATCATGCCCACAGTCCCATGCCAGGGCAGGCAGAGGATGTCCAACTGTCTGTCCCCCCTTCTCCAACATGGCAGGAGCATAAAAATGCCTTTTTTGCTGGCTTTACTTCAGCAGACAGCTCCCTTTCGGTTTGGATCTGAAAACTGTAAGGCAGCTGGGAAGAAGGCAATGGGTGAAGTCCCCCAGGAAGCTGTTAAGAGCTACCAGAGACAGAGGCAATGATTTTAAACCCTGGCTACGATGGCATTAGCTTTTAATGACATGGGGGGGAAGAACAGAGGGAAGTGGCAGAGCTTGGGGGTGCTGTGCACAGCCTGGCCCTGCAAGGCAGCCCCTCCAAAGCTGAGGGTAGAGATTGAAAGCTTAGCAAGGGGATTAGTCTTCCATTCAAAACCTGTCTGGGAAGCAGCAAAGAGAGAACAATTTTCTTCTATGCAAAGAGAAGATATTAATACAGCAGCAAGCATTGTATTCATTACAGGATTGCAGCTAATCTGGTGTCTGCTTTTATTCTGCTGCTGTTCTGCTCCTGTACCGCTTGCAGCAAGCTGATTGGGACAAAGGCAAAGCCAGGTTTCCTTACCACAGTCCTCAGATAAACATCCACTGGGGCAGGGGTTTTTGTGGCACATTTAAATGCATACCTTGTCCTCTCTCAAAGCAGCTCACTGGTTTTGGGAAGGGTGCAGGATGCAAGCAAAGCCTGACCTACAATGTACTGGCCAGGCGATGCTCTGTGCTCTGACCACATGATGGACCTACATATTTACCAGACTAAAAAAAGGCTTTGTCTGTAATGGTTTGTTGGTTTTTGACCTGGAGGGGCTCGTCACAGGACCACCTCGAAGAGGGGCTGCACCATCCACATCAGCACCAGCTGCCTGAAATTCCTTCCTGTCTGTGCCTCTAGCCTGGGGGCATCACCCAGTGCAGGCAGTCAGGTTAAACCTAACAGACACTGGCTCTGTGACCTCTTTGGGAAGCTAAATTATTAACCTTAATGTATGAGCCCTTCAATCAGACCCTTGGGAAGAGTTCAGTGGCAGGCAATAGGTATTTCTGTGCAAAACTCCACATCAAAAATCCAAGAGCTGGGGGAAAGACCCTTTATTTTTTCTTGGACTTCTGCAATCCAAGAACCAGGAGGTAAACCAAAAGCAAATGCTTCCTACAGAGAACACAACCAGGCTGAGCAACTCAGGGACACCCCAAGTCACCTGGCCAAATCCCACAGCTGGATTTTAAATGGGGTGGATAATTTTATGACCAATTGCATTTGTAGCTGGTATGTTAAGACAAGGGTAACAAAACCTTATGCTTGGGGGCACACATGGATCTTTGCACAACTCAAGCAGGCATCTGCTCCTCCCCTGCAAGAGAAACAGTAACTGGCAGGGCCTGGTAGGACTGAAGTTGAAATCAGGGATCAAAGGGGACACAAGTGGCCCACGGAAATGGGGATATGGCTAATGGAGCTTTTCAATGTCTTCTCAGCTGCAACAGTCCACAGCAGAAAATAACAATAATGGACTTGACAGATGCCTGGGCCAGTAAGAGGTTTTTTGCCCATCCCAACTGAATACATGTACCACCCCACTATTGGCCAGCTCCACTCAGTATTTCCAGGGATCCCTTTAAGTTTAGTATTTCAAGGGTTTATTTGCAGCAAAGCAGCTCTATCATCTTCACAACAGCTGGCAACACCTTCTGTGGGTGAGGAGAGTGGCTGGAGGCAAGTATGTAAAAAGGACAAGCAGGGAAGTTTGACCAGCATAAGAAAACATTTGGGGTCATCAACCAGAAGGGTTAGGATACGATCTTCTTAAACCAGGCTGAGAACAACCACTTGAGACGAGCTCCCAGAAATCCCCCTGTTCCATCCCAGAACAGCCTTTGCCAGCCCATAGCTCAGCTCTGGCCAGTTACCTCCTCCAGCCTTCGCCTCTGCTCCTTCTGCTCCTCGATGCGCTTCTGCCGCTCTGCCAGCAACTGCCGCTTGTGCTCCTCGTTCTCGCGCTGCTGCTGCTCCAGCTGCTGCCGCCGCAGCGCCTCCGAACGCTCCTTGTTCGCCAGCTGCAGCCTCAAGAAATCCCGCCTCAGCGTCGACTCCCCGGGCAGGTTTAGGATGGAGCTGCACGGGAGAGGTGCATCAGAGAAGATTCCCCTCCCTGCATCCCTCAAACCTCTTGCCAGGAGCGGTTCTGCTGCTCAGATGCTTTCACTGTGCCAGGCTGCCCAGGGAGGTTGGGGAGTCCCCATCCCTGGAGATGCTGCAAAGGCGTGGAGCTTAGGTGCTGAGGGCCATGGGTTAGTGGTGGGCTTGGCACTGTGAGGTGAGTGGTTGCACTCAATGATCTTAAAGGTCTTTTCCAACTGAAATGACTCCATGGTTTTCCAGTGTGACCCCTTGCCTCTTCATCCCAACAGCATCTGATCACCCAACAGAGCTTGGGTAGCAGCAGGTGGAGGGAGCAGGAGACCACAAGTGTCAGGGCAGGGCAGCAGCCACAGTGCTCTGTTCGTGGCTCACCAGTAGTTTATTTGCTAAAGGTTTCCTTTACATTAAGCTTCTAACCAAAACCTCTTGTGCTGCAGTGGCACTCACTATATTTAGCTGTTCACAAAGCACACTTGGCATGAATCATTGCCAGCTCTTACAATACTACATTATCTCAGTGAAATAATGGAATAACCTGATACTAATTACAATGGCTCCAAAAAATGTCACCAAAGAAAGTTCCAGCCTTGCCATGCTTGCAGCAGCAGGGGAGCATTTCATGGTGAGAAGTTACATGGAAACAGGGAGTTACACTTGGATGTGAGGAACCACACCTTAAAGAGTCTTCTTTAATTTCATCTCACAATTCTTCCCCATCTAAATACCCCCATTCCCACGACAGGACAGTACTGTATGCACATCCCACACATGATGGAGTACCCAAGTCTTCCTCCTCAGTTTTTGGCTAAGGTGATCTATGGCATCACTTTACACCCACACACCTAGAAGAGGGAATATATTCTGTTCTGCCAGGGAACAGGACTTGGTGCTCAAATTGTCCTTTCTCCATTTCTAGTTCATATGAGCTTGTAATCCAAGCTGATTTTATAGAGAGTTAAAGAGATGTATGGACAGAAATGAAATGCCAATTCTCACCTGGGCTCTCCAGAGTCATTTTCCTCCTCCTCCTCCTCACTTCCACTGTACTCGTACTCTGTCTCATCTAGGAACAGAATTGCTCATCAGTGCCCTTTGCTGGACTCATTTGTGTGTTTCCAGCAGTTGAAAACCCCAGAGCTCTGAAGGCAGAACAGACAACTCTCTCCAATGATGAAGAATAAAGGGCATTATCTCTCTCAGTTTTCTGCTCTGATGGGGGGCTGCAGGGCCAGGGAAGCACGGGTGGTCTCCCTGTATGCTGCAGCCCCAGCCAGAGATGCTACAGCACTGGCACAGTGGGCAATGGCCTCAGCCACCACAGACACTCAATGCACAAATGAGGGTTGTCTATAACATCAGAATTTATCCCCATGTAACAGTGAGGGAGCCCCTTCTTCAAGAGGGTTTCTCAAAGGGAGGTGTACCACAAGCTGGTGAAGACACGGCCACTGGAAGGTGGCATTTAACTATGGTTCTGAAGGCATCAACTTCACTCTCCCTAAACAAATGCTCTTCCTATGCAAAACTGTGTATTTTCCAGGCAATGAAGACATCTACATAAAAGCCCAACTACAACATTGTGCTACATACTGGGATTTCTATTGGGATATCATCTTTATTGGATGAAGAGAATGACAGTAAAAGAAAAGCTTGCATTTATCCAATTACTCTCCATCTCTGGGGTGCAACCATCAGTTGCCAGACTAAACACATTTAATACTTCACTGGGATCCTGTTTTGCTGTTTTGATTGCAGTGAAATCTATTACAAGGGGCTGGAAGGTACACATGAAAAATTAATACTGCTACCAATAAGAAGAGAAAGAGCAATGTTTTAATTTGCTGGGTCCTACAAATGAGCTTTCAAATGAAAATCTGGTTCACAAGCAGCTGAATACTTCCAACCAGTCTCTTTGTCTGTCAGATCTTCCTGTCAGAGGACTTTGATGGGGCCTGGAGAGTTCACTGAAAACATTCATCTTAATAGGTTACTTCTAGTCAAGGGAATGGCTTTGGGGCAAGGGTCTTATCTAGCTGTTGGTTTGCACAACTCTGCTCGTGGCTGGTGCAGCATGAATGTCATGTAGATCAACAGGCTTGGCACGAAATATGTGAGCTGGGAAAAATTCAGCTCAGCAGCTTCTCCCTCCTACATGCCAGTAAGTATATATGCAGATGTAAATTTTATACACACATTTTAATGAATCAAAGCTTCAGTGTTCCACGTGGAAATTACCACCTGGGCAAAAAAGACCCCGCTTTCCATCACGAGAAAAGAGACTTAAACCCACTGGCTTGCTCTAGTGACAGTCACCTGTAGGCTTTGTACAACTGATTGCTTTGTCAAGGACATTTATTTTCATTTCAATGATTGAGAGGGATCAAATTAAACAAAATAACCTTGACCTCAAAACCATAAGAAGTCTGGTCACACAGAAGGAACACAACTATTTAACTCAGCCAGTTTGCAAACAACCTTAGCCATGTGAATAAGGTACTGAGACCACGAGCAACCCAGCCCTCTTTGCCTTCCTCCTACCCACACACTTGGCCCAGGCTAGGGATCTCCATGCCCAGAGGCCAAGGACTGCCCAGAGTGCTGCTTCCCCACTAACCCTTCCCTGCCCTCCACTCACCTTTCTCGCCTCGCTTCTTTTTAGTCCTGTCGATGTGGTCCTTGAGCTGGATGCGGACCTGCCTCTCGTTGGGCTGGTCTCGGATGAAGGGGTGCTTCATCAGCTGCTCTGTGGTTGGTCTCTGGCTGTGGTTCTTCACTAGACAGCTCTCAATGAAGGACTGAAACTTTTTAGACCTGGCCAAGGACAGAAAAGGAAGGGACAGAAGAAGCAGGTAAATATATTGATTCTCGTATTAGAAAGTGAGAAAGCTGTGGGTATTTGAGGAGATGGTTTGGCTGCCATGCAAGTTATTGCTCAGACACAGCCTTCCAAGAGGATTCCCACAACCCCTCTGTCAGTGCTTATCTGCACCATCATCACATGGGCCTTCTCTCACTTCATCCTCTCCTACCCTTCCCACGCAGGCTCCTGTCTATGCCCCCCTGGTGCAATTAGGAGAAACAACCCTTCTGCTGAGCCTGGAGGAAGTTGCAAACCATCAGTATGATCAAGGAATCACCCAAGCCATGCGTTGTCAATGGCAACCAAGAAAAGGCCAGGGAGCCTTTCTCCTCTCTGCCCTCTGCCCTGTGACACTGCAGGTACAATGAGAAACAACAGATACAGATATAAATGCAATTCCTTAATGGATTGATTCTTGTATTTTATGGCCCTGGGCAGTGTTTCAAGAGATGTACCTTTCTGAAGATGAGTAGGTCAAACTAGCTGAAGGGTTTTTTAGATTTAAACCCCCAACATTACATGGCTTGTTAAAGCTCAGATAATTTCTGTGTGATGTTCACTGCCTGCAGCCCTTCTCTGCTCTCTCAGCAGCATTAATAACCCATCAGTTCCTGGAGGCCACCATGCCCCAGTGTCCCTGATCATGGATCCATGTGAATGGCACAGCCCCTCCCCACAGCCTGCCCTCCTGCAAACACATTTCATCTTGGCTAAAACCAAACCTTTAAGAAACAAATTTCTCTTAAGTTTCAAGCATTGCATATCAAAAGTTTTCCTGGAACTAATTTCGCCACATTATAAACCCAAGAGAACAGGGATTTACAAGAAAGAAAGATGTTGACAGGCCACTGTACTCCATGTTGCTTTAGCAAATAGGAAAGTGAGTGTAAATTAATGTCAGAAGCCAACAGATAGTACAGAATTGCATTAGAGCTGAAACAATAAGCTTTCGGGGATTTTACTTTTAAGCTGTCAGACTAAACGTGATTTATCTTCTAAGTGCTAATCCACACAAATGGAGATGCAAAAATAAAATACACTACTGGATCCAATTAAATCTTCCCTCCAGCTTTATTAACAAGCAAATCTTCCTTCCCCACCTTGCCTCAAGAAACCTAGTGCCTCAGTGTACCCAGAAGGGACAATCCATGTGACGCTTAAAAAAACCAATCTGCTTCCAAATCACAGTTCTCCCCTGATGGTGTGAAGCTAGAGAGACTCCAGGCCTGGATGGGTGGTCCAGAGCACCCACAACAATGCTTGAGGTGAAGCAGCTGGAAAGTTATCCTCCAGTAAGTGATGAGTTTGCCCACTGGGGTCCCAGTGCCCTGCAATGCCCTAAGACACCTTTGCATCCCTGAGCTGCCTGAGCAGCTATGGACAGGGACCAGCTCAGGCTTCTAGTATTCCCAAAATCTTCCTCTCCAAAAAAAGCAAGAAATGTCCAGTGGCACACTCAGCCCTCACTGGAGCAGAACACAAGGGCTTTCTCCGTGGCTCTGATCCAGGAGGACATCACCACACACCTCATCCCCTCCTCAGGCGCAGGCCAGCCCACCTTCATGCAACACGTGCTCCTCCAGATCCTGGAGCTTGTAAAGCTTAAATCAATGTTTGCAAAAGTCTTTGAAGCTGCTTGGATGAAAAGTGGTATTGCAGTGCAAATATCACCTCATTAACAAAGAGGTTTTGTCATCTCTTATAAGGCAGGGTTTATGAGAACGACATCACTAAAGTTCAAGTTCATTTTACCCGCAACACGTGGGAAGAAGAAAACAAAGCTTTGCTGTTAGATGGCTTTAATTGGCAAAGAAAATGACACTAAATCCTTCATTTCATAGGGACACAGCACCATTTAAAAAGCAAGTTCAAGGATTTAGTAAGCAACACAAGTATTTCTGGGATTTTCACTTTGGGGCAGCTGCCATGTCTGTGTTTCCTCCCTGACTTAACACTCAAAAGTGCTGCCGTCACTTTGCCATTTCTTTCACGTAGGGAAAAAGATGTTCTGCCCACTTGGTGTGCTTTTTATGTGTTGGCATGCACAAAAGCAAGGACAAACTCAAGGTTCAGGTTGAACCTTTCTTCATCTTGCTTTCTCCTGCAATCTGTGCCACTGCCTGCCAGCCAACCGCTGTGAAAACCTCATCAAACATCTCCAGTCTTCTTGGGCTGGGCTTGCAGAACTCGAGGCCCCATCCTGGCCAGGCTCAAAACCTCCAGCTGAGAAATGAGCCAAGGACTGCAAGTTTGAACAGCATCCCAATGAAAATAATGAAAAAAAAAAGCCTGCTTGCACAAAGCACAGCCCAGAATCCCAGACCAGGCACTCAAATATAGCTTCCACTACAGCTCACTTTTTACCTTAAGGAGATGGGGAAAGGTTCTGCTCAAAACCTGATTTCATCAGCTCCCCTCTGCCTGGAGGCTGAGGAAGTCTTTGCTCAATAAACAGTGTGAAAAATAAACTCTGAAGTCTAACAGTCCATTTGGTGCTGCAGCAGTGAGGATAATGGAGGAAGAGACTGGTGATCTGGCAGAAAATAAGGGTATAACTATTTTCTTAACTGATCAATGGTACCCTCAAAAGGCTGAGCAAGGAGAGCAAGCATCTTTGATGCCCTCTGCAGAGCCTCCCTCCCATCCTGGCTTGGTACTGAAGTGGCTGATGATCAGGTTGACAGAATTAAGATGTATCCTGTCAAAGCCTGGCTGAGTTTTTAGAGGCTGGTCCTAAAATCCCAACACTATGCATCTAATGCAAAGGACTCCAAAGCCCTCTTGCACCTCTTCCAGCAACAAAATACCTGCTGCTGTGGCACTGAGTGTTTTCAGTACCTAACAATAGCTCCTCTCCTTTTTCTGTGTGTCTTCAACAAGATAATGAGCATCATTTCAAGGAATAAGGCAAAAACTTCCCTCTGCAAGCTCAGCCTATCTGGCAGCAAGGGGCAATCTCTAACATCTGGTAGATCTTTCCTGACCAAATCACGGCTGAACCTGAAGCAGGCAAACAGCACGAAAGGAAGATGGGTGTTTTGAAGGAGTGCAGCTCCACCAGTGCAGAACACACAGGAACAAAACAACATCTGCTGGGCATTGGGAATCTGCTTCCTACAGGTTTTTATTGGCATGCTCTGCTTTATTTTTTTCAGAACAGTGATGTATCTTTTTCCTGCAAAATTTGAAATTAAAGCCCAGACTGAGCACAGATCTCCACACTCCTGCGTCTTCAAGATAAACTATCCTTTTTCTTTGGCTTGGATACATGTTTCCATTTGAAAACAGAACCTGACTGGAAAGAAATGGGAGCCAAGTGAGGTGTCATCTGGTGTCAGGCTGTACAAACCACCTTGGAAAAGCCAAGCCTGTGCTGCAGAAGGGCAGTGTCAGGCAGCATTCCCCTCTCTGCCTGCCCAGGAAACCCTCCATCCCATGGTGAGCGACTGCTTCAGACCAAACTGCCTCTCCACAGGAGATCCAGACCCAAACCTGCACTCACCAGAGTGATGCTGGAGACAGCCATTGACCCCTGAAGCCACACAAATGTAAACACGAGGTCCCCAGTGTGTCTGGGCTACAGTCATGGAAGAACAGATGAGAAAGAGACTCACCACTTCTTGGATTTCAACCTCGGGGCTGGGTTGCGGGGGATGAGGAAGAGGGCTCTCATGGGATGCATGTCACAGAGAGCTGCAATGTGCAAGAAGAGGCATTAAACACATCATGGCACCTCTCAGAATGCCCCTGGTTCCCTAAAGAGAGGCTACACACCCAACTGGGGAGACCCAAGTTTCCTCTTAAGCTACAAGACCCGCGTGGCAAAACGATTTGCAGCTACAACCCCCTGCAGACAACCCCTGGTCAGGCAACAGCCTGACAGCAACAAGCCTGGAGCACAGTACAGCTGCATCATGTGTCACTATGCTCTGCTTTATTTATTTGCACTACCAGCATGCAAAGACAGACCCAGGGTAAGGCTGAAAAGCCCCAGTGGTATGATCTGTGCAGAAGGACCAGCTGAGCCAGCCTGCCACTGCCTGTGTCACTGTGGAGGCTGACAAAACACCAGCTCTAAGAGCAGTGCTCTCCCTGCTTCCAATCCCCCATCTCTTCATCTGTATTTTATCTGAGGAAACTGAGTCCCAGGGTGCTCAAGTGACATATCAGGAGTCATACAGAGTCGTGTGCCTTTGCTCACTGCCCGTCCTGTCCTCCTGGACCCTGCCAGCTTCATCTCAGTGAGCCCAGGTTCCTTGGGAAACCCTTTGCATGGTGTTTTTGCCACTGAAGCACGTGTTGGCTGGTGCTCAGCACACCCCAGCACGTTACCACCCAGGGGCAGGTAAAGCTACACAGCTACTTACGGGGAGCTCCTTCTGCCATCTCGATGGCCGTTATACCCAAAGACCACAAGTCGCTCTGTAAAAGAAAGCAGAGGGACAGAGGTGATGCAGAGGAGCACTGTCACAGTGGGGCCTTCCCAGCCCAGGGCTCTGCTCTGTCAGGTGGGTCTCCATGTCCTCTGCAAGTCCCCAAACACACACATCTTAGCTGTGGTGAGGACATCGACTGGGGAGATGCTGATGATCTGAAGGTCTCTTGGTGTTGGGCACCTTAATGAGCCCCGAGCACTAACAAACCAACACCCAGCTCCTGGATGAGCTGGTGACAAACTAGTCGCTGGCTTCACAGCTTGGGTAAGCAGCAAACCTGGCTGCCAGCTCCCTGATAAAAGCTGAGTGATACACATCCATGGATTATTTTAATAGAGCTCTGCAGAAAACAAGCTGCCTGGAATAATAAGAACACGAAGTACTTTGAAATACCTCAGGAGGCTCTTGTATCATGGAGCACTCATTAAATGGAAGCCTGAAAAGCAGCCTTTCCCAAGTGGAAGGAGACATGGATGCTTTTATTTACCCTGTTCCCATGGCCTGCTCAGCCCACATGGTTCCCTGAGCCTCCTGAACAACCAGTGCACAGAAAAAGCACTTTAGGAACTCTCTGGTTTCATACTTGTTCACTCTTCCCTTCTTGCAAACAATGACACGTGTATCCCCAGCTGCCTGACAGAGAGCAGCGGTGACCACTCCACCAATGCCTCTCCCACACCTCACACCACTAAGAAGCTGCAGCTCTGGTAAGAAGACCCTTAGGACAGCCCAGCTCACCCAGGAGTGGCAGAGGCACTGACAGCACTTGCGCAACACGAGAAATGGGCACCTGCCCCAAAGGCTCTGCCACCGCTCACCCAGGGTTTCAGCAGAAGGTGGTGAATTCCTTCCTCTGGACAGCATGTACAGGGCTGCTAATGACTCAGAGCCCGGCATCCTGCCTTGGGGACAGCACCCACACTCATCCTGCTGCTTTCCTCTCAAGTGCAGCACATCTCCAGGGGGGTGGACAGACCTGCCTGAGCTTGGGAGGACAGCAATGGCAAGAGCAGAGGCTGCAGGTGCACAGCAGACCAAAGCAAGCCTGCTGCTATGCAGCTGCAGCTCAAAACCAGTCCATGTTGTAAAGAGATACATCTCAGGGTGGAAGGGATGGACTCTGCCCTCTACCCTTCCTCCTACCCCTCCAGCTCTCACATCTTGCTGTCCCTTCACCCTACTCTCTGCCATTTCCCACTTCATTTTTCTCCTCTCTGTTTCAGCAGCTGCCCTTTCCAAACTGCCTCAAGTCTCCACATGTGCAATTTAATGAATACATCCCAGAAAGGCAGGTTTTTTTTTCCAGCACAGAGCCACAAAGGCTGAGCCAGAGCTATAGAGAGCCTCCAGGGAACACAGCCACCTTCTCACACACACCATCCAGGGAAGACAACTCGGATTTTCAATTTCAAGGCACTTTTCCTCATTTTTAACTCAGGTTCTCCCTGAGAATGCCATCCTTGCTACACATCTTTGTACCTGCTTAAAAATTCTCTCTCAAATATTATTTCCAGCCCTTTCACAGGACAGTCGCATCCATTCTTTCTTTCTGGTCACATGGGATTTCTGCTGCATACTTAATTATCACAGTCTTTCCACATGATTCAGCACACATGACCCTTTTCCTCTGGGTTGCCACTGAACTCCTTCCAAATTCCTAGTGTGTCTTTCCATATCGTGGTGCCCAGTCTTACACACAAGATGCCAAGTGATCTTAAAGCTGGAGCAATACAGAAAGGGATTATCACCTAAGTCTCCCAGAGAAAGCTGAAAGCTCAGCAGGAAGCACACATTTTATAATGATCTGGAATTCAGCTGGGGCTTTTTTTGTGTGTGTGATTTTTGAGTCTGAAAAGCTTTTCAGTCCACCCAGCAAAACGACACTGTGCTTATATATTTGCATTGTCTTGTCTTGGGAAGGGAAGCAAGGTTCCTTTTTTTTACTCCCCCCCCCTACTTTTGATTCTAAGCTTATTGACCAGATATCTCTAAAGAAAAAGGAAGACCGTCTGGAGGAAAAGCCAACGAATAACCTCAACAATGTGGGGCTTCTATTTGTTCTTTTTTAATGTGGTTTATTTTCATGAGGAGGTATTTACTGCCTCCTTCCATAGATTACACAGGCATCTCTTTCTGGCTAAGGAAACAGTGAGATCAGACGCTTTTTGTCCCACAGATTAAGCCTGTGAGGATTCCTTTTTTCACCCTATAAATCTCATCTTTTGTATTCACTGTTTTAAGCCAGTCAGCTAAACCTGAGAGCAGCTCATTTGCATTCCTTTTTGGTTTTTTTAAATAAAAAAAAGCCATTTACATTTTTTTCCTCTCACTTCAAAGAAAGAGCATCAGGTGCAAGGATGTGATCTGGGCTACAGACTCATGGCCAGTGGCTCCCGCACCACCACGAGCTCCAAAAGCACCCTGCAGTGAGTGTGTCAGCAGCAATCAGCCTTCTGTTTCAGACCCCCAGCCAAGGGAAAACGGGTCAATGCCAACTTCAGAGACCCAAGTGCTGGGTTGTTATGAGCATTTGATTCTCAGGGACAATAGAGGGATTCTGGTCCTGGTGCTTGTGCATCACTCAACAGCATATTAAGTGCCCTAGTTATTCTGGAAAGAGAAGAAGCCTCAAGGATTTCTGAGGGTAGAAAGTCTCCTGTGAAGAGATCAGTCCTTTAAAAAAAATTAATAATAACAAAAAGCTGGAATTAATTAGAGTGTTGCAGCAGGCAGCTGTCAGTGGAGAAGCATCAAGAGCAGCCAGCACAGGCTGCAGCCCCACTACAGCACTGCCATCAGCAGAGCCCAGGAAACGCCTGCTGTAATTGGTTAATCAAAGAGTGTTAAGTAATTGCAGATTAAACTATTTCTACATGTCCTTATCATTAACAATGTATGTAACCCCGAGTCTGAACTCAGACTAGAGAGCTGCTCTCTGGAAAACCATCAGTTCAAATGTTGACAGTGATGCACTTAAGTAGCTGCAAACTAAAGCATTGCTTAGTTGCATTAGAACACTTCATCTCTCAAAGATTTCTGAGTGATTTGTGATTGTACCCTAAACAGTACCACGATGGTGGGCTGTTGTACTGTTACACTGACATGTTCTGTTGTTAAAAAGCAGCTACCTACCTCCATACTAGAGGGTCTCAAAGTCCTTTGTTATTACAACACCACCTTGTTAAGCTATCTCTCAGCATGCACATCAACAGAGGTTTTTACAGGTGTCCGAGCTTCTCCTCTCAAAGCTCGTGTGTCAGTGTCTTGCTCTCCTCTCTGGGCATGCTCAGTGGACCTTAGGGAGCCTGGAGCCAGAAAGTTAAGTTCTGCATGCTTCAAAAATACCAAAGATCAAAAAAACCAAGGGCTATTTCTACAGATGTGTGTCCAGAAACTTGCACTAAGGCAGAAACAGGGTAAGATATATTAACGTTTCCCTGCTTTAAACACCAGACTTCCCTTGTTGTTTGAATGGGCAGGTGGGACTCACAACCCTCCTGCCAACCTGCTGCGTGGCAAGGGCCTTGGTGCCACAGTGTGACTCGGCAGCAACACTGTGCTACCACTGATCCAGAAATAAACTTCAAATAGGCAAGAGAAGTGTGAAAAGTAGGTCAGCCCCCCAAACGTCTGATTGTGTGGCAGCCTTCAGATCTCACTGAGAATACCAGCCTGCAGGCCACAAGATGTGATTTTGCCCTTCCTAAACCTGATCTGACTTCTCTCCAGAGTAAACACAGCAAATACAGCATGTTTGACTGTAGTATTTAAACATGCAGTACTGAAAAGCAGGCTAGCAGGTAGGAAGCCTCAGTCTGACACCTTTCTCAGCACAGGGAAAGACTTTTTCACAGTAAATTTGGATATGTGAACAGCACAGCAAAGATTCATTTTGAACCTGAATTGCCACCTCAAAATCCAAGAGCCAGAAACCAGGAGACTATGCTGCCTGTCAACATATTTTGCAAAGCTGCAAGAGCATCCTAAACTCCTGAGTGCTCAGGTTCATGGTACTGGGGCTTAAGGTGCGAGATCACACCAGGCACCTCCTTCACATGTCTCTGATCACAACTCTCATTGCAAGCACCAGCAAGAGCTGCTTCCATTCCTCCCCTGCCTTATTAGTAAACATGCTAGACTTTGCACAGATGACACCTGTAATGACATACGTAAAAGAGCAGGAAGAGGCTCGTTTAGGTACCTTGAAGTCGTAAGTGGCATCGGGATTTTCATCACAGGCGATGACCTCGGGGGCCATCCAGTACGGCGTTCCAATGAAGGTGTTCCTCCTGCCCACCGTCCTGTCCAGCTGAGCACTCACACCGAAATCCACTGAGGGTCAGAAAGACAACAGGGCACTGTCAGCTCAGATACAAACTGAACAACACTGCTGTTGAAACAGTGAGTCCATTCAGACTAACTCCTTTGCACAGTGGGGAAAGAAAGATGCAGCCAGATACATTCCTATTTGATCTCTGTGGGGATCAATAGAGGTCAGTCAAGGACAAACCTGATCATCTGATGTCCAGATTTTGTATGAAACTCTTGTGCCTTTTCCTCCTTGCCAGGAGGCAATGAAAAGAAATCACAACTCCTCATACTAATGAGGAACACGGTTAGCAACATGAATAAGCAGCAGCCTTTGTTCTATGCCTCCTCATCTGAATTAAAGCCTGCCAAATATTGGTAGAAGTCTCATTTTTCGACCTTAATTCTTGCTGGAAATAACAGAAATGCAAAAGACTTAGGAACTAAGGGCCAAGGACAAAGGTCCATAGGGAAATGTCAAGCAGAGAGCTGCAAAATGAAGCAAAACCCAATGAAATGAAATCAACGAGAGCATACTCTATGGTCCACTAAGTTCACTTTATGCAGCACAATGGTTGGAGATTTGCCCTGGAGAATTTCCCCTTGGAGGGGAATCTTCACCGGGATAAAGCCCAACAAGCTGCTGGTGCCATCTGTTAAGCCATGGTTTTATTCTGCTGTAAAGAGAGAGGAAAGACCTGGGAAAACAAAGCTTGTGCCTCACTTTACCATGATAAGGCATCTCTTATCACTAGCATAAACTAAACCACACAAAGACAGTCTTAATAACAGCGGTGCTGGACGACTGAGGATGCCAGCACATCATCTCTGCTCCTCTGCTGCCTTCACGGAATGTCTGGTCTCCTCCAAGGTGACTAACACTGCATATGAAATTCAGAGTAGTTCTGGCTCTGTCCCACAGGTTGGCTTGGAAAAAAAATCTGGATGTTGTGACACTAAAATGACTGGACTGTGATCCTGCAGAACACTGCTACGAAGGTGTGAGGAAACAGCCCTTGATAACAGCTGTCAATGCACTGAGGCCAGTTTCTAAACCAGAGCATGAAAAAATGGTCTTGATTAACGAACTTGTATTGGATGGCAGAGCTGCCCAAATTACCTGTCTGAACAGAAACACAGTTTCAAGTATGTCTTTGCACTCAGAACTTGGCCATCAGCCACTGGCAGTTTCTTGCACGGCACTTGCTCAACACCCAAAGTCATGTCACTGAGGCTGGCACAAGAAAAAAACACCCCATTTCTCCAACTGATGTGCAAGTCAGCTTTGGCCCTTCTCTGCAGCCAGCCCACCTGCAGTTTCCTAGAGCTCTAACCCACTCGTACCTAGCTTAACTTCTGCGTTTTCCGTCAGCAATACGTTCTGTCCCTTGATGTCTCGATGAATTACTTTGTGCTGGTGTAGATGACTCAAGCCCTGGAGAATTCAGAGAAAGGTTAGAGGAATCCAAGTTCAAAGCACGTTATTTTCTGACATTCCTCCTCAACCAGTTACTCTCCAGAAAGGAAAGATTCACAGTTGGAGTTAAGCACTTGAGAACGCTTTTATTTATCATCTGTTCAAAGCAGTGTCCTGTGTTGGGAGGACATGCCTGGTGAGATGCCCACTGATGGGCTACATGTGCTGCAGTGCAAGAGAACCAACAATTCTGTAGGGATTCAAACCCACCTTTTAGTTTCTGTAAGACCCCATGTTATCTCAAATCCCCTCCTCAGCTCTAGGCATATTTCCCCCCATGTGCTCCCTTGCCTTAGGGAGTCATTTCTGTGGCAGAAATGATAGAATGGTTTTGTCTCTTTTCTGTATTCCCATCACTCAGAAACTGAAGAAAATCATTTGCTGGTTGCATCTGTCCAATAAATGGGACATCAATACACTGATAAGCTTGCATTAAAAAAAACTACCACGGAAATACAAATATTATATAACCTGCATTTATCCCTAATGGAGATACAGCTCAAATTAAAAGCCTGTCTCGAAGGCTAAAGGTAAACCAGCTTTGCTGTTGTGCTTTTTTATTAGCTCATCAATTTCTTTTTGCAACCTACAGTTTTATTTCACTCGCTCATTATTTCAGTGTTGAAGTAACATCCACCTATATTGCCAGCTTAGGGAAAATATGGATTACTTCAAAAACTGATTCTGCATCTGTTTTACATTTCACATTCATATTTGAGAAAGAGAATCATTTCTTTTCTTGTTACTGGTAGTTATCAGTCATTTTTTGCTCTTTACCTGGGGATGACACCGTGGAATTGATTATATATGTCTGGGAGCCTGTTTTTAGTCATGTTGTAATCAGCCAGAGGCACCTTTGTGCACCATAGGCAAGGCAGAAATTTCATAGCATTCCAAAAGATCTTTTAACAACACAGGATTGAGCCTCTTAAAATCTCAAATAAAACCAAGCCATCTTCTGCAGCAGGAGAGGTGGGAGCCTCTCATCACCTGAAACCCAACAGAGGTCACCCCCCAACACGAGTGGCGGCATGTGGTGGTGGCCCAGGGACACGAGTCAGTGGCTGGGTTCTGACTGACTGCCAGCATCTATTTTAAGAAGTAGGCTCACAGAGCTCAGACATTTAAAATAAGCCAGTGTTAACTGTGGTTTGCTGGCACCAAAAGCAGTGTCCGTCCGATGACTGATTAGCTACAGCGGCAGGGCCTTCTGCACATCATGTTGATGCGGACAGTGGCATCCAGGGTCAACAGAGAAGTGCTGTGTCACCCCTGGACATCAGTGCCAGCCTCAGCAGCAGTGTCAGACATGGCCTTTTGGAGCAGTCATTTTGCCTTGTTTTCCATGAATGGCTCTGTTACAGTTTTCCTTCACGTGCCCAATTGTTCTGTTTACTCCCAGAGAAAAACCTCGGTTCACGGAGTAATGGATTTTCATGTCCAAGCAGTCACTGTGATCACTTCAGCTGTCCTCAGCTGTGCAAAATGCAAGCAAGCCTTTGCTGTAGCTGCCATCTCCCACTACACAAAACTCTGGTGTGGCCAATTTTAAGACACCCCAGTCAAACATTTGTGGGAACAAAAGCTACAGCATCCTCATTAAAGACAGAGATATGTGGGTTTAAAAAAAACACAGAGTGCTTATTAACCAAGAAGATTATTTTCACAGCCTTTATTAGTCCTCACATCTTTCTGTTAACTGAAAATGTAACTCTGATGTGACTAAATCTTTGTCCTATTAATACTAAAGGAAGTTATATTTTTGTTGAAGGAAAAAAGAGGGTTAAAAGTCAGGGAACTAACAGAGCTAATGGACATTAAACAGGGCTTATATATTAAGCATCATATAAGGACATGAATCATTCATGCTTTCTGGCAATGAAGAGGCCCATGGCAGCCATGAAGCCTGCAGAACCAAAGGCTTTCCCTGTCCCCAAAGCACTGAGTCCAACAATCCAACAACCTCTGACATCCAGTTCCCCCTGGACACATACCCGTAGGATCTCTCTGCAGATGTAGGCGATCCACTCCTCCTTCAAGGTGTTGCCCTTGGTGTTCTTGATGAGGTCAGTGACAGAGCCTGCACCACAGAATTCCATCACCAGCTGTCAAACGAACAAAATAGTTACTGCAATGACACCTGAGCCCAGGGTAGGACCCTGGTGCTGGCAACACAGCTGTGGGACCACCACAGTGCTACCCAGAGCCACCAGGACATCATCTTGTTGCTCTCCAAAAGGTCGGGAACACGAAATGGGAGTCAGTCCAGTGCTGAAAATCAGCAGAGGAAATGGGAAACCTTATCTCAGGTCCCACCACTACCTACACAGCAGCAGCAATACAAGCGAAATGCTACCTCTTGCATGTAAGCTCTTCAATGCTGAAAGTGTGAATGCAACAGGACAGATGTTTGAAAGCTTCCCACAACCTTAGAAATCAGGTATACTTTTAATTAATTAATTATTTTTTTTTAAACAGAGGGTCTTTGGTTTTGACCACCTTCTTCCCCCTCTCTCCTTGAGGGGAAGCTTGCCATGCAGCTTTAGGCTCTCCAAGAGAGAGCTGGCATCCTGCTGCTCAGGTTGGTTCAAATAAGACTAAGCACTACCACTTGTACCACTTGCAAAGTTTCATAAGGTCAAATATAGAAGTATAATGATCTAACCCAGGCCCAAACTTAACCTTGTCATTGAGCAACTGTGAAATAAATCTTGTAAAAATAGCATGGGATGCGTGTCTGCCTCCCAGGGACACCACGGATCCCCAGGCATGCAGGAGCCATCAGCGTGCTCCAGAAAGCCAGCACAGCCCACATATGCAACAAGCCTCCCTCCAAGACCCATGCAAGTGTTTCTCTCAGATGTGAAACCACATTTTCCAATTAGATCAGCTTGCTACCAAAGGATAATCCCCTACAAGCTGTGCCCTGCCACGTTCTCCAATGCGCATGTTGGAAGTTTCTTATCACATGAAGCTTATGTGGCATTTAACAATCTCCAAGCAAGTGACATCACTTTATTAAATGCATAGGCCAAAAGGAGAAGAGAAGGAAACTGCAAAAGGGTTACTCCTAACCAAACTGTTCAAATGCAGTGATTTAAAAGACTATCATAAATAAACAATCACAAAACCCAGACATAGTGCTGCTATAAACCTTCAGGTTAAATAAAATGCTTGAGCAGACTATACTTTAGTTGTTCCTATCTTTAGCTCTCATATTAAGTTTCCCTTCTCTTCCTAAACTGACAGCTGAAAAATTCTTTGTACATTCCTCTTAAGTCAGGAAACCAGCTTTATGAAATAGATGTGTGACCAGTCAAAGTCTGCCCTGTGCAAAGGCCAGGCACGCAGCTGCAGCGGGTGTTAGCAAAGATTTGTTCCCCAAAAGCGTTGTCAAGCCCTGGCACAGGCTGCCCAGGGCCATGGAGGAATCCCCATCCCAGGAGGAATTCCAAAGCCATGTAGCTGTGGGGCTAAGGGACATGGTTTAGTGGTGGCTGTGGCAGGGATGGGGGAGCTGTTGGGCTCTGTGACGCTAAGAACGTCTTTTCCAACTTAAAAGATTTCATGATTCTTCTACTCCAGCAGGAGATCAGCAATCCAGCTGGGGCACAGCTTAAGTAATGGGCTGCTCATTGCTCACTGAACAGGGAATAATGGGAACAACTGGTTCCTAAGTTTCTTTTCCATCCCTTTGAATGACTGACACACCAGGAGTAGCAGCGTGTGCACGTGTTTCTGATCAGTTCCTAGGACAGTGTTTCCAGCTCAGCTTTTTAAGAGCTGCACTGCCCCATAACATCCATAGGAAAGCATCCAGCACCAGCAAATCCCTGGCAGTACCAGCAGGCCCCAGGTCTCAGTGAGCAAGGTCCAAAGGTGCTCAGCAGTGTGCACATACTGCTAACAGCAAAGTGCTTCCCAAAAGCTCTGCCATGAGTCCTCCAATAAAATAAGCAGCAGAAAGATGAGGAGGCTGCCTGAGTACCTCTGCCTGCAGTGGAGAGCTGATGTGAAAAACCAGCGTTTCCAGAAGGTTTGGGTGGAAGTGGAGGAAAGCTGGCTGCCACAGCACCAGCAGGCTGTGATCCCCTCAGGCTTTTATACTGCCCTTTGCTCTTCAGGTGGAAGGATGCCACAAAATACCCAACTACTACAACAACACAGCCTCTAAAGGGAAGAAACATAGAGGATATGACTAAGGAGTAACAGCAACAAGTCAGGCACGACCTCACTCATGGCACTGGGTGTCCTGCTGGGAATGGAGCCCAGGGATGAGAAATACACACTGCAGCAGGTACAGGAAGATGAATGGGTCTTCTCAGGGTACCTGAGCATTTGGTCAGACAACCAGGGGACGGATGGCTATGGGGCATGAGTGTACACTGTCAACAGTCTGGACAGATAAGCACCAAAGAGGGAGGAGAACAAGCAGATACTGGTATAATATCAATACACCAACTCCCTATGGGTATATCTTAAAGCTTTTTTCCAACCTAATTGATTCACCTTCTGTGATTCTGTATTTAGGTAGGAAACCAACAAACAGCCTTCCGGGAGAAAAGAGAACAAAAGTTCCAGCTGACTTCAGAGCAGAGCTTACTATACTGAGGACAGGTTTCAAATGGCAGTTACAGTAAGATACTTTCTCACCAGCCTCATGCCTCTAAGTGACTGCTTTGTCCTGCACACAATTCTTGCATCATTACCAATCTTGCTAAAGGATGAAGTCATGATGAGTGAGGTAAGACAATAAAATTGAAATGCAGATTGAATTTTTTTTAACCATAATTAAAAACATCATCAGGATTGGCTAAAGGTAAGATCATCCTCTGAAATTTAATTTGCAGGGCCATGTATTGAGGAAGGACTTTTTTAAGTACCTTTTAAAGTACAGTTCATTTAGCATGTGCTTAGCTCTTTGCATCAGAGTGACAGCAAACTTCATAAGCAAGGCAAATTCAGAAGCAGCAGCTGTGAATCTCTGTATCCTGCTGTCTTATGATTTTTTTTTTCTGTTTAAAGAGCCTTCACAGCCTTCAAATCAACCACTGCTTTCCCCAGTTTGGGGATGGCCAGCAAGACATCTGTCCCCATTGACACTGTACATCATCTGGAAGGGCTCAAACCTTAACATCTCCAGCATAGAAATCCTCATCTAGCAGACAGTGAACTACTCCAGCTTGTCCAGAGGAATCCCTCACAATAATTCAAATTCTTCATTCTGCAAGCCAAATCCTTCTATGTTCCTATTCCTCACCCCAGGAACAATGTATCTTCCCTTCTATAAAAGTTACAGAAAACAAGCACACAAGAACTTCCAGGCTAAATGCTGCTGGAAATCCTTCCTCCTGCTGTGTGTGTAAACTGAACCTGGGTGCAATGCAGTCCCACTCACCCAGGCCACACAAGCCTCCCATCCCACCCCACCCCACAGCCTGGCTGAAGGGCAGAAGGGCTCCTCATCATACACATCATAGAATCGGGGAATTATTTTCGTTGGAAAAGACCTTGAGGATCATTGAGTCCAACTATTCCCCTCACACTGCCAAGCCCATCACTAACCCATGGCCCTCAGCACCTCAGCTACACCCACCTCCCTGGGCAGCCTGTGTCAGCAAAAAACAACCCTCTCAGGGAAAAAAGTTCTTCCTAATCTCCAACCTAAACCTCCCCTGGAGCAACTTGAGGCCATTCCCTCTTGTCCTATCACTCCTTACTGGGGAGAAGAGACCGACTTCCATCTCCTTACAACATCCTTTCAGGTAGCTGTAGAGTGACCATGTCTCCCTTCAGCCTCCTTTTCTCTAGAATAAACAACTCCAGTTTCCTCAGCTGCCCATCAGATTTGTGCTCCAGACCCTTCATCAGCTCTGATGCCCTTTTTTGGAGATGCTCCAGCACCTCAATGTCTGTCTTGTAGTGAAGACCTGGAGCCAGTAAAAGAGAATTTAAAGAAAGATAGAGACTTTCACTCAGTGCATCAGCAGAAAAGCTGATGCCCACTTCAGAAACAGAAATACTTATCCAGTTGGTGGTATTAAGCAGTGACTAAGATATTCTGTAGGAAGACAAGCACAGGTTCAATTGCTTGTGTTGGTTCTGCAGTGGGAATTGGCCTGAGAGGCTGCAGCAGTAGTATGGGCGAGGGTAGCAGGGCCAGGGCTGCTCTGCTGTCCCCTCTCCAACAGCAGCAAAGTGCACTCATACATGTTCATAAATAACTGAGTTGCCTGGCTGTGTCCTGCCTGCACCTCCTGGAGCTCTGAGGCCAGTCAAGCAACTTGTGCTCTCTGGGGAGCTGGCGGGCAGCTGCTGCCACGGGTCCTGAGCAGGCTTGAAAGCTTTGGGCTTAGGGATGGCAGCAAAAGGAGCTGGGCTCACAGTCTTGCAGTGTTTACAGCACTGACATCACTTTGAAGAGGAGTGAGAATGAAACAGCGTTGGCTTACTCAGCCAGACAGCAGCAGAAAGTTTCTCTGCTAACCCTGGGCTCTCAGTTGGGGGCTGGAGGAGGAGCCCAGCTCCCCCTACACCTCTTCAGGACCAGGGGGCTTGCAGAGGCTACAGAGAATCTCAGCCCAACCAAACACTGTCCTCTCTCAAACGTTTGATGATTTAATTCCTGTAATACAAGGTATCAGGCAACTGTCCCAAAATATTCTTCAGTGCCTCTAAACAGATTAAGAGCAATTCTGCTGAGCTACATGGGTGCAACCTGGTGCTTCGATGGCTTGTGATCCATTTCTGATGGAGCTTTGCTGCCCTCATTTCTGCTCTCCAGCTCCCCAGCACGACCCTGCTCACACCACCATGCAGCCATTCAGTGGGCAGCTCAAGGCAGCCAAAATGCACATTGCAGTTAGGTTGTGCCAGCCCTGAGCTGGGGCTGCAGTGGTGCCATCCTCACTTAGCCTCTGCTCCCACATCGCCCTTCTTCCCCCAAACCACCTCAGATGACCCACTGCAGGGGACACATCAGAGGCCACTCCACTGTGCCTTATCACCAGCAGGTATTTGGCAACCTGCCTATCCACAGTTTGTCCCTGCTGGGTGCTGGGTGCCAGATGCAGCTGCGGGCGCAGGCAGGGTTGCCATGGCAGCCATCCATCGGCAGCCAGTGCTGGGGGCTCTGCCCTGGCTGGGCTCTGTGCCAGTTGCTCCTCAAATCCCAGGGCTTCTCTGAGGGCAATGACCACTGCCCAGCATGCTGGCACCCCCATTGCCCTGCAGATGTATACAATAGGTTCATGTATGGGAAGGAAGCAGAGAGCCTGCGGGTTCCAGCAGTTGCTGGGGCGGGGGATGTGTTGGAGAGGAGGTGCCTTGGGATGGGGTCATCGCCCCCCCCCCCCCCAAATAAGTTCACACTTTCTAATGAATGCCTTATCTCCCATGACAGAAAACACCCCAAAATATCTCAAAACAAGCCTCCTTGGTTACATGCAGCTTGCTAACTCATCTCTTAGATCTGAGATGAGCAAAGGAATTTAATGAGTTTAACTCCAGGAAGCAGTAGTTCAGTGGTAACTGGGTCCTCGCCATTCCAGCTTCTGCAGCCCATCCCTTGCACCACAGGCTCCCCCAGACAGTACCCTCTTGTTTCAGCTAGAGACAGGTGCAATCCTTCCCAACGGTCCACAGCAGTCCAAGCAAGCAACACTTAATCCAACACAGGAATAAGCCTACCCCTTACTTCTTAGGGTGTTTTTAAAATGTTCCATAAAGGTTGTCCCTACAACATTTACTTCCTTTTTTACCTAATGTATCAGATCTGTGCTGCACATCTCCATTGCCACCTGCTAAAACGCCCTCTGTGCAGCTCTCTAACTTCAGGGCAACTCAGTTGCTCTGTAAGCTCGTCCTTCAGGGCGCACGGCTGCTATCAAATGGAGCAGCAGCACCAAAAGACCTGCTCATCACCACACACAGGTGATGACAATACTTCATGTCAGAAGCCTTCCACGCTTTTGAGAGATTTTAATCTCCACTGAAAGAGCTCCCTGTTTTTTATTTCCGTATCAGCCTCCTGAATGTCGATAAAAAGAATTACTGGGGCATTATCAGAAAGTGTTTTATTCCAACAAAGGGCCAATGAAAAATAAACAAGCCTTTATCTGTGCAGCAAGAGCGATAGAGTTCGTGCAAATTCTAATTCAATCAGATTCTGAAACAACAGCTACTTAACACAGCGACACCAGCACACCGCTGCTCAGCTTTCCTCTGAACACCTCCACCAGCCCCAGCACTGGGCACACACTTCCAAAAACCCCTCATGCTCCAGCACTCTTCAGTGCAAGAAAAGCAGCTCTGGCAAAAATCTCATGAGAAAGGCCCCAAAAGTGAGATGAGAGCTAGTTGGTCTGAAGGGAAATCTAGGTTGATCTGCTTCTGCAGGAGGGTTGGACCAGATGATCTCTGAAGGTCCCTTCCAATCCCTGCCATTCTATGATTCTATGACATTCAGATTACGTAGCCTGCCTTTCCCAGGTGGCATGAGACAAGCAGCACAGCTAGGTGATAAACACCTTCCCCCCTTGCACAGCTGGGTGACCTGCCAAAGCCAATCCAGGTTCTCCTCCCGACTTTGGGCACCTGAAGGTGATACAGCACGTACAGCATCCTCTGCTGTTTCATGGTGATGGGGACTGACAAAAGAGCCTCTCTTAATTCAAGAAGTTTTCTGCTGAGCTTTTCTGTTTGGAAGCTGCTCTGTTTGGGCTGCTCTGGATGAGCAAATAATTTAAAACCCACTATTTTATGAACAGATCACAGAATCCAAGAATGGTGGGGGGGATTGGAAGGGACCTCAGGAGATCATCCAGCCCAACTTCCTGCTAAAGCAGGTTCCCCTCAATCACAGGGCACAGGAACACATCCTCCCTGGGCAGTCTGTGCCAGGGCTCCCTCACCCTCACAGCAAAGAAGTTTCTCCTCATTAAGCACTAGAAGCAGCGCTGAGAGCTGGCAGGAATCACACGTGCCCCGCCAGCCTCCATCTTCCCAGCAACACTCTTGGCTCCCTCCAAGTGGGTTTTTATTTGAATGCATTTTCCTAGGACAGAATCATTTGCAATTGAACATTGTAACAAAGAAGCTGTTAATAACAATTGAGAACAAAAAAGGTTTTATCATCAATCTACAAAGATTTTATGCAAAAAGAGGGAGAAGCATTTTGCAGCGCAGGAAGAGCCTTTGCAAAACCATGACTTTGAAAAAGACGGATGCAGAATGAGGCTATTTATGCAATACAGCTGGTGGTAAGAAGACAACACAGAGTAAACAATTTGTGTCAAACTCCAGCTAATTTAAAGAAAAGAAAGCAACTTACCCAGAGCTGATCATCCATTCCTGGTGGGTTCTTTTTAATAAAAGCACCATAATACGTAGCAATATTTCGGTGGTGAGAATATTTCTTCAGCATATTAATTTCTTGTTTGATCTCTTCCTCTTCATCCTGGGATGAGGCAAAAACAAAAGAAAAACGAAACCAGAAGCACTAAGAAGCTGTATTTCACAGGCTTTCATTTCTTTCTGCACGTGGGTGAATTGCCACACACCCCACTTTTGACTGACCTCGCCTAAGTTTCCTTGCACCACTTTTTGCAGCCGCTTTCTGCAGCAGAGCCCTGGGAGCCTGAGGTCTGAACTGGAAACTAACTGGTTAAATGTGGGTCCTTGAACAAAAAGCTCAAGAGAAAAGACATGCTTTGTCACATTCCCTGTGGTATTTCTGAACCCTGAACAGGACAGATCTTCAGGCAATGTGGTAATCGGGTTGTTTCCAAACAGTTCAGATCATAGTGTCTCCTCCAGAACAGGATCTTAAAGCTGCTGGCAGAGTTTAAGGTGGGCAGCAATCCTCTCGCATGGGTTGATGACCCATCATCCCTGGGTTCTGCTTCAAACCCTGGAGCACAGGTGAGAGCAGAGAGTCCTGGGAAGCTCCTGAGCAGCTGAACATCCACAGGTCTAAGTGCCTGCCAGGAGGCCTGGCCAGGAACCAAGCCCTTGCCTGAAGACCTGCTGTCCATCCACAGGTGCACCAGCACCAGACTTTGACATGACAGCCTAATTACATGTTTTCAGCAGTTTAGACATTCCTCCATCTTTTTAAACTAATCTCTTTATAATTCATATAATCATTTACATCAGCATGATGCTGCTCTGAAGCTCAGTCACACTTGTGTTAGCCCAGGAACGCACAGCACACACTCTTAGACTGCCCAAAGGCCCAAGAAGAAATCATTGCACTGTGCATC
The DNA here is from genome assembly GCF_028858725.1 of Colius striatus. Classification (NCBI taxonomy): domain Eukaryota; kingdom Metazoa; phylum Chordata; class Aves; order Coliiformes; family Coliidae; genus Colius; species Colius striatus. Next base: position 18,838,497 of record NC_084770.1, on the reverse strand, counting down.
CCAGTTGCCCAACACACTGCTTCTGCCCACCCTGGAAGCACAAAAGGCAGATAAAGCCTCTCCACAAACTCTCTGCCAGACCAACCCTGTCCTGGTGAGAGGCACCATGGGCTGTCACAGGCCCTCTCTGTCACGAATGCAAAGCTGAAGCAGTCAGCGCTGGGTAACTGTACTGATACCTGTTTTGATGTCCTACCTCTTTGCTTTCACAACCATCAAAGATGCCCTGGTTTTATTTTAAGCTGACAAATTCCTTTAAGACCTTTAAGATCAAGTCCGACCACTAACACTTCCAAACCCACCACTAAATCATGATCCTCAGCAACTCATCTATACATCTTTGAAATATCTCCAGGGATGGAGATATTTCATCTCCCTGGGCAGCCTGGGACAGTGTTTAGCAATCCTCTCAGCGAAAAAGTTCCTCCTCATCCCCAATCTAAACCTCTCCTGATGCAACTTAAGCCCATGTCCGCTTGTCACCACCAGCAAATCCAGTGAGATAGGGCAGAAAAAAGAACTGTAGCAAGCTTCTGTAACTACTCCAAGCCGAAAAATCGACAAGACCCACAGACCAGGTTTTGCTGCCACACATTGCCTCTATCAATCAATTCTGTTACATCAATCACTGGAAGTAGGTCATACAGCATACAGCGGAACCAGCTGCTGGAAAATGAATCCCAATTCTTTATTCAGAGACAGTGGCTGCCTAAACTATCAAGTGCTGTAATTTGAGGGCCTCTATGCTGCAATCTTCTCTAACAGATAATTAGCAAGAGTACAGATGAGTTAAAGCATCACTGTCATGAGCCTTTGTGGGTTTAGTGCAAGGCACACGGTTGGGATGAGACACTGGCTGGGAGCTCACTTAAAACATGGGGACTTCACTCTCCAGAACCTTCCTCCATGAAACTGCAGATGGATATGGTTGGGATGACCACACTAGTTCTGCCCTCTGTAGACTTTTTAAAGACATGCTGTCCTCAGGGACATCCTGGCAAAACCAATGGGATGGAAGATCTGGATAAAATGAAGCAGTGGCAGCAGTGAAATCAGTGTGTGTCAGGAGGCAGTGACACGTTTGGTTATTCACCAGCAGCCTTCACACTGAGCCTGGATTAGGTGCTAAACGTGGCTGTGGGCACAACTCAGAGACCAGCTTTAGAAATTACTCCAGAAGTGATTCCCAAGACCATTCCTGTGGTGGCTAGAGGACAATCTGACTTCAGCATCAACAGCTGATAAGCAGAGTCAGTCCCCTACAGTGTCACAGATTTGGTCCACCTTCACTGAAGTCATTGCCCACGCTGCCAAAGCCCAGTCCTGCTCTCTGAGCAGCTTTCTGTTAACAACTATGGGCCAACTGCATGTTTTTAGAGGACACGGAGGTCTCATCTCTGCACCTCTGCTGCTACTGCCTGGTAGACAGCTACTTCTCCCCTCACACAGTATTGGGGTCCTTCAAGGCTGAGAAGCCATCCCTTGGGGCACTCAGTGGGGTTGAAGAGGTAGGAAAGAGCAGAAGTTCAGTTAGGGGTTGGTTGTTTTTTTAGAGGACTGACTTTTGAAAGTTTGCATATTATATACTAAAAGACAAATAGCTGATGTATTTTAATATAGCTAAAAACAACTAAAGGGGAAAATAACTAAATGCCCAAACAACACATGTTGTACCAAGTAAATCACAGAATCATATAATGGCAGGGGTTGGAAGGGACCTTTAGAGATCATCTAGTCCAACACCCCTGCAGAAGCAGGTCAACCTAGATGACCTGTCAATGACTGGCTGCCTTGACATGTGAGATGCTGCTTTGGAAGGTCAAGGTTTAGATCAAGGACATCTACTTACAGACACGGTTGAAAATACTAGTTATTGGCCAGGATCAGATTTGGGATACTTTTCTCCAACGTCTTTACTTGGAAGTGATGATATTTTAAAACCACTGAAGTAAGTGTGGGCTCAAATTTAATCCCTTGTTTGGCATCAACGTAATATTCTTATGTCTCAGCTTAAATTTGTTGTAACCTCAGACTTCATCCCACGGGAATCTCACTGCTATTTGTCCCACAGGATTATGTTAGAGGGGAGCCTGCTTCCCACAAGAAGTAGATAAAGGAACTTGTAGACATTGCAAGTAAACAGAAACAAATCTCATTCACATTTATGGATGCATCACTTCAACAGCCACCTCAAAAACAGAACCTGGATGAAGGTCTTGTAGATATTAATACCATACCACAACATCTAAGGTATTTCAAAACATCCTCCTGAGGCCAGCTGACTGCTTTCACAGTGAGACCATTCTGAACTCCTGAAGGCTAATTAAAAACATCAATTCAAAAAATAAAGTGGGTAGATTGGGACTGAGTCCTAAATTTTCCAGTGTGTTGTTCCAGTGGGAAAAAAGTGAAGGGCAAAACATAACAAAACACTCCCAAACCTGTCATTGTTTATGTAGGCAGGAACAGGGAGGTATAATACTGCATTTCACTTCCATGTCACGCTCTTAAATGCACTCATTTTGGTTTTTAGGAATCATAGCAATTCCACTCATTTTTTCTTTTGTGGCCACTGGGAAATGATGGAACCATTCTTTCCTCTAAATCCTGTTATTTATCAAGTAACTTTTAAATCCTTGATCCTCTTAGTTATCTGTAGACAGAACTTTCAAAAGAGCCATGTTTCTGAGCCTGTATCAGTAGGATGCACAGCAGTAATTTAACTTGCCTAGTGAACTTATTCACAACAATGCCTCCACATAGTTTAGGTGAACAAAAGCTTTTCAGCTAAAAACATGGATTTGGAGGAACTGGAATGTGTCAGGAATACACCACCTTGTTGCTACAATTTCCTTCATGTTTTAGTAACACATTCAAAAGAACCAGCACTGGAACTGGGCTTGGTCTCACCACAGAAACACTTCATCTCCAAAACCCTTCCAGACCTACTTCTCTCTCATGTATTTATTAAAACAAAACCTCTTGATGGCACATTTCACATTGAGGCAAAGAGGATTTGGCTTCTCACAAACACAAACCCTTCACCAACCTCTGAATGCTCTCATACCCCATCCCCTTTCCCCTCTTGACTGTAATTTAAGGGTGCAGGAGGAGGAGGATACATTACCCCGGTGACGTCCATAACCTTAATAGCAGCAAGCTGGCCCGTTTTAACATGACGACCCTGTAAAAGAAAAGAGAGAAGTGTCTTTGTTTTGCTTGGTGGCAACGTTGTCCTTGAGTGCACAACAATATCCTCAAACAATCTCCTCATCCTGGCAGCATCCACACATTTTGGGGTTTTTGTGCTTTTTCAAGAGCATCTTCACAGCAGCCATGATGGGCAAGCAATTCCCTCCCCTTCCTCCTGCCATTGCAATTAATTAGTAAAAGGTCTTCAATGCCATATTTTCCTGGCAAACAAGTGCTGGAAATATCCTTTAATGCTCAGCCATGCAAAAAAAAAAACCCAACCAGCTTGGGGCCTCTGGAGCACAGAGCATGACTCAGCTGGAAACGGTCTGCTGGAGCTGTGATGATGGAAATGTGCTGGCTGGGGTACCCACACGGCCCTGTCTTCAGTCCCCTCCTGTCAGCCCCGGCTCTCACGGCCCTGGGGACACCCGAGGGATGTCAAACATGGATGGCACCATTATACACTCTGCCCACTAATTAGTTTCTTTTGCAAATGCCTCTGTTAGCAGGCTAGAGAGACTTGAAAAGCAGATTTGCTTCTTGGCTGTGGAAGTGCGCAGCACCCACACAGCAGGGAGAGCACATCTCGAGTGGATGCTCGAGAGCCAGCACGGAAACAGAAGCCCCTTGACATACACGGCCTCCTTGGTTTTCAGCAGCTGAGAAATTGGCAGATCACCCCAATGAACTGCTTGTTGCATGGCATTTGACTACATTAAGCCTAATGGAAAGATGCCTGGAAGCCATGGGAAGAGCCATAAGAGAGTTGAAACTGTTGATGTGGTCCTGAAAGCAACATAACCTCTACCAAGGAAGGCACTTCACTCTTCTCCCGAGAAACAGGTCATCCAACATCATATCAAAATTGCTTCCATCTAACAGCACGTGATGTGCTTACAAACTAGGCAGAGTCAGGGGAAAAGATGCTTCTCCAGGAAAACCAGCGAATGCCAATCCTGGCAGGAGGGCCAGGAGGCAAAGGGAAGCATCCCTATTCCCCAGTCACTTCTTACTACAGGAGCAGCCCAAGACTTCATCACAGGAGAGACAGAGTGGAGGACACACAGGGAACAGCAGCTCTTGCCCTGCAGCACTGATAATTAATGCATCAAGGACACAATGAGGAGCAGAGGCTGAGAGGGGACAAGCTGCAGTGTGGCAGAAACGGGGAAAAATAGGAGCTTCTCCTAAATCGCAGGCTCTTGCAGCCCCTCCCCTCCACAGTGTGCTTGCTGACGAGCTGGGGTTTGTGCCCAGTCCTCCCACAGGTCAGAGATGGTCTTTCACAACAACATGCCCCCAGAAACACCCACCAAGTCAGCAGACATGGGGACCTCTCCCCAGCCCCTCGTGTTTCCAGGCACAGTGCTGAGAAGCAAAGCCATGCACGGGCTGTGGAGCAAGACAGCATCATCCTCTCCAAATTTATGACTTCAGCAGGAAGTCAATTCACCCACCAAGGCTCCTTGCTCATTTATTAACACAATTTATATGTCCTGAGCAACCACATGTTCAAAACACAGAAAAAGAGCTTTAAAATGTGCACCATAAAAAACAATAAAGAGCAGCCCAGTAGCACCAGGCTGTGTGTGAGGCATCCCCTGGATGCAGCTGTTGGGAAGGAGGGACACGTGGAGAGACACCATCTATTTAGACAGCATGATCTGCAAAAAAATCAGTCTTCCCCTTCCTAAATGCATCCTTGTCAGGAATTTTCTGCTTGGTGGTGGTGGGTGAGCTGCTTCTAGCTGCTGATACAGAAGAATAAGAGATGCAAAAGGACTGTAGTCCTCCCAAAGCCGAAGCTGCCACAACATCCCAACATCTCACCATCAGACCCATCTTGCCTCAGGGCTCAAACTCCCACATGGCATCACCTTTGCTTTGGATATAAGCATGGGTTCACCCACTTCTCTCACCCTGGGTCAGGGTTGTGAATGTATTCCTTAGAAGTTCAAGGAGGAGAAGCAGAAGAGATCTCCAAGAGACATTTGCATCACCCCATGTTGGGTGCTGACAGTACGTACCACAAGGATGGAAGGATCACTGCCAGCATTACCTGGGGTATGGCTTCCAAATACAAATATCCTCCAACACCTCCCTGCCCTTTTCCTAGAAGCAGGTTTTGTGTCTGGCTGAACTGCTCAATCTGCTTTCATTTTCACAGAATCAGAGCTGTAACAGACATGATGGCTGCGACAGCACAACACAAATAGGAGGAAAATGGAGCTATTAAAGCGTTTTTTTCCCCTCTCCAGATTTGCTGTCAAGGTTCACTTGGGTATAAACCCACATTTTAGCCTCAAGATTATTCAAGCATGAACTGCAAAGCTGCCACAGTTTTTAATTAAACATCCATCTGAGCATAAATTCATGCTCCTAATTACTCACAAAATGGTATATCAGCTATCACTAACTCGATAATGTCAAGTATTAAGACTAATTTCTGAGAACAGAGCAGGAACCGTAAGTTTTTTCTTTAAAGATTGTGGTCCTCACACTCCCTAAAGTATAATGGGCCAGCACATGATGGGAACGTGGTAAAGGCTTTCAAACAGCAGTTGATGCAGTCAGGCATTATAGTTACCAAATAAACAAACCCTGGCCTCCATATCAGCCTTTGTACACAAAACCTGCATATCCTGGCACACAACTCAAGCCCACGTTTTAAGGGCAGAAAGATGAGTGATTGTTGCTTTTTAAAGTTTCACTTGCACAGGTGTGGATTTCACCTTTAAGCAAAACCTGCAATTTCTGTACCCAGAAATGCATTCCACTATATTTATTTAACTTCTGCTATCTGCTTCTGTTCATTCAACAAAAGACATGACCCACTGCCTGCTGCGTCCAGGGGGATATAACCTGAATCACCACTGTCTTCAGAAAGGCAAAAGTCCCATTTCCATCAGAAAATGGGACTGCTCTGCTGGGCAGAGCATCGTCTCTCAAACCTCCCAGCCAGGGCACTCAGCCTCCAATCCCCCACATATTCATACATATGCATGCATGCATATATAACCCCTACAGCAGGCATCTACTGAAGTAACCCTGGTGCCTATCTGATACTTCAATGCAAAACACTTGGGGTCCAAATCATGTAACATGGAAATATTAGATTGAGATTAGAGTGATGGTGCAAGGCATTGCAAAAAATTTTGGCAAGAAGAGTCTTGCAAGGACCAGACCACAGTATCACTCCTCACCACAGAAAAAACATAACCCAAGGAACACTGTTTCCTCTGGAAATGCCAGTGAAATGAGACAAATGTCAAAAAGTCTCATAAAAATCTGATCACCCCTTTGGCAGGACAGATGCCTGCCAACTAATTTTCTTCCATTACATTTTTGTTGCAGCTGAAATACCAAGTTGATGCCAGCAACCCAAAAACTCATCCTTCTGTGGCCAACTGCTGCCTCTAAACCGTGGCATTAGGCAGCACACCTTCGACACCACCAACTCCAGCACACACACACATTCTTCCTACAATAGGAAGGGCATGGGGCACCAGAGACATTGTCAGGTGAGAAAACATCAGTTCATATTTGTATGTTAACATAGCATTCTTATATGTACTAGCTACAGCAACCTCTTTGCAAAGCCCTGGCTTTTGCAGATACACCATCAAGGTGTTTGTCCACTGGTGAGTCTCATCTCCTCCAGACTCCATTTCTGCATCCAAGACCTTCTGCAACTGAGCTCTTCTGGAATGGGTCAGAACTTCACACAGGTTCCTGGCTCCAGGTCCTGCCAGTTCCTTGTTTTCCTGAAGTTCAAGGCAATTCAGGAACTCAGTCCAAGATTTTTTAGCATGAAGGCACTTTAGCACTAACACACCAAAAATTGCATCTAATTTTTCCTGGGAGAAGGAATTTTGCTTTCCAATGGGAGCTGTGCATCTGAACTGCCACCCTGCTGTAAATTAGACCATTCTATAGCACCCTGTGTGATTTGTTCTTGGCTTTTACAGGGTATAGGCATATGTATGTACTTCATTTCCCACAGAAAACAATCTTGAGGGTGCCAGAACACCCCCCCTCCCTGCAACTAGTTTAAGAGGCTAAAACACTTATGATGGAAAACTAGGCTTATCTTGGTGTGAGGATTCAGCAATCTCCAAAAGAGGCTGTTATTACAAATGAGGTACTCTAGCTTTGCACTCGGTTTACACATCCTTCAAACATATCTGAAATAAATCCATGTCTCTGAGCATGTAATTAAAACATCAGATACTCTAAATATCAGGTCAGTATAAGAAAGAGTGATTCATGTAACAGGATGGGAAAAATGTTTACTTTAACAGAGAGTAAAATACCTGTTTGATTTTAATAGAGCAATTGTGGGCCAAACCTTTTTGTTCCTGCCTACACTTAACTCCTGCTACTGGCAGGGGGATTTCAAGACAGCTGGGGCTCAAGACAACCTTGCAGACTGGAGACCAGGTTCCTCACCCTTACCAGGGACTCAGCCCCATTTCACTGTCTTTCAGCCAAACACTGCAGCAAAACCTCTGCCCTTTGCTGCAGGAGCTCCTGCCGCCCTCTTTGAGAGAAATAGCACAACAGCACTGCATTTCACTCCAATGGCACACATTGCTGCCTCTCCATCACTTCTTGGGTTTACAAACAGCTTTGTGAGAGCAGTCCCACCACCTCAAGGCACTAAAGGACACAGCTGACTTGATGCAGTTTCTTTCCACTTAGGGAAAACTCCACATCCCTCTGCTTCCCTCAGACTTTACCACCCTGTCTGCAAACAGCATCCTCCCAGAAACATGGCATGCCTGAAACTCCAATGCTTTGACATCAGAAATGGAAAACCTATGAAAAAGATAAAAAGGTGCATTCAATGCTCAACATCTCATTTGCTGGCCAGGTGATGTGTCTGGAGTTGCTCCTCTGTCCTCCTGAGCCCTGCTGCAGAAAGCACTGCTCTCTATCTGCTCCCAATTCCTTGGGCTGCTTTCAGAAAGCAGAACAGCTTCAGTGAGCAGGACAAGCACAAATTTCCCTCCTAGCTGATCCTCCCTTGCATCTCTCATCTTTTCCAACATGTTAAAGAGTAAAATCCTGGAAAACATTCAAAAAAGCTCAAAGAGAAACAAAAATAAATACAGTGGATATTTTTTTTTCCTCAGTTCTTCTCAGCTGGGCATCTTTATTAATACTTTGGTTTGGATTGAGCAACCAGAGCTTCCCCTTGGAAAGGGATAAATTCTCTTCCAGCACAGACATCTCTAATTGCACAGGGCCAAGCTAATGCTCTGTGTTGACCGAACAACGCTGACCTTTGGACTGAAGTATTTCTAATCCTCTCTATCAATGCAAGCTCTGATCAGGGCTGTGCAGCTGGGAGAGCTGCAATTCCATTACTGCAGCTCCACAATAGGTCTGATGCTAAGTAAAGAAGCCAGGATTACTAGATTAACAAGCTAAATTGTTAAATTAGCATATTATACGTCTCCAGAAATAACACATGCTATAGCATATAGGGGAGCAAGACCATAGTCTTATATTACCTTACATATAAAAGGAAACACATCTCTTACGCCAATATTTGCACTTAGGTTGTCCCTTCTTCCTGTAGCTCAAAGGAGGCTGAAGACATCCACTTTCGCCAGCTCAAGAACTGAAAGGTTTCCCTCTTCCATGGATAAAATTGTCAGCTTAAGAGGTCCTAAATCAGCATCAGAGATCCCAAATCTTTCCAGAAGTTTCTGTAGACAGTTCCTCTAGATATGGCTTGTGCCCCCTTCTAACTCCCACCCAGGGAAAATCATTGGTTGCAAACCACTGCCCCCATCTCTGTGGTATTGCCAGCACTCGACATCAGCAAACTGACTGGGGGTTGTGTTGCTGCTTCATACTCGCACCCAGGACTGTGCACAGATTTTGTCCACGAGTGTTTGAAGCTGTAGGTTTTGACAAGCTGCACTTCAAGGTCACAGAAAACCTCGTGGCAGACCAGATTTCAAGATGTTTCTGTGCCTGGCAGGGCTTTCTCAGGACACAGGTTGCTTTCCTAAAGGGAGGTCACAGCCTCAACAAGAGTAGGTCTATGCTGGAAGATGAGGGGACCAAGTATAACACCTTGGAGCAGACAGAGAGCAACAACAGACAGTAAATACACCAGAAATGCATTTAAGGAGCAGCCTATGGAAATCTGAGGTACCAAAGGACTAAGGAGAGATGTTCCTGTCAAAGAGCAATTCAGGGGAAACACATGCACACAAAAGAGAAGCATAAACAGTGCCTTAGGAAAATATTCCCAGAGCTGGCCCTGCTCTCAAGGCAGTAGGATTCAAAGCAGCATCAGTGGGATAGAGGAGGAAAGGGATGCCACCAGCTACCACTGGATCCCCTGTAGCTTTCCCAGGCCCTCTGCCACCTTCAGTCTTTGCTCTGGCACCCCCAGCATACACAGCCCCGACACGGCAGCCCCCAGAGCAGGAGCAATCCCCATGGGAGCAAGCCCCAGGGCAGGAGGGCAATGACTGGTCCATGAGGGTGCTCCCCACCCTCCCTGCACAGCTCATCCTCCCTCTGCACTTGCAGAGAAGCAAAGGAGCTGAGGGCCCATTTCTACAGCTCAAAGACAGCAGTACAGTCTGTTCCCAGTAACACTAGTTCATGACAGCCATGTTATTACCACCCTTTAACACCCCCACTGTGCTTCTGTTTCACATCACTGCCTATTCAACACTCCAGCATTCATAACTAAAATTACATCTGTTTAGGAGACCCACAAGGCACCCTTTCACATAGACCACATCTCCCATAGCAGCAGCAGGATGCTCCTTCCCGTGGGAAGCCATGAAGGGAACGGTGCTGCCCACATGTGTCAGGACCACCTGGCTCTCGCAAAGGAGACACTTGGCTCTCGTGGATGGCCCAAGAAAGACACAGCTTCTCTGGATGGGCCAGGCTATGACACCTTCCCCCAGGCCCTTGCTGGCTGATGTGTATGTAGCAGAGGATCAGTACAAAGCTGGCCAGGTCTGGAGCGCAGGAGAGAGTTTTCACATCTGCAAACATTGGTTTCAACATTCAAACCTAAACTCTAGGATGACATCACCAGCTTCAAGGCACCACCAGTTCCCATGGCAGGTGATGCTGGCTCTGCTCTGCAGAAGGATGAAGGAAGGGACGTCCCAGGGCACCAGGGGCCTCTCTAAGCCCTTTCTGGTAATTACCAGGCCTCATGGCCTCAGACCATCTGCTTCAGGATAGGAATGAGCTGCTGCATCCCGAGCTCAGGGGCACCACAGCAAGGTCTCTGACACACAATGTGATTCAGCAGGGCTGCTGCTGTTTCTTCTGCATTTGCAGAAAAAAAACCAGTCCCTTCGAAAGAGATTGCTCCTAACATGCTCTGTGCTGCAGGGCAGACAGCAAATCCATGCTGCTGTCTGCCAGGGTTGGCAATTCATGCCAAAACACTGCACTGATGCAGGAACCCCTTAGTTTCCTCAGCTTTTGGACACCATTTATTTTTGTTGTGCCTTAAACAGGGCTGCATTTCAACGCATGAAGTTTCCCCTGCTCTTCAATCCCTGCTCCAAATCAGTAACTGTCTCACAAACTGCTGCTGAGTTTAAAAAATGGCCCTTGCAGAAAAACCAACCCCACTACACATGCTGATGGAAACGTCGTTTCCTGAAACACCTCTTCAGTGCCATCTGCTTGACTTCGGCTCTAGTTTCATAGTAGCAAGATCCAATTTTGGAGGTGGCATGTAAAGTACAACAGCAGAGAGAACCACCTCCCGTGAACCCGAGTCCCCAGTGTCCCCTCTGGCAGCAGGACACAGGGCAGTGCTGGCAGCAGGGCCATGGGGCAGGCAGGTAACACCGAGGCAACCGTTAGCTAAAGCAGATTGAGGTATTTTTAGGGGCTTTTTTGTGTCCCTGTGTGAGGAAAACTGAGTATGATGGAGAGCTCAAATCTCTTCTGGGTGATTTCCCAACCATTTAATCCAGGAAATTTAACTCTGGCTGTAGATGGTTTTCCATGAAGGATTTCCATTGCATTTCACTGAATTGCCAACAGCATAAAATGACCATGTCCACGTCTACATAAGTTACCCAAACTGAGTAGCCCAGCCTGCTTTCCCAACTCAAGTCTTTCCCATTCCCTTTTTCTCTTTATAACCACTGGGCAGTATTTCTTTTATCTCTGCTCACAGTAGCAGAGTATGGCTGCCCGTGCTGCCCCACAGCCTCCATGGCCCTATGTTTATCTGCAGACATGAGGATCTCCTGAGGTCCCATCTCGGATCTCTCTAGATTCAGCAGTGGTTACTGAGGCAGTTAAACGGTGCTCTTGTGTCCTCAATCCCTGTCTGCCCCATCTCTCAGCTTGCAGAAAGGAGCCTATGCACAAACCCACCAAATCCTTCCGTGCACCAACCCCAAACCCAGGAGAAATTTGGGCTCAATTTCTGATGCCCAGCACAGCAGAGCCAGGGCATTTGCCTGCCACCTTGAACTAATTTCTAAGTAAGTCATCCTAACGACCCTTCTGCTACCTCACCCCTTGAGTCTCTCTAACACTCACTTGGTCCTGCTAACACTTGGATCAGCTCAGGTCTACTCACCTTGATTCCTGACCACGTGGCAAGGCTGACTGGCATCCGAGCCAATTCGTACGGTCAGGCTCCAAACATTCATCACTTGTAAGCAAGACCCCAGGTTCCTGTCTCAGAGTGGTGGAAATAACCAAAGCAAGCTGGATGTGCAGTGCTATGGGAGGGCTGAGGTGCTCCCCTAAGACAAATGACTTTGTAAGTCAGAACACTGCAGACCCCATGCTCCACGTTTCTACGTCAGCTCTAATATCAATTTTAGACCTCACATACCTGAAGGCTGATGAGAATCACACTCTCTTTTATCCAGAGTTGCCTCCAGGGGTTCTGTCTGCCCTGAGTAGACTTGACAACTTACTGTCCATCCTATCCTACTCCAAGTCACTTACTGTCAGTAGTCAATAAACATTTTGCAGTGCCTGTGTTCTACTGCTATAAAAGACCCAGCCATGCCTGGAGCAATACTATGTGCTATACATATTAATTCAGCTGTACATTGCTCATCAAGACTTTCACGTTTAAGCAAGTCAGGTATTGGGTAGCAATATTTTAGAACCACTTATTGGAAAAGGGAGTCTAAGAAATAACAGGTAGCCCCTTTATCCCTGTATTTGCTTTACGTCTGTCTCAAGTGCATTCACTGCTTTGTCTGGGATAAGGATGGGATTTCTGACTCTGCTGCTGAGCAGCCCCACTGTGGCTCACCTCCTAAGCCAGCTGTGCAGGTTAGGATCAACAGAGCTGATCAGCAGATTAAACTGCATTGCTTTTACAGCTTCTCACTTTCCAAGTCTCCCCTCTCAAGCAGGAATCTCCTAACCTTATGCTAGCTAGGCAAAGCTTTCCTATTAGGAAATAAGGCAGCCAGATCACTGCCTTTCCTGACAGACCTGCAAAATGGCCCCCCCTGCATCTGACGGCAATGCCGTGCTGCCCTTGCTTGGGCAGAGGAGACTCCTCGTGGGACACTCAGCACCCAGGGGTCCTCATTTCTCTGCAAAACAGAGAAACTGGGCTGTGAGGGCTCCTCTAGGAAAGGAGAGAGCCCCAAAAGACCTCCCTAGCCCCACACATGATCCCCATTCTGCTTCGCAGCAGGCAGTACAGCTGAGGCAGGGGCTTTAGCCAGAGATTTGAAAGCAGAGAGGAGAGAAGGAGGTGTTGGGATTAGCAGTGGAAGGCTAAGCCAGTAGAAGGGATTGCACAGGAACAATACAGCTCAGGAAAGAGTGGGAGGAGGCCAGAAAGGACTGAGTGTCCCCACTACCTTCAGCACTCAGGGACACGAGGGACAAGAGTAGCACGTTGCTATTCGATAATTAAGGTACTGCAGCCACTGCCGGACGTGCCTATCCACACAGGAGGGCTATCAGGCCATTAAGGGTCCTATTTACCGAGCAGTAACGTGTGTAGACACAAATCGATGCTGTACAGTTTAAAGGAACCATCGGAAGGCTATGGATTTTACTCACTGTTATTTGCAAAGTGAAACAAAGCAGACAAAAAAGCTCTGAGTGCAGCCCAAAAAGCTGCCTGCAGGCAGGGCGCCTGCCTGAACGTGGGCAGCTGGGAGGCTGCCTGCAGCTTTGCAGGGAGAACACATATGGGCAGGGGGTGATGGCCTTTTATTCCACAGGATAAAGATCTTAGAGGAATCTGAAAGGCTCAGCGTGAAACCTCATGCACAGCTAATCCAAACCACACACGGCCTATGCCATGCTGCAGGCATGTCAGGAAGGACCTAAGGCCAGACACTGCACCGAATCACACCAGGAACCTGCAATTTCAGCTGTACTAAGAGAAAAAAAGTGATATTGCTTTATAAGCATCTCCCTGGACCTGCTTCTTCCTGCTCCTACTTAACAGCAGCTCAGGCGACCCATTCACCCTATCCACTGCAGCCAGGACAACATGCCACCCCTCCAGAGCCACCACAGGCTTTTAACCCTTTCCCAGTAGGATCAATGCTGGCTAAAATACTACAGACCATCAGTATGTTACAGGCAGATTCATATTAAAAATTTAGAGATCTTTCCCAGCAGCAAGAGCTGGCTGTAGGACAAAACCCACAGTTTGTTTCTGCAGCTTGGTATTCAGGTTTTGGGCATCTGTAGTGGAGCTGGCAAAGGTGACAAGTCCTCCAATACACAGCAGCATTACTCTTAGATCCCCACCAACTGCCCTTGACCTTAAGTGAGAGACTACGCTCTTTGCAGCTCAGCTCTGTCCCCCAATAAACAGCATAAAACAACAGGGCAGCTACCCCATGAAGGTGATGCAACACTTGCTGCTATATTGCAAAAAGTCTCCAAAGCCTTGCCTAGAGTAGAGGACAAAAGACATTCCTCATGCAGTCATACTCTGTGTTAGGGCCCTGATTTGCACTTTCAAACAACAGCTCTCTTTCTTTACATTTGTAATTCAAATGCTCCTACACAGCACTTCCACAGGTCTGGTTAAAAAGTGCACTGATCTTCTCTATGAGATCACTCAGGCTTCAGCCCTGGCCTCAGACAGCTCTGCCAGCAGAGCCCTGTTTCCTAAGGGCGCACAGCGAGCTAGGGAAAGGTTTGATTGACTCTGAGGAGCAAGAGATAAAATGATGCTGTTATCACCCAATTCAGCACTGGAAAGGGAAAGAGCAACAAAGGACCAAACCCCTCTGTGGTGCTGGAGGAGGTGGCTCTGCAAGCAGGGCAACTGTTTTTGATAGCGATTCGAATCAGAGGAGCCTTGTCAAAGAATGAAAGGATTTTCCCACAGGACCTGGCAAGGGTCAGATCAAAACCCTCAGTCCAAACAGCCATTGAGCCCCATGAGAGTGCCAGCACTGTGATGAGTGCAAGAGACCTGGCTGCCTCCCATTTAGGTACTAGGACTGGCTGGTCCTCAGCATCTCCAAAGACACCACTGAGCAAAGGCCCCTACCTGCTGAAGGGAACAGAAACACTGAGCTGCAGGCAGATGGGACTGGGTAGGGGTAAGCCAGAGCACCTCTGTTTCCAGGATCCTTTTCTGAACCCAAGGGAATCTCAAGATAAACTCAAGACAAATGCAGAAGACAAGAAGAGATGGGAACTGCCTCACAATCCATCAGTCAAGAACCCGGCTCTCCTCTCCAGTTTCTCTGTCCTTTACAGCAGCCCAAATGTTGCCTTCTATGAATCTTTTTGCTTTCCTCCAAAGTCTCTCCCTCCACTTGGCCATCTCCACATGAATGGATGAGTCCATGCTGAATAAGAATTCACATTCTTAACATGCAAAGTGCAGCACAAGCAAATGGGTAGATGCAGACTTCTGTCCCTTTACAAGTACTGCAGAGCTGTACCATCTGAGTATCAGACTTGCCAGAGAGAATCTGTGTTCAGGGTATGGTAGAGAAGACCCACATACCCCCAAAGTGTATCTGTCATTCAGTTAAGCATACAAAAATGCGACATTAGCTCGTGGATGACACAGACAACAAAACAAACATGTCAGTTTCCTCTCTCAGTGCCCAATTTGTCTGCATTCAGGTCATCATCCTCAAGAGGCAAGACACCAAGAGAATGGCTTCTCAGTCAAGCATTTCCTGACAGAAATAAAGACAAAAGCAAACAGGAAGCACGTGGGATGCAGAGACCAGCCACCCACCCAGCACTGGGTCTTCATACCTCTTACACAGACTAATAACTCTCAGGTCAGCTCAGACTAATAACTCTCTTCCCTCCCCTTCCCACTGTTTGAGGACTTAAAAGTTGCATAAGTTGATTCTCACAAACAAAACATGGAAGTGCAGAGAAACATCTTTTAGCTGGCAAAAAGCCTCTCTTGGATAGGCATTTCCCCTAAATCAAGTGGTTCCTTTCCAGCCCCTTGCTCTTGCCTTTCACTCAGGTAGGTTTGCTAACCTCAGCATCAGTTCTCTCCTGAGAGTCCACAACACCGTTACAAATCCAACCTGGCTATTCAATTACAAGGGAATAATTGTGGTTAACACTCACTGGCAATTCCAGCAGCGCCAGCCACTGCACGGGAGATGACTGCAGAAGACACAACTCATCAGTGCTGTCTACAAGACGTGAGCCTCCAGCACTTTAAACAAAGAATGAAGATGAGTAATTTCAGACAAAAGAATGAGCTCTCATCAAAAGTTCTGGAACACAGATGCCTGCACTGGATTAGGTACCTGTGCTACAAGTATCTTTTTTTCTTTTCTTCTTTTTTAAGCTTTTCACGTTCTGCCTCCCTCCTCCAGACTTCCAAATTCCCAATCATCTCTGAAAAGAGATGAGCTGAAGTATTCCCTGAAGGCTGCTGTTCCCAATACCTTCCAGATCAAGAAGAACCAGATATTTCAATAAATGTAGTCCGTTTGCCCCACACACATCTAAAACTTCTACTGCAATATCTTCCCTTTTCTCCTCAGGATCTCGAAGCATTAATGTGCTTGACCATAAAGAAATGGGACTCGGCAAATAAAACCTAACCTGGAGACAAACAGCAGTGCAGGGGGGATAAGCTGCCTCAGTGTAGATGGAGAGCCATCTGAGGAGATCAGTCATGACTTAGCTGACCTGAATGATGGCCAAGCCAGGCTGTCTTCTGCAGGAAAGGCTGACAAGGAGTTGGGTTTTTTGGTCAAAGAGGATAGTTAAGAATAAGTGATTCCAGCAGCACTTGTGGTCTAGGAAAAGCTACTTACACCTGCTCAGGACATGCCATCTGTAGCAGCCTCTAAATGTGCTCCAAAATAATGGTCCCATCTCTCCTGAAAGGGCTTACACTGATGATAAATGAAAGTTGTCCTCATAGTCCTGTCTTAAATGCTAAAGGAGAAAGAGTCTTTTAAAAGTGCTCTTAAAACCTGCCTCAACAAAACAATTAGTAACGAGCAGTGTTGTGATTTAATGTAAATGTGTCCCACTTATGCTAAAAAATAAGCCATTAAGAAGAAGTGAAAAACACCTGATGTGACAAGAGAAAATCAGATCTTGGTCTCCCCTGAAACTCCTGGACAGCTTGAAATCACTTTGAGGAAATATGAAGTAAATTTTCCTTCTGAAAATGCTTAGTGAATGGGTCAAAAATACAGCTGTCCTTCCAAACACAAGCACCTTGTTTTCCTGAACAGTTTCATACAAATTGGGATTAACCAGCCCTTGCTCTTCTGCTCCGACTCAGCAGCTGGAAATATTTACATAGAAGCGTAAAGGAAAATCTTCTGACTTAGAGCAAACCTGAGTGTCACAAGGTTGCTGATCTAGTAAATCACTATTGAACAACCAATGGAACAAACTAGATTTCCAGGAGGCAGGCTGGGTCCTTGCCCATCCCACGCAGTATGTGGGGGTTCCCTGGCTCACGTGCCACCTGGAAAACACTTTGCCATGCCAGGGACAAACGCCAGGAGTGAAGGGGTGGGAAGATGCAAACACCTCTCTCTGCAAATGCTGAGGTTGGGAGGAAGGAAAAGTGAAACAATGCCTCACAGAGCAGGCGGCAGGAAGAGCAGTCATTGCTCTCCTCCTCCCACAAACCCATTATTTACAGTAAAGTACAAAACCAAATGTCCTTGAAAACACAAGTTCAGGCTTCCTGCAGCATTGTCTGGCAGCTGCTTGTCTCCAGCTTTCATTCCTCCACAAGCTCCTGCTGCCTCCTTGCTGCCTTCCTCTTCTCTCCCTTTTAGTTTCATTCTTCCCCCTTTCTTCCCCTTCTCTCATTCTTTCACTTTTCCCCATTTCATTTTCCACTGTGGTCTTGGTAAGGATGACAAGATATCCATCTGATACCAAGTATCCATCAATAAGGATGCTGGAGGACTCATTCAAAGCTACTTGTCCCATGGTTTCATCTCAATGGGAGTGCAGGGATAGAGGATTTCTCCTTTCCCCACCCATTCTTTTCTGATTCTGGCAGTTGGACTTAAAGTAAATTAAAACTAAAAGCATCTAAAAGCATACAGAATAAACCAGGGTATTTCAGAAGAGCAACAGTACATCTAATTTACTTATTGAGAAAGGAACAAATGGCAACTCCAAGGCTGCAAAATCATCCTGTCCTGCAGAAGAATAGATATGCTTTTAAGAAAGGGCAAAAAGGTGGTCTGAGAACATGTGCCATTTATGCAATTACTTTAATAGGACCTAGATGTTCTGTCATACCAGTATTAAGCAATTCCCCCCTCTCGCCATATATGCAAATACAAAGATTCACATTTCTCAGGTCACTCACTTTTCACTGTTGTCCTCAGGTTCTCTCAAAAAGCTTAATTGAGCCCTGCTGCCACCTCTTCAGACAGATCATTATATGCACACAGTTACCTGCTGTGCAAGGTCTCCATTTCCCATCCTTTCTGAAACACAAAGCCTGCCTGAAGACTGATTTCCAGCAAGAATTACAATTGTTTCATGATATTTGTAACGTAGAGAGGAAGAGCTCACGCCATCATTCAGCCTACTAACTTGCTTTCTCAACCCTATTCCAGGAGAGCACCCACAGACTTGTGTTAGGTGCACTTCTACCTGGTTTGGACTAAAAAGACACCGTTCCTCCATCATTTTATCCCAGCTTCCTCAGGAACAAGCTGACCCAGAGCCTGACTGCCGTGGGTGAATGCATGCTGGTGACTTTTTACTCTATTAGCTAACTTCAAAGACATAAGAGAGAATTATTTTCTCCCAGCTTCATGGAAACAGGCAGCTGGGTGGTAAAGGATGTTGGATGCAGCCATTCACGAGGTTTATCTCCAACAGCTCTTAATCTTTGCCAGCCTCTTTCTCCAGTCAATTATAGCAGCCTCGATGTTGCCAGAAAAGTAATGGGAGGGAGAGACTATAGGTATAAGCAGACATAATAGAATCCTAATTTAATTAGGGAAGTACTCAATCAACCAGGAGACATAAATACAAAGGAAACCAGGTTTATTAGTTCTGGTGCTTGCAGAAATGCCCGTTTCATCCCTGGTTACTGGGAGAGGGATAAAAAAATAAATCAGTAATCTTAACACAGTCCCAGTTTGCTCTTTCAGAAAAAGTTAATAAGAAAAAACAACCAAAAAGAGCTTCTAGAAACACAGAACTCACAATGGGCAAGTAACTGAGCTCGTTATGGGGGCAGCCTGGTTCTGGTGTAACTGTGGCTGCAATGACAAACTACAGCAGGACCAGCCTCAAGGGGAGAAGTTTACAACCCCAGTTCTCAGGTCAGATTCACATCAGTGCTTCTCAATGACTCTGACAGCTCACTTCCCTCACATAAAAGGAAAGTCAAGACAAGTCAACAGGCTTTGAGAAGGTGAAGCCACCAACTCCACACAGCAGAACTGAGACCACCAGGACTCATATAATCTGCAGAAAGTTTCAACCTTTGCTACTCCATCCTCGTTTAGGGTCTGTATGCTCAGAGCTGGCTTAGCTAAGCAGTGGGGGTATTTCACATTCATACCTTAATTCCTGGATAAAGGTTTTGCTGACAGCCTAACAGCGCAAAGTGACTAACGAGGGGCTGGGGAACTATTTGCAGATTAACTAAGCCATTTTGTGTTATCAAAGGGCAGGTTATAATTTTAGGATTAGAAATCTGTATTTTGGAAGTCAATACTTCACATGAGAAAAGGGCCAGGAGCAGTGTGGCACGACCGCACTCTAATCCGACCAACGAGGCAAGTGGAGAATGAGCCACTCGTGCCAAGAAACTCTACAAAAACACGGTAAATCTGCAGCAAACACCACCTTCTGTGTCCTCCTGTAACAATGGGTGGGCTAACACACAGGCTTCCACTGCCTTCACAGGGGTTCTGCAGCTACAGGCACAGGACTTGAGTGTCTCCCCAGTGAAGTGGTGGGGTCTACTCTACCATCAGATGGGTCCAAGAGAAGACCTCCACCAACGAACCATGCTCACCTCTTCCTGCAGCCTCCATGAACTGCTGACAAGCACCATAAAAAGAGGAAAACAAATTAAATGCTAGATAGAGAAAAACCCCTACATATGCAAAGCAATGTGGTAAGACTGAACATCCCATTCTGGCACTGATTTAGTGAGACTGAGACCACATAACCATACCACTGCTCTTCCATCCCTGCCTTAGCTTACATGAGACACTTCACCAGCCTCAAAGGACCGTGGCCTTTCTGACATACCAAGAAGCCACAGCTTCAGTGTGTCCTTTGTGTTTATACATCTAGGATAAGAAGAAACTCTTCACTCCATCATGGCAAAGTCCTCAGCACCCTGCGGTGACTCAGCTCATCCTTCTCCAGTCTCCAGTAAAAACCAGTGGCTCCTCATTACCCCACTTAAAGCTGCAGGGGGGCAGTGGGTCCCTCTCAACACTTACTGTGAATATATATACACATACATGTACCTACATCTACACACACCCCTGTGTGTGTACATATATAAAATATATACACAAAGTGCTGAATCAGCATATCATACCTGCTTTTTTACCACTCACATTACTGCTGCTGGCTCATCAAGATAAACCCCAGCAGGGTCAGGAGTGAAGTTGGGTAAAACCATGACTATTTAAGCAGAAAAACGGTTCTCTTGCTCTCTGCAGTATCTGGGGCACTGTTTGAAGCTACGTTAAGCATAATATTTATCTTATCACAGGTGCTCGGTGGTTTATGTTTGGAGATTTTTTTGAGCTTGCAGTTAGAGAGAATTTTGCAGGCTCATAAAAAGAAAAAAACCCTCACTGTAACATGGACATAATTTACTAATATTTTTTCATTTACCTTGGTTCATTTTTCCTCCTTCCTTCCTATTTCCATCCAGTTTCTCCTCCTTCTCTCTCTCTTCCCTCAGTTTACATTAGTTAAAATTTACAAAGTTTGAAACAAATAAAGCCAGACTGAAAATACACACTAAGTCTTCAACGCTGCAGAGGTTAAAAATAGGATTTATACCAGCTAATGTCAGCATCAGCATAAAAGAAAGGACACCCTGACAGCTCTAATTATTACATTCTCTTGTTTTGCACTTCTGAAGAGCAGCAATTAAATCTCTGCTTAGGCTTATAAGGAAAAAGTAAAGTGCTCTGCACCTGCAAAACGGATTCTGTTCCATGGGAGGATTTCAGCTCCCCAAAGCACATTATCCAGGGCAGCCTGCAGAACAAAACCCATCCTCCTCCCTTTCCAGCAACTGAGGATTTTGCAGCCAGTTCACGGGGAAGAATACCAATAATGGCAACCCCTCCTCCCCGCCTTTGCTAGATAGATTTATTTAAGAGAAAGCTCACCATTTCTGGACAAAACAGTTGCAGACTATGTATGTGTGCAATGCCTGAAACTGCCATATGGTGATAAAAGTAGTTTTATCCATAATCATTTTTACTGCAGTAGCCTCCAGGGACTTGAACTAGGTCACTTTCCCATCAAGGCTCACTACAGGCTGCTAAATAAGTGCTGCACGCAGGATCCTTCAAGCACCTTTTATAAACAAGTGTGTCTGTTCATTTAAAAGGTAAAGAGAAACAAGCACCACAGTTTATGGAATCTAATTTCTGCCACTCATGAACACAAATCTTTTGATGTTCAATAATCTGAGTGTAGTGCTCACAGCTCTTCACTCAGCAGCACGGAGGGGCTCTCGTTTTTTCTGATCACCTGTCCCCAGGAAATCTGCTGGAACTGCCTGACTCACAGACCTCTACTCTATTGTCAAATCTGGCTGAGAGCATTATAAAATAAAAACCCCAAACCAACCAATCAACACACAAAAAACCTCAACACACGCCCAAACCAAAAGCCAGCAAAAAATCCCAAAGCTTTCCTGCAGGTTCATTTCCCAAGAAAATGTTAAATCCTGGAACATTTCAGTATACATATGGCTGTTGCACTCTGGAGGCACAGGCAGGGTGCTCCAGGGAGCCAGAGGTGCCCATCCTCCCCAGAGTGCAGAGGGACAAGTCCCACTGTGGTGGCACCTCCAGGCTCTGTTTCAGCTGCACACACTCACTACCCAGCCTCCTTTCTGAGAAACTACGTGAAAAGAAAGCTAAGTCTCTCCATCAAAACAAACTTTTCATTTGCATAAAAGTGTGTATTTTTTTAACACAAACCAGTTTTAACCAAGAGCACCTGAGCAGCCCCTATCAGTGAGGAAAGGAGGACTGGCGATGCACAGGACAGGCAGGCACCATCTGGGATGGCAGGAGAAGAAAGGCAGAGTGTTTCCATAAAGCCAGTGGGAATAAAAATGTAGCTGGGAACATTTTTATGGCAGAAAAAGTTCACTCATGGAAGCAAAGCACTAATAGCCAAGGAGAAAGCTAAGTTCCCTGAGACAGCTTTCCCTCCCAGGGACACCAAGTTGTCTTCTGAGGGAGCAGTCAGACAGGGACATCAACAAGGCTGCCCGCACTTCAGCCCCAAACCCAAGCAATTACTAATGCCTTCCAGTTGATCTCAGTGGGCTTCCCATCAGCCATTGACTCAAGGATCTTGGATCTCCTCATGGAGGTAGATAAATCCCATTCACTTGGCATGGAGATGGATTAGTTTTTCCCACCCTAACTGAATCACCGCCCTAGGACACTGATTTAGATCCTGCCTAACACAGTCAGCAGTCTGCTTCAAATATTTTCTTTGTCTTTCTCTAGACTGAGGAAAGGACTGAGCATGCCTTGAAGTTCACGCAGCTTCTCCAGCTCTGTCAGCTGTTCTAAGACGTTATCTCTTGCCACAAACCCAGCTTTTCTTCTGTCCCCAGTTCATTGTGGCTACAACAAACATTACTTGTAACTGCTTTGCTTATTAAGTAGACAAAAAGTTTTACATAGAAAAGCTACCTCTATTCCAAACATTTAATTTACTTCTAATTTTACAGATCTTGAAAATTTTTAATGCAACTTATAAGTCTGGGGGGGGGGGGGGGAGGGGTAAATTCCTTTATTGAGATTGTTGTGCAATGCAAAAATGTCATATCCCTCCTCAGCCTTCCACTGGTGCCCTCTAATAGAGCAAAACCATGTGATAACACCCTTCCAAGGCACTTCATCACAGTAATAATGTCACACAAGACAACCCAAGGGTGTGCTTCTGCTGTCTGTCTTTACCCTATAAGTTAAGAGTTTATCTTCTGGTTGCAAGGGCCAAGAATAAAAGAGCATATTTGAAGGCTCACGTCATGCCCAGCCCTGCTGGGGGGAAGTCTCGTATTCCTGCATCCCACAAACCGCTCTGCAGTTGCTGCTGGGCTGTGGGCAGGCAGCAGCCTCCCAGCCAGCAGGGCCACCCCGAGCTCCCACCACCCCTCGGGACCGGGGGCTGCTTCCAGGGATCACCAGGGCTCACAAAGTGTCATCAAACAACCCATGAAACAGCTCATGAGTTAATTGAAGGTGAGGGAAGCACAGATGAAAAAATACTCCAATCTCACAAACAGAAGAGCCAGCAGCTCTGCCCATCCTTGCACCAAGGCTCTGGCTGTTTCCACTGCTGTGCCTTCCAGCCACACGCTGAGGACTGACAGCCCCACTGCCAAAACAGCTGCCATAATTTGTCCCTAAACCATGAGAAGTACCTTAGACTTGCTTAATGCTAGTACTAAAAATCTAGTACTTACAGCTTTTCTGGGTGTAAAACACCTGCTTTATTTTTTCAGCCTGGTGTTTGCCCTGACAGATTTCTTCTAGCAGTCACATACCTCACACCTTACAGTCACGTTACAAAAGCCTTACTGACCCTACACCATTCCACGTATCAATTCCAGGTAGATTGCTCTTGTGTCGAGACAGGGCTGGAAGTTAAAGCGAGGCCTGAAAGATGTTCTTTTTTTGGCAGGTCTTAGGAGCTGGCTCAGCACATTCCCATCTCCTGCTTCGT
Source organism: Colius striatus (assembly GCF_028858725.1). NCBI lineage: Eukaryota > Metazoa > Chordata > Aves > Coliiformes > Coliidae > Colius > Colius striatus. The sequence continues at coordinate 18,814,902 of NC_084770.1, read as the reverse complement.
CTAAAAATAATAAAGCCTCTGAAGCAAGCAGGCAGGATATCTGCTCTGAGTGCAGGCTGCATGCCCAGGCAGCTCTGCTGCTCCCACCTCCAGCCCTGCCTGGGAAACACCAGCAGCCTGAACTGGGGCTGGTAGCCCATTGGTCACAGTGCTTGGCGTGATGTGAAGATCTTCCCTTTGCTTCCCCGGGGGTTGGCCACTGTCTGCAGGTGAAGGGCTGGCGAGGGGAATGTGTACCACATCCTGGGGTACTGCTGGTGATGAAATTGACCCAGCTGTCCAATTCACCCCCTTCCTTGGGCCTGCTGGTGGGGTTGACATCTGGTAACCCACCTCAGACAGGAGGATGGACAAAAAGCAGCGGTTAAAGCAAAACTTCCTCTGTTCAGCCAGTCCCTCACATCTACTGACCTCAGGGACAAAACCAGTGCCCTCACTTTTTCTCTTTTAAACATGTAAGGGTGTAGGTTGGAAGAGATCTTCACTTGCACCAACCCTCTCATCCAAGAGAGATGGATGATGACCGCTCAGGCGGCAGAGCTGGCCTCCAGGAGGGAGCAGGGCTGCAGCACAGAGATGCTGGTGGCCTCCCTGCCAGTGACCCTCCACCACATCCCCAGCACACTCCAGTAACCAGCTGTAAATGCAGAACTTTCAATAAAACCAAGAGCTATCAAATTTTCATGCTCTGTTATTGGCACAACTGTATCTGAATTCCAGAAGGCATTCTCCAGGCTGGTAAACCTAATCTTCTACCCACAGCTTTTCAATTTGCTGCTGTAATATAGGTGCATCTCGCTTCTCTGAACAGCAAGTACGAGATTGCTCTCTCCTTCACTGTGATATAAGAGCACCTGTCCCACTTATAGTCTCCTCCTGCCCATCTATTTCTTGCAAATACAGAATTGAACACACTCTGGGATTCTCCTATAACAGTGTGTGAGAACACGATGGTTCATTAGAGTGCTTTTTTTCATCACAGTTGTTTGCTCCCAGACTCCTACAGCCAGGACTGTATATGCACAAGACCCACAATGGTTTCAGTCTTATAGAAGGGTCTTGTCTGAACCTTGATCCTGCGACTAACATTCATTCCCAAGATATTAAAAAGAAAACATGGATTAAGAAAGATAAGAAAACATCACAGACAAGGCTTTGCCACCTACACAGAAAATGGGCACCAACAACACGCAAGGTCCACCACTGGGTCCTTCTGTGATGGTCACTTGTCTGCTCAATTATCTCTTCATATCAATGCTGCCTTTTTGTCCTCTGAGACAGTATCTCTAGCTGTGCTCAAAGCAGGCAGGAAAAGCAAAGCTGACTGGGTAAAATGCTGTTTATTTAGGTGGCACAAATGAACCCTCACGCTATGCTGAGCTCAGCTGACCTGACACATCAAAGCCTTTGATTGGTTTCCAAGTGCTGACAGTAAGGACCCCACTGCAGCAATGCTGACAACACTTGGAGAAGCACCACAACACACAGTGCTACTAACAACCCCATAGTTACAGATGAGGAGGAAAAAAAAAATGCAAAGAGTGATGCCCACAGAAGAGCAGGATGCTTTTGGCATAACACCAGCAATACAACGCTCTGATGGTCTTCCCTGAGGTCACCATCAGTGACCAGAAGTGATCAGTTTGCCAGAAAAAGCAGGAGAACAGGACATGTAATAGTCAAAGCTTTAGGAATGACACCTTACCTGGCCATCGCTGAACCCACCCATGGGTTGGGATCAGAGCACAGTACCCATTGGGTGTTGCTGCTCACTGGTGTAAAGAGGGACCAGAAGTCCCGCTGCTTCTACAGCAAACCCATACTACCACATATGCTATCTCCAGAAAGTAACTTGCCCCTGGATATTTGGGAGATGAAGGAGCAGCAGATTTCAGTCATTCCTCCCAGCAGAGGGAATGTGTTTTAAGCAAACAGCCAAGTAAGGGGAATGAGGGGAGGGATGAGAAACAGTTGCTTCGTGGAGTTTAATCTTTAATTAAAAGGGTCGAGCAGAATGTTTCAAACACCACATGGGGATAATTTAAAGAGCAGTTTGTAAGATGAATTTCTATCTTCAGTGTGGGTTTTCACATATTAACAATAAATAGAAATTTCATATTATTTCCACGAACGTCAGCCTTGGTAAAAATCACGGCTCCTTCACGGCGGCACAGCCAAGGTTCACATCAAACCACCCATGCAGAAGCCACTCCGTGAAGATCACGGCTCAGGCACAGGTATTTGTTCAAAAAACAGTATCCTTCAAAGCCACGCTGAAAAAGGACTGTTTTTCTTATAGTAAGAAGCCCATGATGCAGGCACAAAAGGAGCAGGATGCGAACCAGTGACACACGAATGCCATAGACTGTGGAGGGCATAGAGACAGCTCTGGTCCCACTTGCTCTGCTTCATTTAAAACCAGCACAAAAGGTTTTCTATCCATACCAGCATTCTCTGAAGGGTGCTTCCCAGCTCAGCTGCAGCTAAATTCACTGTGCTCCTACCGCAGTCATCTATTAGCTGCTCACCCTCTCCTGCACTCTCCCTGCAGGGCTGCAGCGAGGCTGAGTAATGTGGTCACTAATAGTGTATTACATCCTGCAATTAGTGCAACACCAGTACCCAGATCATCGTGCTTTATCAGAGAGACCTACTCTTTGCCTTACATGTTGGTTCACAAAGCTTCTCCCATAACCAAGAGAATTCCCAAATGAATTGACATGCTTCCCAGGTTTTAAAATCTGCTTCCATGGTGGAGCACATGTCACAAATTCATGGGAGCAAGAGTAGCCTCTGCTCCCTCCCAGGAACAAGTACATTTGCTTGCTAGACCTGACCCTTCTATCTGCACAGCAAATACTAGGTCCATGACTTCATCTTCTCCGTGAGGGATGTGATCTCCCCCAAATACGAGTGAAATGCAGAGCCCCCGCCAGCGCTCAGAGTTGTCAACAGCCCCGTGAAGGCTCTGAAGCTGCTCCTCAGCTGCAACCATTGCTCTGCCTCAACATACATCTGCAGGGACTCATGCCCACGGAGTCTTCCTGCAGCTGAGCCCCCATGATCCTCTTCTTAACCAGAGCCTACCTACTACACCAAGGACCTACCCAGATCTTTGCAAGGCTGTCAAGCCTGTTTGACAACTCCCTAGGAGAGACAGAACAGACTAGAAAATGCGGTTTCACGTAAGAAAGTGAGCAATGTCCCCGTGGGGCTGACAGTACCGATGAGACAAGGGAGGCACGGAAAGGTCAACAGCCCAGATCACACTGAAAACATGTGGCACCACAGAAACATTCAGCTCTCCAATCCTAAGTTCCTGTGCTTTAACCACATACATCTGCCCCTTTTCAAGCTGTAGCCCACTGGGCATTATCTGATTAATCCTGCAACAAGGAAAACCCAAAAGGTCCCTTTCCACAAGTTTCTCATCATCGTACTTCAATGACTTAAACAGCAGAAAAACATCGGAAGGAGTCACTACTGAGAGCCCTTTCAGAAAGATGTCCAGTTAATTATCAAACCACCACAGAGCCCAAAGTCATCCCAAATGCATCAACATGGCAAGAGATGAGTCAGTCTCAGGAAATGCCAGGAGCTCCTCTGTCACCAGCCACAAGGCAAGGCCAGCTTTTGCTCCAGACAGGAAGAAAAACACTGGATAATATGAGACGGACCACATCAGTCACTGGACATGAGGTACATCAAGATGGCACACAAAATTTGTTCCTATCACTGGAAAAGGAGATGTTTTTCAACACGTTGCTGTGTGGAAGTGTCCTACTTCCTTCCTCATTACTGTTTCAGAGAGCTCACAAAGGATGCTCCTCCAAGAGTGAATTATTTAGGCAGTCATCTCAGCAAGTTATTTCCGCTCATTTCCGAGGAACAATACAGCTCAACCTGGGATTTAAACCAGCAGCAGTGAAATGGTGCCCGCTTGACTCTGCCTCCAGAAGATGGACACTGAACACCATGAAACCACGGGAGGACAGAGCTTGCACTTGATGTGGCCTCAAATCTAGAAGAGCTCTTTCTTTCCAGCAAAACCTGCTCATCTTCACATTCTGCACAGCTTTCCTCCTAGAAGACTGTTGGGTTTTCTACTTACACATGAATTACTCTAATCTTGTTGTGACAGTTTAGAGCAACCAGAGAATGCTGCAACTTAAAACATCATCATTTGTCTGCAAGTTTTAAGCGGGAATAGGGCTGCCAAATCAGACCACCACAAAGCTAGAATCTGACAGCTGTAACTAGGGCAATTTCAGTTAGAGAAAGGGGAAAATAAATAAAGTAAAAAAGAAAAAAATGGAGAAACTATACATTACAAGAGGAAAAGGAGATGTTGGCTATTTGCCTGTTTTGATGCTCTCTTCAAACCAGTATCGTGCTCCTCCTGTTCCTACTGCACAGTTGTTTACGAGCAGCCTGGAAGAAAGGCAAGGGAAGAGAGAAAATCCCAGAGCCAAGATAGTTGCCCAACTGCAACTTTTCAAAAGTTACAGAGCCACAAGCAAGACATGGCCAAAGCTCCCACAGCACTGGTGCAGGCACTCACGTATCTCCCAGTGTTTATCAAGTCCCAGGCACGTGAACCCTGCACGAAAAAGGTCTGTGCTGTGACATGAGAGCCAAAGCAGGCAACATCCTAATACTTTGACCCTGATTTGCTCTCAATTCCAGGTGACTCAAAGAGGCTCTGTGATTAACGAGACAAGAAGAAAATTAGATCTACTTGAGCATTCTCCAAAACAGAGGCCAAGCCTCTTTGCTGCTACCAAACTCCCTTGGGGTTGTTAAATGTTAAACTAGAGGAAAAAAAAACCCCAACATAGAAGTCCCAGAAGTGTCAATCAATTCAGATCTGCAGCCATTTAATAAGCTTGCAATTCTTTCCCAGAAATATCTACCCATCAAAACAATCTGACTTATAATTACAAGTAGTGTGGCCAGCAGGACCAGGGCAGTCATTGTCCCCCTGTATGCAGCACTGGTGAGGCCACACTTCAAGTGTTGTGATCAGTTCTGGGCCCCTCACTACAAGAAGGACACTGAGAGGCCAGAGCGTGTCCAGAGATGGGCAACAAAGCTGGTGAAGGCTCTAGAGAACAAGTCTGATGGGGAGCAGCTGAAGGAGGGTTCAGCCTGGAGAAGAAGAGGCTGAAGAGAGACATGATCTTTTCTTCCTTCCAAGAAAAGGAATCCAGTTTTAAAGCCACAGATACCTTGGTGTATGTGGATGGTTTGGTAGCAGAGCTGAAACCTACTGGTCAATAATCTAGCTCTGAGGAGTATATTTTTTAAAATTTGCTCTTTGCAAGGTCTTGGCAACATTTTCTTTTTCATCTGGACCTCAGGGTGATTATTCTTCCATTTCTGCTCAAGACCAACCCATCACAACGGTCTCTCTTATCAGGAACTAACCCTGAAGACAACTTCTGCAAGTATCAAGCGGTGTCACAAGGGAACTGCTGTCTCTCAAGGAGAGAGGGAGAGTATCCTCCCCACTGCCCAGCACAGATCTCTGCATGGACACTGTCTGCATGAATAAGAGTGATTAGGAAAGTCCGTCCAATCTTGTGCGTTACAATTGCAGATGCCCACTAGCAGAAGTCCTTCTATGACACGTGCAGTAGTTCAGCTCTTGGCTGCTGCTACAGAGAGACAGTCACACTGGGCTGATTCCCTGACACTTGGCTGCTTCCAGGTACTTTCAGTTGTCCTGCTAGGTCCATGGCATTGAGTCAAGATCTCTCATAACCAGTAACCAACATGCAGTGGAGCTGCTTTCCCTGGGGATGGTTGGGCAGCTGAGTTGAAGCCTCCAGTGGTAGGTTCTATGCCAGACAGACTGCATTTTTGCATTTCAGCAACGTTCATGTTGATAATACACTTCTTTTGATGAAGAAGCATATTGAAGACAACTCCTTTTTGATCTCCTCCTCTGCTACACATCAGTTGGTGCCCATCAGGGTTGAAAGGGAATGGCAGTCAACCACGACTTAAAGCTGGCTCTGGGCACTGGAGCTGAACCCACAGGCCCGTTGCAGGCAGCAGCGAAGCCTCTGACCCTCCTGCTCTTCTCCATGACCCAGTTCCACACTGCAAAACTGGATTATGACTCTCATTGATCCATTTGCTTTTCCACTTCGATTTGGCTGTTTAAGCAGTGAAAGAGGTCACCTCTCTCTACTGCAATTGCTGAGGCAGCTTCCTGCCTACCAAAGACTGAAGCTTATCTCCTTGGAGCTCCTTGCTAGTAACCAAGAGCCAGACAGCAAAAATATCTTGGGAACTGTTAAAAAAAGAAAGTGTGACAAACAAGACATGTTCCTGGATACACAGAGCACCATCCCAATCTGTACTCACAAGGCTTAAAAAAACAGGGCTGCCAGAATGTACTACAGACAGTGTCTTGTATTATCTCTACAGTGTAGTCCACACCAGCATCCATCACCAAGATGCCAATGATGTGCTGAAGAACAGACATCTATTGTCAAGGAGAGATATCCAGCACAGCTGAAGATTCTGTAATTACTGATTAAGAGAAAATGAAAGATTTATTATTCACGTAATAGTCAATGATGGTCTTTTCTGGAGTAGCACAGTGGTTTGCTTACAGGCCTTCATCTGTATGTCACATTGAATTATGCAAGATTAAATAGCTTCATTTTTTCAAGCTGTGATTTTAGGTAATGTGTGGATTGTCCAGCAGTAATTAAAAGGACAGAGGCCACTTGTACTCTCTGCTAGGCCCTTCCAAGGCAGCCTGGTACTGAAGTTCCAATGGGGATTCTCTCTTCCTAACAAGTTTCTGGCTGTATTTCTTCAAGTTACAAAACTACAGGTAGAGAAATTTTCTATTCTGTCATTGAATTTTCTATTCTGTCTTCAGCTGAGATCAAAGCAGAGAGAAATTTGCAAAGCAAATCCTAACTCATCAGTAGAGATTTTTAACCCCTTAAAGTATATACTATCTACAGTAGGCAGAAGAGATAGGAAGATGGGAAAAAAAACATCAGAGAAGCAGTCCTCAGTCCCAGTTTTGCCATTAACTACAACAGAAACCCTAAACACACGATAAAATCTGAGTGCTATGTGTTATTACATGTCTCCCTTGAAAAAATGTCTTTTAAATGAAGAACATTGTATGCACCAAGCCATGGGATCCCACCACTGCAATGTTTCTGTCATCCTCTTCCTCCCAACTTCTTGCTAAACCTGAGACCAGATTGTTTAACTCCAGCAGAAACTTCAGGAGAAATCACAGTATCAGACAGAGGCAGAACATGGCAGACAAAGACTTAAGGAGCCAGCAACTACAAACTGAAGGCGAACAAAGGCTAATGTGAAATGAAGTGCATCATTTTTAAGTGAGAGTAATTAATCACCAGCACAGATTAACAGTGGAACCACTCAGGCTTGAAGGCTTTACATTAAAAGTTAGCTCTGAGTAAGGTAGAGTCCATCATCTGCCAGATGACAAGGTAAGTCTGACCACCCCGAAACCCAGGGTCTCACAAAACCACAGAGCTCTTTCACAAGGAGGCAGCCCCGCTGTCCTGCTGCCCAGCCCAGGGGGGACAGAACGCAGTAGATACTACTTCCAAGAAGCTGCTCCAAGCTGTAACTAAATGGTCAAACTTATAGAGCTGCACCTCCTCATTTATGCTCCCAAATCCTAGTTAGTGCCTTTAATTCTCAGTTAAAAAGCCCTGGAGGCACCCTGCCACCGGAGGCTGAGACCTACCTCACCTTATCTCCATTGTAGTATCTCAGGGCTACAACATCCACCACCTCATTGAAGCCCTCTGTCATCATCCTTAAAATACGGAATGAATTCCAACCGTCTGAAAAAGAACAGAAATGACCAACATAACCAGCCTCAAGCCCTGTCAGCACAAGGTATCAAGAGCAGAGTTGTCCTTGCTGCCCCTCATTCACCACCTGCCATGGCTGTTCAAAACCCATCCCTCGTGTTCTCCAGGATGTACTGCACGTCATCTCAAATGCTGGACAAGTGACTTGAAGAAACAGTTACTGTATTGGGGTTTTCACTCCCCCTCTCAACATATCCACTGAAAAGTCTCACCAGACCTCTTGCCTTGGTCCATGAACATTCCCACTCAGTCACATCTGAGGAGCAACAACCCAATGACAGTAAGAAGGATTGGACCAGCTAGGTTGTTCAGGGAGGAATCTGACCAGTTCATCCCAAGTATACTCATAGCTCCAGTGCTTGGATGCTGAAAATCCTCTCCACTGCATCCCCTCTTCTCCAGCCTGACTCCTGTCCCTCACTTCTCTGTGCACTGCAGGGGAATGTGGTTCAAACTCCCCAAGATCTGGAATTCCAAGGGTTGGTGCTGGATTAAACACCAGATCTAGACATTTTCAGAATTTGTCATTTTAATTGCTATTTTATATGCCAACTGGCCTGGTAGAAGGTCTTTCTGAATTCATCTAGATGGGGTCTGAGCTACAGTAATGCACTTATGTGTCCCACAGTCACACTTGCATGTAGTTATCCCACCCACATTACCCACTGGCCTTGCTCTGCTGCAAGCCAGACACACTGACTTACATTTATCATTACAAATCAAAGATAATTCCTCTGATTATGCAGCTATGAAACAGAGAGCACAGAGGCTATTGGAAACTCACTAGAAACATACCTCCCACACCAAGCCTGCAATAGCCACATTTGTCCTATCCACAGTATGGGGACAGTGAGAGCATTCAACTCCAAACTCAGATTGGTTCTTAAAAGTCTCACATTTTAGCAAAATTAATCCAGTGTTGCTCCTCACATTCCCAAATACTCAGCTATTCAGTGCCAAAAACCACCAGCTCCCCCCTGCCCCATCCACAGAGACTTCTGGGAAGTGGCACGCTGCTGCTGCCGTCCCACAGTGCCAAAACAAACAAACAAAGTATACATTAGTGGTAGTCTAATAAATATGATTCAAATATGAATTAAAAACTCCAGGTTAACTCCCAGGTTTCCAACAGGCTGCTGCACTGCTGATAAAACCTTCACAAAGGTGGCTGCACAACTGGGTCTCTCTTCCTCCCTTGCATGCAGCAGAGTCCAACCTGCAGGTCTGTAAAACATGTATCCATGATGATATTCATTTGTGCTGTTTCCCTGATAATTCAAGTGAACCACGCAAATAAGCAGCAACAAGAAAGTCTTCCTTTAGAAAAAACCTGGCACCCTCTGGACCTGCAAATGTCCTCTGCAGCCCAGGAGCTTCTCAACATTATAAGATAAAGAGGGCTGGACACCCCAAATATCCTTGGTCCACGTGTGTTTCTCTGGTTCAGTAGAGCACTAAGGAGGAGGTGTAATGCAATCCATCTGCCTGCAGAGAGGCACCACAGCACTACTTCAACCCTTCACAGAAGTTGTAAAATGAATTTATGTGCTGCACAAGCTTTTGGGACCAGGCTCAATTCCCACTTTTGAACATAACATAGGAGTCTGGTCATCACTTCAGCAGCTCTTCAGTGCAGGAGAATAAAAGAATAAACAATCAGGGAAAAGAGAAAACGCATCCATCACATACTTGACCATCCCAAACATGTAAGCTAAAAGGGAGGGAATATAGTATTTTCCCCTTTTACCTCAGCCTGGTATTAAGAAGACAAGATACATTCCTAACGATAAGCCTCTATGAATGAAAAACTGGCAGAGTCAATAAAATGTGAAGTAAACCTAATTCATTTTTACTATATGACCTACTTTCAGCAGGTTTTGATTCACACGAGCTGCTAGAGCTTCAAGGTGGTGATTCGGCAAGGTCTGTTCATTAAAGTCATTTTTGTTGTTTATGGCTTTCAGCTTCAAGGCATAAGAAAACACATTTCTGTCAGAGCCAGTCATCAAAAAGGTCCCCTCGGCACAAATCTCGCAGTATCCAGGGAAAAAATGAATGTGAATGTAAACGTTGCATCAGAACTGAAATGAGATGGGAATGAATAAAGTCTAAATTGTTGGAGTTAATGCCCCATACCCCAAGCATCCCCTGCCTGCAGCCCTGATTCAACTGCCTGCCTCACAGGTGCCCAGCTGCCATGGATCTCTGCCTGCCCTGCAAAGGAACAGCAACATCTGCACCCCTTTGCTCTGACAGGCCAAGATGTGACACCCTGGCAGCAGCAAACCCTTTGGGGCTTCCCTGCAGCGCTCCCTCCTGATCTCTTACTGTTTGATAATGGATGCAGCCCTGATAGCTTAAAAACTACTACTAGCTCATATAGTTCCTCATCACATTCAACTAGCTCTGAAGCAGTAACAGGGACTGAATGTTAGACAAAATGCTGTGGGAAAGTCATTTGCCTTTTTTACTAGAGCATCCTCTCCCTCCTGTGCTGCAGAAGAGGTGTTTGCAGGGTGTCCTCAGCCACCATGTCTCCCAAAGTAGCAGGCTGTCTTCTTTCTGGTGCATCTATATACCTGTCTATCCCTTATATACTCATGCAGTCTCATAGGAGAAAAAATATAAACCAATTTTCTCTCCTAACCATGTGAGGGCCAGTTAAATACAGGTTAACTTGGATCAGGGTCATTGGCAGAAAACACTTCCCCAATATTCACTCTTACACATCCAAGTAGCTCCATTGGATTTCAAAAGGGCTGTTCATAGGCTGGGGCCGAACATGTAAATAACTACATTAGGAGCTCATATAGACAAGGTTGAGACAGTTAATAAATAACTGTAGAGGTGATCTCCTCTCCTTAATGTAACACTAAGCAAGCAGAAGTTCTTTGCTTTACATGCCAAATCTGACATCAGGGTATCTCTTAAGAAGGTGCACGTAGCATCCCTAATTCCCCTGCTGCCTGGGGCAGCTGGGGATCCCACAGGGCAGGGATGAACATACAGATCCCTGCACTGCCATTTTCACTAGCTGCTCATTCCCAGCTCCCAGTATCTCTAACAGCATCACACAAAATTAGCAAGAAACAGTATTTTGACAAAGGCTGTTAACAGCATCCCAGGACAACGTGACTCTGGAGCAGAGGCTGGAGAGAGCCACTGCTCACCAAAGTCACGGCAGCAGAGATCAGTTACAGGTCCTGCAGAAGAATCTGCTAAAATGGTAGTAATTAGAAAATAATCAGTTCATTTTTGCACTCTCCTGTCACTAACAACTTCACTCCGCTGGAAACGAAGGGCACCGTCACCTCTGCAGCGCTGCCCAACCCCCTGCTCCCGCAAAGGGCTCTCCCACCTTCCCGTGGTGGGAAAAAGCTCAACCCAGGGCCAGGGCACAGAGGCAGGAAAAGGCACGTGGTTGACAAAGAGGAGCCTTGGGAGACCTCTCATTAACTGTCTCAGTGTCAAATGAGGAGAGCTAGCTGGAACAGAGGCAGCTCCCACTGCAGGGACGCAACTAAAACAAAGCAAAATCCCAGAATGGAAACCAAAACCCCAAAATAGTGCATGTTTCACAGACAAGTACTGCATTATATACACATTCTGGGACAAGGAATGAAGGGGGAAAGGGAAAAGAAAAAGGATGATTTTTTTTTTTTTCTACTAGGAAATCATCATTTGTCTACTTGGGGGCAAAAGAGTTTCTTCCCCCTATCACCAAAGCAAAAGGTCTGGGAGAAAATGGGTTTCCTGCAAAAAAAGAAGGGGGAAAATAACTTCTGGCTTAAGCCTAGAGAATGAAGCAACAAACCTTCTAAAGCTCAACTGAATAAAACAGCATGCAAGCTTTTAGGCAGAGCTGACTGACCTTCAAGCCTGGCCTGGTTAACCCTGGCCTTCTCATAAGGGAGATCCTAAAGAACTGAAAATCATGCCCTGTGCCTGGGTGTTCTGATGGACACAAACACTCTCCCAGCATCAGCCCTGACTTGCAAACAGTCAGTATGTTTAAGACTTAACTTACTTCTGTCACCTTGAAGCAAAGCACGCAGCTTTACAAATGACTATTTCTCGTATTTTGAATGCAATTAGGGGATTATTCAAAAATAAGTTGCCATGAGCCTCCCAGGAGACATGAAAAGGTCACGGAGCAGGCTGCAGAATATTTTCCCAGCCTTCCTCAACAATATTTAAACCTACATGATTTCTCTATTTTAAGGTCTTTTTTTTGGGACTTAGTTAAAAAAAAATCCCAAAATATTAAGAGGAAAGCTCTTCATTGAAAGAGGACACGTAAGGACAGCAAGAGATTTTGGTACTTCTATGAACTCTGGCAGCAACAGCACAGGCAGATGGAAGGAGCAGTAAGGGAGCTGGGCTCAGCTTACTGTGTGCCTGAGGCCGGCAGGAGAGCATCCGCTCCCGCGCCACTGCTGCTGTTCCTCGAGCTCCCAAAGGGCAACCTGGGCCTGGAGGCTGGGGCTGACCCGAGCGCTGGCTCCAGGCAGGCCCAGGGTGCAGGCCACGGCCAGGGAAGGAGAGCAGAGGAGGGCTGGAGGGGCTGCAGTCCCCGTGGCTGTGGGGAAGCTGCCAAGCCCCTGCGTGGAGCTGCGTGGAGCTGCGGCAGCGCGCTGCTCACTCGGCTCACGGCAGGAGCGGAGCTGCCTCTGAGTCACAGCTCTGCAGCGCCCGCAGCTCTCCCCTCCCCACTGCCTTGACTATTCGTTATATTATTATCCCCCTCTCCTTTCTTTGGGGTTTTTTTTACCTCCTCCTATTTTGACTCACTGGCTCTTTCACTGCCAGCCACAATAGCTTCTGCTCAAGCTGCAGAGAGTGAAAGTCAGGGCTGGTGGGGGAGCCTGGCAGCCCCAGCCCCTCATGGCCACAGCGCAGAAGAATGTGGGAAGGGGATTTTTATTTTCCACTCATTTAATCGCAGAAACTCCTTAAAGTAGATATGCTGATTCTCTTAAAGCTGCCATAACAAAGCAAGTTTTCAGCGTTTGATTCACAACACTGACTCAGGTTCTAAAAGCCAATCATTTTTCCATTACCTCCCAGCTAATGGGATGTATCCAGTCTCACCAGTGAATTCCTTTGTGCAGTGCCTAATTTCTGGCACAGGCCAAAGACTTTATTTTTCTTCTCCTTTCACCTTAGTTATTACAGATTTAAAAAAAAAACCCAAACCAAGTCCACAGAGCCAGGAAAACTAAGTGCCTCCACCATGGAGCTCCTGCTGATACCTGTGGGCATGTGACTACCCAGAACCTGATGGGAACAGGTTCACAGCTTTGCTTTCCAGATACCGTAGGTAGATCTTTGTGCTGTGAGGCCATTTCTCAGGATGACATATGATGAAGATGCAGGCTAGGGACATGTTGCAAACACAGCCATTGGTGTTGTGGTTGGATGCACAAACATGCCAGGGTTTGAAAGGTCAAAGGTGTGAAAATATTCCATGTTCAGTGTTTTCACATAGGACCCACCTCATGGAAAGAGCTCGGGAGTGGTACCAAGAGTTTGTTGTAAACACATCATAAAAAGAGGTATTTGAAACTATTTGAAAAGAGCAGATGTCACCCATCTTTGAACATCAGCCTAGACAGACACACACAAATGCTTTAAATCTTACCACCAGCTGAAAGGCAGCACCTAAAGTCATCTGGGTAATTTAGTTACATCTCCCCATCTCAGCTGCTGTCAAAGAGGTTGATGAGTTACCATTCCACAGGCCACAGACACAAAGATACCACTGAAAGCACAGAGCCAGGCCAGGCCTCTGCACAAAGAGGTTTGCTGCTCTGACTACCAGCTACAGTTTCCGTGGTTAAGCTTTCATCCAGAAGTCAAAGTTACTCATGTACAACGTGTCAGCAAATCCTTGTCAGTGATCTCGGTAGCACTAAACAGTCACCTTCCTCTTAAAAAAACTGTTGCCCTTCAGGAATGCCTTCTGCATATTGAGATCTAAGTCGTGTTGTCATCCTCCGTAAGAGACCACAGCCAGTGCCAGGTCCTGCAAATTCACAGACTGACTGCGATGCCACTGGAAACCACCCTGTGTCCATACAATGTGTCCCCACAGCTGCCCTCTCTCTCAGCTCCCTTTTAAAAAGATTTATCTTCTTTTTCCGGCAGCAGTTTCCCCTCAGTACTGACCCCAAAGTCAGTTTCTCCCTCCTTTAGGGCTCAAGGTTAGCTGGGAGAGGCAGAAGGTTTCTGCCACAGGATGGTTTGGACACAGACAGGGTACATAAGTGAAGGGGGTCATCTGGATACTTTGGTACATGAGTTGGTGCTTACATGAACAATATCCTGCAACACTCATGCCTCTTAACCTGCTTGATAAATACAATGTTTTCTGTTTCAGCTGCATCTCTGCCTTTACCTCTGGGTGAATCTCTTTTCTCTCACTGTATTTTCCACACTTTCATTCCTTTTGCTAGAACTGGTAGTATATCTTGTGTAGCCCCTAATGGTGAGCATCCATAAAACATGACCAGCCTTCCAAGTCTTTTGTTTTCCAGTCAGATATATATTTGCCTTCTCTCTTTCAGTACTATTTTCCTCCAAGCACCATCTCAGCTGGGGGACTTCATCATCGCTGCTGGGCTGACATCTTAGATGGATGCTGTGGGACCAGTCACCCCCGAGAGCTGCTTTACTCCTCCATCATTCACAGGAGCTCATCTATTACAAGCATTTCCCTTCACATTTTCCCCCACTAACAAAACCTAACATCCCTATCAGATGCATGATATTTGCTACACGTTTTTAGGTACCTCTGCTCCACACAGTTTCACTGGAAGCCTTTGTACCCATTAAGGCCTGAAAGAATGAGTGCCAATGGCCTTTTGTAGGTTAATCCACAAGAGATCAGGAGAGTGCAAGACATTCTGTCTATTCAAATTACTCATTTTACAGTATAATAGTATGAATATTAATATTAACTGTTGAAAAAGTGTGTTAATTAGGATGCTGGCAGTTTTCTGGACCACTGCCACTCCAAGTAAACACTCAGGGATACGTGACTATTCAAGCTAAGGTCCCGAATTGCTGTTAACAACAGTGGCACGCTCAGTTCCACCACAAGAGCCAAGTAACCAAAATAATGAGGGAACAACGTACAGAGGGTTAATGTTACTTATTTTTCCTGTACTAATTTCAGTTATTCCCCTTCCTAGAAAAAACGGTATTTAACGGACCACAAATAATTTGCATAGTGCACATGTGCAAGCTGCTGTTTTTTAAGCAAATGGAACAAATGCCTCATTAATAACTAAGCAGCAAGAAATGCAGAAAGAATTTTGTACCAGACTACCAAAAACCATAACAATTTAGTCTTCTGATGCTCTCCTCAGCTTAAACACTATGCTCCTTTGATAAGACTCACTTTGGTAGATGATAAAATGGAGAAGGCAAGGTCTGTGTATGTAGGAGGAGAACATACACCTAGGAGGTTGTACTCGTCCATACACATTTTCTAATGCAGTGAAGTTCCCACAAGCTCAGGAGGAGGCCTGGTCACTGGGATGTTTATAGCGCATAGATGATCTTTAACAGATACGATATTCCTCCTTTCCAGTTTGTGTGTCTATTTTTATCCTTTAGCATGCATGTGCAAGCTTCCCTGTAGTCTGCTGATCTCAAGGTTAATCTTCGTTTTCTGCTGGTGAAATGAAAGGTCAGCTACAGACCAGGTATCAGGAAGGTCTTCCAGACACTCAAGTATTACAAACCTGACAAATCCAGTGTCAGCAAGCACCTTATCCTGGAGGAAGCAAGCAGACCTGCTGTTCTGGATACTGCTGACCTCAAGACACCACCACTGGTTCCCCAAAATGCTTGACATCTGCAAATACACTTTTCTTCTGCTACAGAATAAACCTCAACCTACTATGGAAGTCTTTGCAAGGTTTGCATGGAAGTGTTTGAATTAAAAACCCGTTGGTTTTGTTTGGCTGTGGTGTTTTACCACAAGCATAGGAAAAGCACATCAGACCTCTTGGACCTTGCTTGTCCTGCTTCAAGGGAGCTATTTTCCTTTGAGATCACATGAATCTATGTTTTCCACCTGTGAAGCCCCAATCATGGTTATAAAGGGCTGAGTCCAAGATGTAGCCAAAACTATTTTCAGCAACTGGGGTTTCTCAGCATGGTGGAACTGACAAAACTTGGATTATCGCCCTCTTCAACATATTCAGAAATGCTAATTTTGGCTTATATCCATCAGTCAAGAGATCCAGTTTCTCTTGCAGGACCTTCAAAGCTTCCTAGCCCCATTTACCAAAGCAGAAACTTGAAAACATCTGCCAAGACATGAGGACTTCATTTCCAGAAGCTCTCAGCACCAATACCCACAGCATTCATCAACGAAAGAAAGAGGTCTACCAGTACTGCTGATGATCAGGTCCCTGCTTGTCTCAGTGTAAACTAAAGGCATCTAAAACTAAAGCAGACTTCTGCAAGCATGGGTGACCAAGGCATCTGGTTTTCGGATTCCCAGCCTGACATATGGACCTGCAGACAAGATTTTGCACAAGAAAGGACCTGCACAAGATTTTTTGTGTGTATGTACACACAAAGGCATGGGGTGAAGGAGGCTCAAACACAAGTATTCCAGGCTGTTGAAGACCATCAGTTGGAAGCAGCTGCAGAAACCTCTGATAATTCCCCAGGTTACTGAGTACTTTGCTGCTTAAATCTCTCCCTGGCCAGAGCTATCGCTTGTCACCTATCAAAAGCTAATCCTCTTTTTTCTGATTTCACCTCTATCTTCTCTTTTTCCTTCTCTCTGAGTGCAAAGCACCTTTAATCTTAATTTCAGATGTACTTTTCATGATGTTGCAGATGTGTTATCTGCAGCTGACAGTATTTGCCACCTATTTCTCCTTAAAGGACACTGCTTGACCTTGTAACAGCTTCCATGCCTCCAGCTTTAGAGGCTGAGCCTTTCTATTTGAATGGATCACAAGTAATCACTTTTCTGTATCCATTATTAGCAGTGAAGCAGCTACCCAAAGAGCTCCTGTTTTGTTGAGGTTTTTTTTCCGTCCTCCCCACCCCCCCCCGAATGCAGCATTTTTTTCCCAGGCAGAGACATATTATGGCAATTCAGTCACTGACAACTGTGTAAATCACACCCAGGCAAAAGTTATTGATGACCTCATTCCAGTAAAGTATGAGCTGATCACACTGCCCCACGGTATTTTGATCATCGGAGAACCCTGAAATTGAAAGTCCCAGGCTCTGCTTTGCTTGGAAATCTAACAAAAGGCATTAACTGTGACAAAAGGTACTTAGAGTATTTCTCTTAAATTATTGCACTTCACAACAGCAGTAACAAATACTCATCCTCCTTTATTAATACACTTTCCTCGCCCATAACTGTTCTCATTTTTCTACTTTTGAATTAAAATGCTTTCAAGTTATTGATCCCTTCTGCTAGAAATCTTTTCTTCTGTTTCTATTAGTTCTTGTACACAGCCTAATTCCAACAGTATGAACAGTGCATCCAACACAACCACCTTTCTAGTAGATTTGTCTCCCAGAAGCCCATGTGATTAATCTCTCCTGTATAAGACAAGTCACGTTCTGCAGCCCCAGCTCCTCCATGCTGCTGCCTTGCTTAGATTGGTACTCTCACAGTTTTTATTCAATTATGTAATTAGCTTCTTTGGGAAGGCACTTGAAGAAATAGGTTGTAAATGGCCACCAATAAAGGAACAAAAAACCTAATGCTGGAGCTCTCAAAAGCATTGGATTTCTCCCCATGCCAATTCATCTGTGGGCTCACAGGACCCAAGTGCTGTTCCTTAGCATGTGAACAGGGCTGAAGGCAGTCACCAGCAGATGCTAAGGTGCATGCTGCTGTAGCTATGCCAGAAGCTGCATTCCCTCCCCAGGGATGCAAGCTGCCCTCACAGCCTGGCTGGGCAACCCAGAGCCACATCCCGCTGCTGGGTGCTCAGATAGCAGCAGAAATGGGGCTCTGCCCCAGCCTTTCCACACTGCACTGAAATCCAACTGGTGACATGCTCAGTCCTTGCTAAACACTGTATCACAAGTTTAGGGCTTTTTCTCAAAGATTTGAAGGAAGAGGACCTGTCTTTGGCACATGGGCTAGCCTGAAACTGTGCTCTTGCCGTCAGCCCTTTGGCTAACCTATTTCCCTTGCTACATGCCCTCACTGGCTGCTGGACCTGCTCTGCATCCAAGCCTGTATCTGCTATGGAACAGCATGGGAAAGACATCAAATTTTCTTGGCTTAATACAAGCAGATGCAAATAATTAATACAAGTAGATGCAAAAAAAAATCCCAAACAACAAAAAACCTCATTAATACTTACAAATAGAGGCTGGGCCAACATTTTTTTCTGTAGGGTCCAGTGATAGGACATGGGGCAACGGAAAGAAGTTGGAACACAGAAAGTTCCACTTAAGGAAAAGCTTCTTTACTGTAAGGGTGAGGGAGCCATGGCCCAGGGAGGGTGTGGAGGCTCCTTCTCGGGGGGTTTCCAAACCTACCTGGACATGTTCCTGTGTGACCTGATCTAGGTGGACCTGCATTAGCAAGGGGGCTGGATTAGATGATCTTTGGAGATCCCTCCCAACCCCTACCATTCTGTGATTCTGTGAAAACCCACAATCCAAAACTCCAAGTCAGCCATAAGGGAGAAAGAGGCTGCAACATGGAGATGCAGCCCTGGTGCAGTGCTGTAATGCTTAACCTGGGCAAACAAAAACATTGCACAGACCCTGCAGCAAAGCTCAAATGCAAATGATTCACAGGGCACAAGTCAACCCAGGCAAGAGGCACAGACAGCTGGAGAGCAGGCCTCTCCCTGGCCCCAGTGCCCTTCCCTGTAACCCGAGTCTCCCATGCCCACCATAATCTGGCATGTCAGCACAGCAGCACGTGTAACAATCCATCTGCAGCCAGGGGTGACATGGAGGAAGAATCCATCCCCAAACCCTCAAATTTGCGTGGATGTTGAAGGTAGAGTAACCCAAATCACACCACAACTGTCACAGCTCTTCCATCCTTAAAGATGCTGTTCTTTGACAACTAAATAAAGAATACTGGAGGAGATCTTTCAGCAGACGATTGAGGGATCAGCTTGCTGCTTGGCTGCTGTAGGATCTTACGGAGATGCTGAGTGTTTTCTGTCTGACCAGGAGGATTCACACACTAGATTCTGCCCTTCAGCACAAGAAATAGGACTGTGGTTTTCTACATTTTGATGTTTTCTACAGCAAACATCACTTTTGCCAAGTTCCAAAATGCAATTTCACGTTGCACTTCAGAAGCCTGCTCCTCTAAAGACAACACCTCAGTTTTCTTTTGCAAACTACCCCTCGGGTTGGCCCTGCTGGCATTCAGACACACGATTCCTAATTCATCTGGAACAGGCTATTTACAAAAATTCTGCTGAATTGACTGTCTTCCTATTAGTTATGTAGAGAAGAAAAGCTTTGGCCTCGATCCTGGACCTGCAGAATTAAAGTGTGAAAGAGAAAATCTCTGAAGCACAGGAACGTGAAGGCATTGCCACTGTGCACCAGCAGTACTGCCCACTTCGGCTATAACCATAATTGCTCCTACAAAACAAGACACTAATGGCAAGCCCAGCGGTATCTGCAATTTTTCCTAAGCCCTGATCGCTACTTACATCTGAATTTCTACTTCCATGAAACATAAAAATATGTTTCCAGCCTTTCATGTTGTCCCTATGAGCTTCAAATTCTAAAGGGCTTTTTATGTACCGGGCTGGGAGGGGGGAGGTTGTCTGGAGACTTCAGAATGCTCAAGTTAGATACTTAATGAGGTATCATATTCCCAAGTAATAGTTTTGCTCAGGGACAAACTGCAACACCAAGGAAAGTATTAGCATAAAGACTTAACTGCAAGATGTGCTGGAGCATTAACATCCCGTCTTTTCAAAAAGGGATGCAAAGCAAGAAGAAAGAATAAACTGGATGGATGAAATGGCTCCCTGACTGCATCTCACCACTGCCAAGGAGGGGCTGGCCCCAGAGACCACAGCAGAAGAGATGATGGTCTCTCCCAGCTGGACCTCAGCACTGGCACTAGCAGCATGCTGGAGCTGAGGGATGCTGGTGCTGGAGCTCAGGGACGGCACACGGCACTGCTGGCTCCCACGGACACCACCAGCTGCTCAGCACTTGGAACACCACACCACAAATTGAAGGTTCAGCTCCTCATTCTGTCTCATGAGGATTATTTTTTTTCATTGTCATACAAAAGCAGTGAAATATCAGGATTAAACCTAGGAGGTATGAACATGGATATGCAGATGTCAGAAAATGTAGGCAGACACCTGAGCAATGGATGAAAAATGAAGCTGCTACCACAGACATCCCATTGCAGGGACTGGCTTTTCTTTCTGCTTCTTGGCATGAAGCAAACCAGCTTAATTCATGGCAGAGAAGTGCAGTTCTGCTTTCCACAGCCATGCCTCTGCAGGGACAGATCCATCATGTGGAGTTTAGAAGAAAAATCGGTTTAAATTTGTTTTCTTTGTCATTGAGGTTAACACATTCAATCCTTCCTCAGCAACAACCATCTGTAAGTCTGGGGTTTTTCATGCAAACCAGCACTACCCCATAAGATGCTGCCCCACAAGATGCTGATCCAGCTGCAGGCACACAGCCCCATGCCCCAGCCACTGCACCCTCACTGGAAGAACCAAGAATAAATGGGACAGAGAGAAGGACAAGCCTTGGAACAAGCTCCAAGCTTTCCTTTTCAACTCTGCCTAGCACACCAGCCACTAAAGACCATGACAACAGCATTTCTGGAGGAGAAGCTCAGAGAACTCATCAGCAGAGGCTCCTATCCCATCATCTCACAGCCCCCAACAGGGATCCCTGCAGACACCCAAAGGTTGCTTGGCCAGATGGAGGAACCTCCCTGAAGTTCACACACCTACAGTGATTTCAAGGAAAACACGATGTTTTCCTGTGAGGTACGAATCACACCTTTTAACTAACAAGGAGGCATCCGGGAGTTCATTTTTTTTTAATGCAGCCCGATCAGGCTTGATGCAGACAAACATGGAATACACTTCTTCACACTGACACTGTAAGTAACTATTTCTCAGGGGAGTGGAAGAACTGTAACGAGCTAACACTATCTGTTTGTTTGGAACTCAATAGCTAGACTTCTTAAAAAAGAAATATCCCCACCCAGAACTAGATGATAAAACAGATATTTATCTATAAAAATTACATCAAGTTATGGCAACATCTCCAAAATGTGACCAGGAGGGAGTGCTGTGCATCGCCCATCCCCTGCAGCCAAGGTGAAGCATCACTTCCAGCACAGAAGCGTGTCACACTAACAGGTCTTACCCAGATAAGGTGCTTCTGCCTTTTGATCTTTAGCATCCATGGAGAGCTATCAGCCAGCAGAGCTTCCAGACTGGGCTTCTGGGCAGCTGTGTAAAATTAACTATGGGCATTTGAAATCCAATTCTGTCCTTTATGCAGCTCTCTCCCCTCCACAAGTCCCATCTGGGCTTCACTACAGCCCTGTCCCTCTTCGCCCCTGCACAACCAGGTCATTTCAAGTATCACTTGCTGTCAAGTTCAGGTTTACAGTGGATTGAAAAAGCAATAATGACCTGCAGCAGGCAGTTCATTTGGGAACCTCACACGTTGCACGTACCCCTATAAAACAGTAGAATCTGGGGCAGGGCAGCATCCCTCCTGCTCTGGGGTGGCTCCTACTGTCCAATGCTGCTGTGACCCTTGGTGAAACTTCCCAACTGATGTAATCCAACAACCCAGGAGCTTCCTATAGTCCCTGACTCCAATCACCATACTCAAGCAGAGATTCCCTTTAAGGCAAAGCCCTCCAGCACCTAGATCTCTCATCCTCTTCCAGACCCATGTGCCACAGTTGAGTCTCCTGGATGAATCCCATACTTCACACTGTCTATGCTGGGAAAACTAGAATGGCACAAGAAAAAGGAGCATGTACTGAACACTTCTTCTTTAACAGCACTGTCCTGTCCCAGTGGAGAGAAAAAAAAACTCTTGAGGAAGGGAAGTTTGACAATACAAGTAATGCCCTGCAACCCTCTTCAGCTGACTCCAGTGCTGCCTGAAGCCCTAACTGACCTCCTCCTCTGCCACCTACACATGTAGCCGAGTGAGACAGGGACAGGGGGACAAGTGCATGGTGGGGACATGGGGATGGAGTTGGGCTCCTAGCCACACACTTCCACAAACACATTGGAATACAAGAATTTGGAGATCTAAACACACACACAAAAATGAATCTAAACAACACCACCAAAAAAATCGTGCCAATGTGCCATTCTTATGGGAGGGGAGGGAAAAAATCCCACAACATTTGGAAGCAGGCTGTGTTTGCTTGGCACTTTCCATCTTTAAGTAATTAGTGTAAAGGCCTTCCCAGGTAAACCTAAGAATAAACTGCAGATTTCAAGAGAATCACACTCCTCTCTGCAGTGAGCCTTCAAAGCGTAAGCAGGAGAAGATGCAGAGCTCCAACTGGCACCCCGTAGGCATCACTTGCCTGCAAGTCCCCAGGGTCAGCCCCAAGTCAAGCTGCATTGAAACTTGAAAAAAAACCCACCCCATTAAAAGATGACAAGCAACAAATATCTATGAAGACCAACACCCTGGCATCTGTGATCAGCTCAAACACACAACCTGCACCAAGGTTTAAGGCTACTGCTCCCCTCCCCATCCCCTTCTCTAAACCTTACAAAAAGTTCTCTCCTGCCTTCTTAGCCAAGCGTGACACTTTCAGAGCTGAGAGGAATAAAACGCCTTCCAGCTCCAAAACCTACTTTTCAGTGCTTCTTTAGATTGTTTTCCTCAGCTGACCTACTAACAGCTAACAGCTGCTGTGCTGTGCTTCTCTGGGAACCAGCCTAACCCCTAACCTTTTGTTTTCTAACTGCTGGTGCAGAGGTACCTAAACACACCATCTCCTCATAAATGGCTTTCCAATGCTGGTACCACCAAACAGCTCCCAGCTCTGTCCCCACACCACCCCCACACTGCCCTCCTGATGTTATGGGGAGAGGGATGAGGATGGGAATGGGAAGGGAAAAGAGAGGAGTCCATTTAGCAAAGGTCACTGCAGAAGCCCGCAGCAGTGCAGAGACTTGGCCCGAGGCTTCCTCTACACTGCATTAGGCTCTATTTCACTGGACTAACGGGATACACTCCTTAAATACTATAAACAAGTCAACAACAACAAAAATCAGCAGGTACCAGCTTCTACTTGGAGCAAGATCGATATGCCCTAACAGCAAATGCTTTTTACAATCCTCCTGAGCCTTATAGCATCCATGCCTCACCCACTGGCCACTACAGCACTGTAAGATATTACAGTGACCACAGCAATGAAAGCTTCAGTAGGACAAGACGCTGCACCCCCCAAAGACTCAGTATTAAATACAGCAATGTGCATTCACGTCCTCACCTTCCCAGACTATTCTGCTGGGGCTGAAAACAGGCCCCACAAAGAATCATACAATGGTAGGGTTGGAAGGGACCTTTAGACATCATCTAGTCCATCATCACATCCAGCAGCACTGCTCCAAAGCCATAAAACCTGTGGATACTGGGGGCTGAACAGCCAACCAGTGAATTGGCCCACTTTAAGTGTCCTCACAGAAGACCTGAGATAAACCAGGTCTGAGTTCCCAGTCCAGTTCCTACTCCTATTCCTGTGGGATAGGAGAAGGTGGTAGGTGACATGGTGCTTGCTCACATCCCCTGCAGAGTAGATGCCTGCACAGAGCATCTTTAATCCCCACAAGTCAAAGAGAGGGCACTCCCTCCATCCCTATCCACACCTGGCAACCACACAAACAGTGCTACAAGACCCATCACCACATCCCCCACACTTTGCAGCACGTCACTGACTTTGCATCTTGAAAAGGAGCTTTTTTTCCCCCATCCCTATGCCATTGCAGATATTTTTTTTGTCCTGTGAAACTGTGCAGTACTTGCAGAAACAGAGCATCCATCAACACAAGGGAAAGTGGACAAATGCCACTTCACAGGCACAGGGCTCTGCTCCTGACCTTCACCCTGCCCTTTTCCATCACAGACTCCAGAGAAGGGGGAAGACAGAACAGGGTTTAAAAGGAAGGCAATACAGAAACATTTTTAATCACCTTTTATAACCTATATTTTAGAGGACTGAAATGTAAAAGCACCTTTCCCTTAAATTACTCAGAAAGCAGCAAAGTTAATGTGACATATTGGTGCGTAGGTGTGTGTGGGCTGGTTTCTTGGCGGGGGGAGGAACGGCTGAGGGCTCTGTGTTTCAGAGAAATGAAGCAGCACAAGATGTACCAGTTGCTCTGGTAACAAAGCTTTTTTATTTTTTTGCTTTTTTGTCCTTTTTTTTTTTTTTGGTTTGTTGGGGTTTTTTTATGTTATTGTTAACAGCGAAACACCATTTTAAGCATTTTCCAGTTAAGACTTCTTTGCCTGCATGGCAAAAACAAGTCCCTGTTTCAGAAACACACACATCTCATTTGAGTCAGCAAGGAAAAGACCTTCTCTTCTAGAGACATTTTAATGTTGTAGGGAAACTGATAAATTGAGGTCGTCTGTTTTCCTTCTGGTAACACCAGCATGTGTTGTCACATACCAGTATGACAGCCTAGTCCCTTCCAATGGCCCAGTAAGGGCTGACAAAGCCCAGCAGCACACAGGAGCTGGTGCCCAGGGGAGCAGCAGAGACCCTTGCCCCAGCAGCATCCTTGCCCAGAGGCATGGCCTTCCTCTCTGACAGCACAGGGAGCCATCCCAGAGGAAATAAAGGCTTAATATTTAATACCGTGCTTGTAATATGGAAGGATTATAAAGCAGCTTGTAAGTCTTGTAAATCCATTCATGCTTGCATGGCCCTAAAGTGACCTTGAAGATGCCAGGTGGCCAGTGCTACCCAATCAGGTCTGTGTCTGGACGTGGATTTAAGTAGTCCTGGCAATCACCAAAACCCTTGCAGTGGAAGGAACAGTCCTGGATGGGGTACGTCAGCTCGATGCTGGTTCACTGCTCTGTCACCCCAGTGGGACTGAGGCAAGGTGTTTCCCCATCCCAGCCCTGTGGAGAAGGCTCTCAGCACAGCATCAAAGCCAGGGGAAAGCCAGGGGGGTACCTGCATCAGACAGGACCAGCCCCTTATGTGTGCCTCAGGATGCAGGGACTGTCAGACCACGAGAATGGATGACTGTACACATACATGTGTATGGTTACACTCAGTCCTGCCTTGCCATGTGGCAAAAGCCATCTCTGAAGAGGCTGAAAACAAAAAGAAGGACCCAAAGCCAAGGATACAACACTAGAACAACACATCTGGCTCATGTCACATCCAACCTCACACCCCCACAGTTCAGTTTTACAATGAACACATAGAACAAGAAGGTGGGAAAAAGGGAATGCTTACAATACACCTTTAAATGCAATAGCTGGCTGTCTGGGGTTAGAGCTCTTTGTTCAGATTGCAAGCTGATGGACCTCTGAATGCCTTCAGTGGCCCATGAACACGAGTACTGGGTAACCTTGGAGAGCTCAGGACCCCCACACAGCAGCCATATGGCAGGAGGGCCGTTTGGACAAGGGGTGGCCAGCAGCAGGACCTGCACTGCAGTTAACACACGTGGCTTGCATGCATTCAGCCCAGCCTCTCAAGCAGGGCACAGCAGTCACTCTCCTGCTGCAAAAGCTGTGCATGTAAACTAAGAGCAGTTCTTTACAGCAACAATCCCCAGGAAGTATTAATTGTGTGCAGCATGGTAGCTTCTTCCACACGGCTAGAAGCAATGGCAATCAATTACTAAACTATTGACCATCAGCCTTTTGGAAAGGGAGACCATAAACCAACTGATTATTAAAAACAATTAATGTCATTCTTGACTCAGGCTAATTATCTGAACTGCTAATAATGACCCAGGAACCTGCAGAGTCCCTGTTCTCACCAGGGCTGATGCAAGGGCTAAGCGCTTCATCCAGCACCAGCCGGGCTGAGCCAGACCTCAAGCAGACTTAACACATCACAGATTGCACATCAGTTCTTTTCCCGTATCTCTCCTCAAAATAAACCACATAAAAAAAAGCATTAAACCTCTTCTTAAAGTCTCTCTTTAGCATATTCACCTGCTACCCCATGAGCCCACAGAAACGGGATGCCAAAGGGTGCCGTGAGGAAGGATGCTGCAGAACAGGGGAGCACACTGACTGTACCCAGGAGGGCAGGACACATGTTACCCCTCCTCATTCTGCAATCTCCAGGGCAATGTTACTGAGAACATGCTTGTGCCAGGACACTCTCAGGCCTTTGACTTGGGGATCAAAGCATCTCAGCAGCCCTGCTGCTCCCAGCTCTCCAGCAGCAGCCGACCTTGGTTTCCAGATGCTTTATTCTCTCACACATCCCAACACCTTCATCTACTGAGTCAAACCTGGGGGGGTTGCTTCCAGATGGACCAGCCCTGGCTTCTGGCAAACGCCAGTTGAGTAATAAATAAACCTTGACAAAAGACCTTGGGATGCATTTCTTCATCCTCTCCCCCCACATACTGTCCCCCAAGACATATGCAACAAAAACCAATTGCAAAACTGCATCCTTTTCAAATGGCCGCCTTACTGGGGCTGGTGGGGACAGGGACAGCCCATGTCCAGGTATCCTGCCTGAAGGTGGCTGGTGGCACCCTGAGGTGGCTCCTGGAGGGGTGACCTCCACTCTCCCTCATCCTATGATGAGGGTGGAGCAGCTCCCAGGGGAGCCAGGGCTGTGAGACTTGCGGCTCACGAATCCCACACGCTCTAAATTAGAGTGCAGAATAATGCTGTGTAATGGCTTAGTGATTATATGGCATTTACCAGCTAATTAAACAATCAATAGTTATTGTGCAGTTATGGAGTTAGCCCACAGTACTGTATCTTGTGCCCTGTAAAACAAAGCCTTGCTAAAGCTGTAAACAGAGAGGCACATCCCCAGGGCACGCAGCAAAGCAGCACACGGCACTAATGCTTGTTGTCCTCCTTGTGTGGCTGAGGAGAAGCGTCTGAGTATGCAATCTCAAGATCATTTATTTCTCTGTTTAATGTTATAAAACTATACAAGATGAGAGAGGCAAAGGTTACCATCTGACCTATTTACTGGTTCTTTACTGCAAAGGCTTGCATCCAAATGCTGCTTGGTGACACTGTGTATGGGCCAGCTTGTGAACAACCATGGCTTCACAGGTCTGGAAACACCACAGGATTGCTTTGGCTTTCAACACAGTCAGTGCACAACAAGCAGTCCACTGCACATCTTCCCCCAGCTTTGTAATGACCTGATGGAAAGGCATTTCTCAGTAACCTACTGTCCATTTACTTTCAACCCACATATTTATTGGCGTTTTAAGGACTTTTTTGCTCGCTCTCTAATGCAAAGTAGAGATAAGCAGTAATAATAATGTTCTGGAACATAAAAGCCATATCT